>NC_073232.2:135370000-135713750 GCF_029281585.2 Gorilla gorilla gorilla
AAGGCAGTCAGGCCAAAGGAAGAGGGGAGCAGAGACGTCAGCTTTCCCTGGGAGGAAACAGTGAGGAAGATTCTCCATGCCCTGCAATTTGACTTTATGTGCTTGGGGGTAGAGTTGTCAGGAAACAGGAACACAGGCCACAGAGATAGAGCCCTGGGCTCTACAAGCCCATCAAGGAGGGGCTGGGGTCTGGCTCCCAACCCAAACCCAGTGCCGGGCTGGGGAACAGTGTGTGGCTCCTCTTGCCACAAGCACTACTCTGGGGTTTGACCTTTCACCATGCTTCCAAGTCCCCACTGGCTGGAATGCTCAGAATACATTCTGTCAGAGCTTGGTCCCAATTGCTCATTAATGTTTTCCAGGAAACACAGGCCCCACCTCAAACCTGCAGAATCAGGATCTCTGAGGTTGATACCAAGGGGCAAGCCCAACGCTTTCTACCAGCTCTGCCGCTGTTCCATGTTACAAAAGAGAATGACAGTCCTCGGTGTCCCCACACCCCCCTCTGCCGGCAGCCCAATGGTACCTTCTCCCAAGGAGTTGCTATTTCTACTTAATAGTTCCAAGAAATTTGCATTTTGTTCCATTGAATTACAGAAAAAAAAAAAGTTTCCAAGAAAATCCAAGTATGAGAATCTGCGTGACGCTAATGTCAGAGTGTTAGAACTGAAACAGACCCCACACATCACGTAACTTCAAGCCGGTTACACTCTACAAATATAGAAAAGGAGGCTCAGAAAGGTTGGTTGACTTGCCCAGGGTCACACAGTAAGCAGAAGAGCCAAAGCTAGAAGTCAGAACTTATCCTGAGTTTTGCAGTTATCAAGGACGACGCGCATTGAGGAAAAAAGCCCTAGAAACACAGCAATGTTCTTATTAATGACCCTAGAAAAGGGCCTGGTGCAGTGGTTCACAACTGTAATCCCAGCACTTAGGGAGGCCAAGGCAGGAGGATCACTTGAACCCAGAAATTCAAGATCAGCCTGAGCAACTTACTGAGGGTCCATCTTTACAAAAAATTAAAAAATTATGGTCAGGCGTGGTGGCTCATGCCTGTAATCCCAGCACTTTGGGAGGCCGAGGTGGGCAGATCATCTGAGGTCAGGAGTTCGAGACCAGCCTGGCTAACATGGTGAAACCCTATTTCTACTAAAAATACAAAAAATTAGCCGGGTGTGGTGGAGCCCACCTGTAATCCCAGCTACTCGGGAGACTGAGGCAGGAGAATCGCTTGAACCCAGGAGGTGGAGGTTGCAGTGAGCCGAGATCGCACCATTGCACTCCAGCTTGGGCAACAAGAGCAAAACTCCATCTCAAAAAGAAAAAAAAATTATCTGGGTGTGGTTGCACACCCCTGTAGTCCCCGATACACAAGAGGCTGAAGTGAGAGGATGGCTTGGGCCCAGGAAATCAAGGCTGCAGTGAGCTGTGATTGCACCACTGTACTTCAGCCTCGGCAACAGAGTGAGATCCTGTCTCAGAAAACAAACCAAAATGAAACAAAACAAATAGCCTAGAAAGGGGCTGCCAGTGATGTAAGCAAAGGAGTTAGTTATAAATGGCACCTAAATATTAGACCACAAAGGTCCACTTGGGGTTTCCAGTAACCCATAAAATCTAGTAGAAATGAGACAATTTGTGGGTTAACTGAAAGAGTAGGGACACCCCACATGGATCACGAAGACCAGCCAACCCTCTGCAGGGCTGGCCTGAGAGCATCTCTTCACCATTGATGCTATTAGGTGGACTGTTGTGGCATTGCCATTGGCTCTGTGTTTCAGAGACCCGGCAGTCCCAGAGCCACTGGGAGCACAGCCACCATTCCCCAACGTGACCTGTGTGTGAGGTGAGGAAGCTTAGGGCCATTGCCAGCTCCTCCCTCTCTTGGCTCTTTAGAGTGTTACACTTGGACATGCAGCCAAGGTCCTCAGTCTCTTGCAGCCTAGTGGAGATGAGGGGGGACCTGGCTGCCCTCACATATGGGCGAGACTCAAAACTCGTGACAGTGACTTTTAGTTCAGCCTTGCAGATAATCACATGCAGATCTATCTACTGTTTATAACACACCTGCTTCTGCCACAGAAAGTAGTACATCATTGAGAATAAATAGATGGATAGGGAAATAATGTCTACAAACATATATAGAAAGTCAGCCTTCCCATTTTGGATTCATTGTCAAGTAACTGGCTAAAGGCTGGACCTGGCTGTTCTGAGAAAAAGGTGAGACCCATGGAGTTTTGGCGGAAAAAGAAAGGAGCCGCAGGGTAGCCCATCACCTGTAAGGTCTCCTCCGTAGGTCTCTGTGTAAGGTGAGGGATCTATTTTAAGGTCCTTGTTGAGGCTCTCTAGGGTGCTCTACTGCTTCATCCCTCTCCAGGAGAACTGCCCATCCATGCCTTCACGGGGACACCCCCTGCCGCTGCCTTCGTGCTGTTTACACAGTTAGCAGGTGCTCGCTCGCTGCTGACCGGACTTTGGGTGAATGCCTGACCCAGTGGGCGCCTCTCTATTGGCTGGCGTGGACCAATCAGAATCTCTGTTGCAGGTATCTGGAATTGAGACAGTGTCAGCCTAGAGGTGATGTAGGATTTCTTTCCCTCAGATGCATAGAAAGCAGAGACATTCGGGGTGTTGGCAGAGCAAAGAATGACCAAGTTGGGTTTAGAGAGGTGGAAATGAGCGGCCACGGGGCCCCAGGAATGCAGAGAGCCTTGGCTTCCTGGTTTCTGGCCATCATGAGGACAATCAGACTCTTAACTGAGCAGGCTTGGTGGATTTCTCTGTTTAATAAATCCCTCGTTATTGAAGCTAAGTCTGAGTGAGCTTTGCTCCTGGCAATAAAGCCATCCTTAAGAGGGCTCCGATTTGCTACCGATAGTGTTTAAGATGTCAGGGGAATGGCTGTGGGAGGTAGAGGAAGGGGCATGGGAACAAGGAGGAAGTAAGGGAAGTTCTCCTGTTCATTCTCCTTCCTTGGACAGCCACACCTAGGAGGCAGACACTGGGTGTATTCTTAAGGAGGAACACATTGTTTTTCAGAGGACAAGAGTGTCTCTTGGGGCAGTCATTTTTTAAATGGACCTGGAAAAAAAAACTGTGAAGCCAGCAAAGCTTTCCTGCACTCCCCAGGACCCTCCACTTCTGTCTTTCTGTGCCCTACTTTGTGATCCCTTCCTCTCCCACCAATGACAGGGATAGTGGGTTGGATAGTGTCCCTCCAAATTTCATGGCCACCAGAACCCCAGAATTGGGCTTTCTTTAAACATTGGGTCTCTGAAGATGTAACTGGTTAAGATGAAGTCATATTGGAGTAGGGCAGGCCCTCAATCTAATCACTGGTGTTCTTGTATGCAGGGGAGAAGATACACAGATACATGGAGGAAAGAAGGCTGTGGAGCCATCCAGTCAGACTGGAGGGATGCAGCTGCAAGCCCAGGGACGCCAAGGATTGCCAGCAATCCCCAGAAACCAGGAGAGAGGCAGGGCACAGACTCCCCCTTGGAGCCTCCAGAAGGGACCAACCCTGCTGACACTCTGATTTCAGAATTCTGGCCTCCTGAACTGGAAGAGAATAAATTTCTGTTGTTTAAGTCGCCCCGTTTATGGTAATTCGCTATGGCAGCCTGAGGAAATGAACACAACAGGGAAAAGGACTGAGGGTCTCCCTGTAATGTTGGCATTTTTTTAGGTGACAATAGAGAAGAGGGCAGAGTTTCATACCAACTATGAATTACTAATATCGACTCTTCACACTCCACTGAGAAAGCAATTTTGGAATAAGTGTAATCAAAATGCAAACAAGTAAGCCTGCCTGTTCTGTTTACACTTATTTACACTTTTGACAAAAGGAAACATATATTTATTTGGCACCCAATATGTGCTAGGCAATGCGATAGGTGCTTTCATATCTAACATTTCACTTAATTTTCACAATAATTCCGACCCTGTGAGGGAGGAATTACTATGCCCATTTTGCTGTTCAGGAAACTGAGGCTCAGAGAGCATGAACAACTGACTGCCGGGCACAGAGCTATGGGGGCAAAAGTGGCTGCGCAGAGTGTAAGTGCAGGAGTCCCAGGGGTGGAGCTGAAACAGCCAACCTTTCTGTCGGCCTGAGCCCTCTACCTTGGAGTCCTTCACGTCTTCATGCGTCTCCCTGGGCTCGGCAAGGCTGTGAGGGTGAAGGATGCTAAGATCATTGCCACTCTGGAGGAGCAAGACATCTGACCCACTGTCACGTGGCAGGGGCCCTGGCAGAGGGGCATGGTAGCCTTTCTCAGGGAGAGGGATGTGGCAAGGCAGCCCCTGGTGGTGAACCTTGCGGGGGTGGTGCCCGGAAATGACCCGTACCCCTGTGCATCTCTTCACAGCATGCCACACCCTCCCACACATGCTTTCTAACGTGACGCTGATACTTCCCTGGATGATGTGAACAGCCCCACTGAACAAATAGCCGAGGACAGAGCAGATCAGAGAGGATGAAGGCCTTGTCCCTGGTTGCACAGCTAAGAGCCTCACGACAAGGCCGGGCACAGTGGCTCACGCCTATAATTCCAAAACTTTGGGAGGCTGAGGCGGGAGGATCACTTGAGGTCAGGAGTTCGAGACCAGCCTGGCCAAAATGGTGAAACCCCGTCTCTACTGAAAATACAAAAATTCACCAGATGTGGTGGCACATGCCTGTAATCCCAGCTACTCAGGAGCCTGAGACAGGAGAATCACTTGAACCGGGGAGGCAGAGGTTGAAGTGAGCCGAGATTGAGCCACTGCACTCCAGCTTCCAGCCTGGGCAACAAGAGCGAAACTCCGTCTCACAAAAAAAACAAAAACAAAAACAAAAAAAACACACACACACACACACAAAAAGCTTCAGGACAGGCCTCCTTCTCACGTGATACTTTACTCCACTGCCAGGGGAAAAGCCAAATGATCTGTTAGCAAAATACTTCCTACCTCAACAAAACTCAAAAAGTTTAGAATAAATCAGTTAAGGGACAACTGCTGTGTGGGGCCATTGATTTTGGCTGCTCAGACCCCTTCTCTTCCCACAGCCAGAGGGGAGTGGCTGGCCAATCAGCGGGCCCCATCTGCTTGGCCACTATGATTGGGTGAGGAAGTGGCTTCTTGACCCAAGCTGGGCCAATCACAGGTCATTAGTTTTCGGCTGGCGCTGGGAGTGGGTGGGGATTGGCTCTTGCCAACGTAGAGAGAAAAGCTGACCCCAGAGCACGAACCTGGGTGGGCAGTGGGTAGGGGAGACCTTCTTCCTGGATCCACCTGTGGCTGAGACCAACCCATCAGAATCCTACCTATTACCTGGGCAGCAAATTCCTTTTATTCCCGAGCTGGTTTGAGTTGCATTTCTGAAAGAATTGCAATGAATACAGGCATTCTCCCACAGAACTGGACCACATACTTCTGGGTATTAGTTGAGATAAACTAACAGACCCAAAAATGAGTCATGGCCCCAACAAACAAGCTGATTTCACATTCATGTAAATAGTGCAGAGCAGTTCGGGTGGATGGTGGGGTAGCAGTTAAGGGAGGGAAGTCAAGGCTTTGTTCCCCACCATCACTGGGACAGAGGGCAGAGACCCTCACAATCTTGATGTGTGACCTGTCTGGAAAGACTTGACCGCTGAGGCACGTCCTGAGAGTAGGTCTCCAGGGCCTTCTGGGAGTAGTTCTGTGAAAGCGAGAAAGAGCACTCTCCACTCATTCTCCTGCAGGTCATCTCTGCCCAGCCTGCTCCAGCCCTCTCTCACTGCAGCACCTTGAGGAGTTCACCTAGGTGGTCTGGGACAATGGCAGGCTGGTGGGCATCCCCAGATCACCACCATACAGTCTGAGGCTTTTCTGCTTTTCTTGGTTCAGCATATTGAGTGCAAGGCTGAGCTTTGGGGCTCTGGGATGCCCACTCGTCTCCAACAGCCTCCCTGAGCCCGGTGGAAAGTGCCTGGGGACCAGCCTTCCTCCCTTGGGTTGCTTTGAGGGCCTGTGGCTTTGCAGACTCGAAACAGTCAATCTTATGTGCAGAGCCTGCTGTCCCTCTCTACTTCCCACCAGGCCAGGAAGTTTTGACCAGGCCCTTTCTATCCAACAAGGAAGACCGTTTCCCATGACACCTGTCATTTGCCTCCTGGCCCTGGCATGAGCACCAGACCAAGCCACAAGAAGCAGATGGCTACGATCTGGTGTTGAAACCACCGGGACCCTCACCAGCAAGAACCCTGGATGCCAGAATATTGTGGCTTATCTCTCAGCCTGGCGGCACAGTGCTTTATCAGCATCATCCTCTTGGTTAAATATCTACAACATTAATTATTACAATTTATTAAATCTGGGGAAATAAAGTCTTACTGCACTCCCCTTGCCACTTCCCCATGCCCCCACCAAAATGGAGTATCTTATTTTGCTAACTGCTTAAACATAAAACTCCAGAAGAAAAAAATTGTCCCCACAGCTCATATTTTTCATCATTTGGTCATTAAATAGTGATGGATATAAACCTATAAAGAACCTAAACTGAACCTTTTAACAATCCATGAGCAATACTATCATTTCTTTAATAGAACCTGCTGACGGTGCCGCGTGCAGACACCATTTGTCATTTTCAGCACGCAATAATCAATAAGTTGGCTTGAAAATAAATAATATAACAGTCACAATATATTATCTTTCAGACTGGCCTTATACTAACCATAAAATGGGACTAAAACAAGACAGAAACTTTTACATGAATGTTAAAAAGTTAGGGACATCACAGTGAGGACTAATGCATGAATTAAACCCATGCCAAGGTCCCAAATTTGCTGTGAGTTCTGTTGAGCCAGGCTTCTGCTGCCGCCCACTGCCTGCAGTTAGAGTAAGGACGCAGCAGCCAGGTGGCGAAGTCACAGTCAGCACAGTGCGTGGGGGCCAGAGGTGACAGCGTTCTGTCACAGGCTATATTACCCAGATGCAGACTTCCCGACGTCATTCCAGGTACCCCAGAGCATAGCTTCAAACAGAACCACCTGATGGGTCATGCACCCAGTGCCAGGGCTGGGTAGAGGTTTGCTTAGTTCCAAGAGGAGGCCATAGCCCAGATTCAGCTTCAGAGATTTTCATTCCATGGGAGAGAAAAACGCCACAAAGAATCCAGGCCAGCAGGTGGCATTGGTGGAGAGTGGGTTCCGGAAGCAGCAAGGTAATGGCTGCAGATCACAGTGAGCTTGCCGTCATCTGGGATAGGGTGACCCTTAGCAGCCCTCAGCAACTCAGCTTTGAGTCTGCTGGCCATCTGGTGCTGCTCTTCAAGAGCAACAGAAAACCCCCTAGTTTGTTCATTTGTTCTTTCATCCATTAATTCATTCACGCATCCATTCATTCATTTAACAAAAAAGGTATTGAGAGCTTACGTAAGTTCCAGGCGCTGTGCTAGGTGCCAGGAACACAGCAATGAAGCAGACAAAATTCCCTCTGCTCCCCTCCCAGAGCTTATGTGCTAGTTGGCGCACTACAATAGACAGGATATGTAAATCCATCTCAGGGGGGTGGTCAGTGCTAGGGAGGACCGACCCCCTAGTGTAAAGCAGGGCAAAGGGACAAGGTCAAGTGTGTGCCCTTCAGATCAGGTCTCTCCTGGTTCCCAGGTGCCCAGGCCTTCACTCAGAGTGCCCCATCCAGCCTCACACCTGCCTTTGGCTCCCTAGCTTCTCTGGTAACCAGTCTCCATGGCGTCCTGGTGACACCCTATGCTGTTAGCACCAGGCCACCAGAAACCATTGTATGGGAGGAGCCCCATGCCCTGCTGTGAGGCAGGCAGCGCCATCCCCACTGCACAGCTGGGAGCCCAAGGCTCAGAGGCAGCATGTCTTTGGTAAGCAGGTTAACCAAATGTCCCTGTTTGCCTGGGAATTTCAGTGCTTAAACCAGCACAGTCCCAGGCAAGCTGGGATGGTTGGTCATCCTCAAGCAAGTGGTAGAGCTGGATCTCAACCTCACATGGGTCAAAGGACTTTCCACCACCCCCTTGGGGGCCATCTTCTCACTAAGGCTGATGCACTCCTGGGAAATTCTCATAGCAATTTGGTTTCTTCTCTCATTTTGATTTATTTATTTATTTTTGAGCCTCGCTCTGTCGCCCAGGCTGGAGTGCAGTGGCACCATCTTGGCTTACGGCAACCTCCGTCTTCCAGGTTCAAGCGACTCTCCTGCCTCAGCCTCTGGAGTAGCTGGACTACAGGCATGAACCACCATGTCTGGCTAATTTTTTTTTTTTTTTTTTGTATTTTTAGTGGAGATGGGGTTTCACCATGTTGGCCAGGCTGGTCTCAAATTCCTGACCTCAAGTGATCCACCCGCCTCAGCCTCCCAAAGTGCTGGGATTAAAGGTGTCAGCCACTGCGCCTGGCCTCTCATAGCAACTTAAAACAGCAACTGTCCCTAAAAGTTCTTAGATGATTTGGGCTTATCTGCACCGAATTTGGAGTCAAAGAGACCTAGGAGTCCATCCCAGTTTGGGCATTCAATAGCTGTGTGGCCTTAGTCAGGCTACTTAAACTCTGAGCCTCATCTGAAAATGAAGGTAAATATGCATATTTCAGCAGGGTCTTGATGCAAATTTGACATCTTGCAAATGACCTAGCCCATGGTAGATATTCCATAAGTGGTGGTGTTATTAATACCTAGAGGGTTTTATCCCAGGAACTAAAGGAAAGAACTCCTATTCCTAGGGGAGGTGTGGAGGTAGAAACGAGTGCTGCCACATTTATTATGAATCAGCTCGCTATATGGAGCCAAAAATACTCTCCTTGGGTAGCGTCTCTGTGACTGATATTAAAAATGACTGATTTAAGAGAAAGTGCTTCACCCTTGTTGCAAACTAAGAAGGTAGGTCTGGAGTATTCTCAGCCTTAAATGCTGCCAGTATTTCATCTTTGGATAGTCATAAAGTTAAAGGTTAATAGGCTGTACAAATGACAGAGTTTAAAGGGAAAGATGGGGAGGGGCCGGGGAGCTCCGGGCAGCTGCGGGCATGTTGGAGACAGGTGGCGACTCACCTGCAGGCAGGAAATACGGAGGTGGGGCTGAGCCAGCCTTCTCAGCCCCTTCTCATTCCTGCTCCCATATGGAAACTCCTTATTCCAAGAGCTCTTTTCCTCTACAGGGATTTCTTTCCTGGTAGGACCGGAGGGCACAAGGCCTTGGAGACGCAGGCTGGGTAGCGTCGTGAAAGCCAGTGCTTGATTTAGTGTCCTGAGAAAGATTGCCAGGAAGCAAGGGGACTGAGCCCCTTGGAGTCATGAGAAGAAGGCAGGAGGGCTCAAATGGAATTGCAGTGAGCCCCACTTTCATGAGGCTGACCCTGGGGTCAGAGTTTTGGTTCTCAAATTTGGGAGCACATCAGAATCACCAGGAAGCTTGATCCTCAAATGCAGATTCCTCGACTCCAGCCTGGAGATGGAGTTGGGGCCTGGGCATCTGTATTTTAGTAAATTCTTACCCATCTCCCGGGGTGACTGTAATGTGGCTCTAAGACAGATGGTCCATGGGCATGCCTTGAGAAATCCTGAATCAGTCAATGCACTGGAGTCCAGTTCTAGATCCAGATTCCTGGACCTTCAGTAATGAGGGTCTTTGGGGATTATTGAGCCACAAGCTGCACCCAAATCAGCCAGGCACTGTTGAATCTGAGTCCCCACTGGGACTTCATTGGCCATACAGAATCTTGAAGGTGCGAACAAGTGGCCAGGGATGGGGACCTCTGCCTCCCACGTGTTATCAATGGGGAAGCAGAGGCAATGCCCAGGAATGACCTGCCCAAGGTCAACCACATAACAGGGGAGCCAGCACTTGGACTCCCTAGTCTAGAGCTCTTTCTACTGCACCACAGACCTCTTCTTGCCATTGGCAGGGGCTCGCGCTCGCTTCACCAACCACTGCCATGGAGCCTGGTTTCACCCATTCCCGCTTTCTACACATACGGAGCCAGCTTTCTCCTGCACTCCGTCGGGACTGACAAAGGGTGTGTGTGAAAATATCCTGACTGCAAGTGCACACATAGAGCTCCTTAGAATTCGCTGTTTACCTCCAGTCGGAGGTTCTAGATGAAGCAGGAACAGAGCTGTCTGTGAACACAAACTAGTTTGAGGAGGGGAAAAATGTTAAATTCAGTGAAGCAGAATCCTTGGCAGAATCCAGACCCTTCCAGAAAAGACCTTTTAACTTCAAATGCACCAAAATTATCTTTTCTTGCTAAGGAAATTAACAGATTACAAAGTGCGTTTATTGCTCCATCTCCTGAGATCCTTATAAAAACACCATGAGGTAGCGGGTACTGCTCCACTTTAAGGATAGAGAAACTGAGGCCCATAAAGGCCAAATGACTTGCCCAAGGTAACTGTGTAAGCAGAATAATGGCTTCCGAAAATGTTCACACACTAATCCTATAAAGTGCTGAATATGTTACCTTCCATTGCAAAAGGGACTTTGCGCATGTGACTAAGTTAAGGATGTTAAGACAGGGAGATCGTCCTGGATAACCCTTGTGATGATAAGAGTTTTTTTTTTTTTTTTTGAGACAGAGTCTCGCTGTGTCCCCCAGGCTGGAGTGCAGTGGCATGATCTCAGCTCACTGCAAGCTCCGCCTCTCCTGGGTTCACGCCATTCTCCTGCCTCAGCCTCCCGAGTAGCTGGGACTACAGGCGCCCGCCAACACGCCCGGCTAATTTTTTGTATTTTTAGTAGAAACGGGGTTTCACCGTTTTAGCCAAGATGGTCTCGATCTCCTGACCTCGTGATCCGCCCGTCTCGGCCTCCCAAAGTGCTGGGATTACAGGCGTGAGCCACCGCGCCCGGCCGACAAGAGTTTTTATAGGAGAAAGAGAGAGGCAGCGGAGTTTGTGATTGATGTGAAAAATACTCGACCCTTCTTGCTGGCTTTGAAGATGGAGGATGGACACTGTGAGGCAAGGAGTGTGAGCAGCCTCCGGTAGCTGGAAAAGGCAAAGACACGGAGTGTTCCCTAGAGCTTCCAGAAGCTCAGCCCTGCCAACACCTTGATCTCAACCCAGTGAGACCCACTTTGGACTTCTAACCTGCTAAACTGTAAGATAATGCAATTGTGTTGTTTTAAGCCCCTAAATTTGTGGTACTTTGTTTAGAATAGCAACAGGAAACTGATACAGTCACACAGAAAGAAAACAGCAGAATTGAACCCAATTCTGTAGGCTCAGTCCAAGACCTCTCTATTGCAGGGACCAGTCAGGAGGTGTAGACACAGGGGAGGGGAAATATTTTGTGATGCCCAGTTACTGTTACCCTCTGGGAGCTAGGGATCACAGCAATGGGATGGTAATTATTCAAACGCCAGCTAAAGTCCGAAGCAGGGAGAAGTTACGTCCTCTCTCTTCTCTTCTCAGTCAGTCCTGAGCTCTCTGCTCCACAACCCCAGCCTCCATTGTGCCACTGTCTACAGGACGCAACTTGGAGGCTCAGACTTGCCCAAACCCCACATAGAGACACTGATCCCTTCCTCTTGTCCCAAAGCAGGCCTGATGGGGACCAAAGCAGTGTAAAAATCCCGAGCGACCAGTGGTTCTCTGTCCTGTCTCCGTCTAGGCCAGGGCAGTGGGTGGCCCCTCCCCTGGTCCGTCCTGGGTCTGGGGCCCTGGTTGATCCCCCAGTCCCGTGTCAGCCTCTCACCTCGAGGCTCCAGGACTGTCCCGGAAAGGAGCTTCTTACGATCAATCTTACCACAGTCTCCATGAATTTTAAATAATAGCGGCTTTGCTCTTTCTTGCTCACTCCCTGGGTGCGTCAGACTGCAGCTTTTACAAGATCATATTTCTTCACATTTTCATACAATTATTTTAAATGGACAAGATAATGTTGAAATTCTTATTTAAAATGTATGCAGGTAGAGAATGAACCTTCCTGCTTTTTATATTTAACACCAGACGGAGCAATAGAAGGGAATTTTAACAACAGAACTGAAGTGGAAGTGTCTTATGCGTTCATGATGGACTATGGTTTTAAGCAGCTGGTTTTCTTTGATGAATAAATAATTACACCCAAAATAGACAGGTTGGCCATTATTAATCTCATTTTAGACTGTGCAAATTTTATTGATTCTTAAGTACAAGAATTTTGCCATTTTCACCAAAGGGTGACTTTCCTAATTAAAATGTAAGTTAAAAAAAAAAAAAAGCTTCAGCAGTCTTGTCAGAGCCAGGGTGGCAGAGGGCCTGGTTTCTTCCAGAATGAATCCTTTCCAGACTAATGACCCCCAGAGATACTTCACACAGCCAGCCCATCTCCTGAGCAGCCAATGAGACCAGCAAAGACCCAGCCAAAATGGGGCACCAAGACACACGACCCAGCCTGGGTCCATCAGCCTTCTGTTTGGTTTCTGTGTATGTGACCCCAGAAAATAGGGGTGTTTGACCTTCCCCCTTCCCCAGTTCACCTACTCATATGGGTGTCTCTTATACAAACATTGGGGCAATTATCTTTTGTTTTTTAATTTTAGAAAATTGTTTTACTTTCATACTTCTTAGACATAGGGTCTCACTATATTGGTCAGGGTGGTCTTGAACTCCTGGCCTCAATCCTTCTGCCTCGACCTCCCAAACTGCTGGGATTACAGATGCGAGCCACTGTGCCTGGCCTCTTTTGTTTTTTAAATGCTTATTAGGATTTTATAAATAGAGAACATCATAAGGAAGAAAATTAGATAATCTTATTGCACAGTGATTTGGTTTGGCTCTGTGTCCCCACCCAAATCTCATCTCGAATTGTAACCACTATGCGTCAAGGGAGGGAGGTGATCAGATCATGGGGGCAGTTTCCCTCTTGCTGTTCTCATGATAGTGAGTTCTCACAAGATCTGATGATTTTATAAGGGGCTCTTCCCCCCTTTGCTTTCCCCTCCCCTTTCCCGCCATGTAAGAAGTGCCTGCTTCCCTCTCTGCCATGATTGTAAGTTTCCTGAGGCCTCCCCAGCCACGGGGAACTGTGAGTCAATTAAACCTCTTTCCTTTATAAATTACCCAGTCTCAGGTAGTATCTTTATAGCAGTGCGAAAATGGACTAATATACACAGATAATACATATTGACCTTTAAATAAACGGAGGAAGCACACTTAGAAAGTTCAAGAAGAGAGAGAGAAGTAGCCAATATTTATAGAGCACTCACTATGGTTTTAAGTATACAAAAATTGTGTAAGACAGACACAGTTATTACCCTGGCTTTATGGATAAGAACACGGATGCACAGGGAAACTCAACATGGCCAAGATCACCCAGGTCAGAAGGGGCAGTGCTGGGATTTGAACCCCACCTCTAGTGGAACAACTATGCCCCACTGCCTCTTACATAAAAGGATATTTTTTAAAATTATTAATTTTTTTATTGAGATGGAGTCTTGCTCTGTCACCCAGACTGGAGTGTAGTGGCTCCATCTTATCTCATTGCAACATCCGCCTCCTAGGTTCAAGTAATTACCCTGCCTCAGCCTCCTGAGTAGTTGGGATTACAGGTTCCCGCCACCACACCTGGCTAATTTTTGTATTTTTAGTAGAGACGGGGGTTTCACCATGTTGGCCAGGCTGGTCTCAAACTCCTGACCTCAGGTGATCTGCCTGTCCTGGCCTCCCAAAGTGCTGGGATTACAGGCTTCAGCCAAGGCCCCACCAGGATTTTTTTTGAAAAGCCACTCACTTCTCCACCCCATCCCACAGAGGGAATCACTGTCAACAGTTTCTGGTAATTTCTTCCAGAAAAAAATTAATGCTTGCAATTGTATCGTGTTCTGCTTACAGGCGTCAGAAATGTGAAGCTGCCAGCATGTTTTCTCATCAGCAAAATGGTGAGTTTGTTACAAACTTCACCCACAGCCCAGCTTCCCTGGGGCAGCTCTCTGGTCTGTTTCATGGGCTGTGGTTCTGTGTATCTGTTTGTGAAGACGAGTCTCATTGCTGAGGGAAGCAGCTGAGTAATCATCTGCGAGGGTCATTTCCAGGCCCAATGCCCACTTTCTAGAAACATAACATCACCCAAATACAGAGTTGGGCCCTAGTTGCCGCTAGAGGAGATGGAGGCAAGAAGGGGATCTGTGTCCATTGGGGAGGCTCCAGCCAAGGCCAGATTTGAGCTGGACCTGCAAATTAGTGAGGGCAGAAGAGTGTGGTAACCGCCAGGAATGAGTGTGGTGCAAAGTGACAAAATCACTCGGGAAAGTTCTTTAAATCAGCCTCAAGTGCAGATCCCTGCCATGTTTATTTGCCACGTAGAACACTGGCATGTCATCTCCCAGCAGGCCCAGCTCAGGTGTAGAGGATTTCCTTGGGCAGGGGAGCAGAGCACCATCATGAAATAGCTGACATTTAGGGGCTGGGTGGTAGGAAGAAGACAAAACTTGAAATCCGAGAGTCACATTCAATTTCGGTGTGATTCTCACACTCAGAGAGGGCCCCAGAAACCAGACTTCGGAGGGAAGAACAGGATCAGGTCCTGGGTCCCACCCTCACCCCGGGGCATACACTCAGACAGAACCAATTTCCCTCACTGTCTGTCTTTTGCGGCATGTACTTATGTTGACCTTATACATGATGCAATTCCTCTGTGATGGAAAATAACCGCAGGTCATCAGGAGGCCGGGCCTCCTTGGGAGCCATCTACTTGTCACAATTCAACTTTCAAGAATTCTAGTGGGTCACCAGATTTGCCATTAGTAATGATGACAATCCTTTGGTGAGCCTTCCTAATGCCAAATGTATCTGCCTAACTTATTTGCTATACCAACAACCAGTGAGAAAATGGAGCACATATTCAGAGTTTTCCTTGATGTGTCAGCCACCTAGAAAGGGGAGTTTTCTTAGTTCTGTAGCCATTTCTACTTAAGGTGCTATCTCCTATGTTTGAGATTTACAACTAATTCTGATACAATTTCAGTGGAATTGGGATGGTTATGGCTGTTTTTCTTTGATGGTGAATCAAAACATGTGACTTGAGTGAGTACTTGCCTTTTATTACCCATCCCTGTCTGTAAAATATCTGGTTTATGTGCCAAGGAAAGTATAATCATATGGCACAGTATTGGTTTTTCAGTAACTTGGCTTAAGCCAAAGGGGGGAAAAATCTCATCTTGACACTATTTATGAAACAATTAATGTTGTCAACAGCCTTCCCACCTGCTGAGTTACACATAGCCTTCTAGACTATGAGGACTCCAAGAAGTGTCAACAATTCTAATATGAACTGTTGAAGCAAATCCATTTGAAAGGACTTATTTCTACAACTTATAAAACCTGATGATAGATAGCCCTTCAACTGTAGAGCACAAAAGATGCCTTATTCTCCAGCAAAATCCCCTCATCATAAAGCTAATATCCAGGTAGCAAGCAACGATGATATGCCATCCATTTCTGCAAATGGTATCTCACTTAATCCTAACAACAGCCAGGTGAGGTAGGTATTGCTATTGTTATCTTCCATGTTATAGAAGAAGCTAGTTCTCATTGAGATTAAGTAACCTGTTCAACCTCATGAAAGTACTTAGAGGCTGAACAAGGATTTCGGATCTGATCTTTGGGATCTAAGGGAGTATATGGCCCAAAGGCAGGTCACCCAGGAGGGCCTAGGGTGAACCTCACCTAAATAAACCAGACATTTCCAGATTTCTTTGTTTAAAACTCAGATTCTCAAATTCAGTTTTTTAAAAGACAAAATACTGTGAAATGCTTTCAAAAACGGTTTGGCAGTTTCTTATAAATTTAAACACAACCCTTGATATGGTTTGGCTGTGTCCCCACCCAATTCTCATCTGAATTGTAGTTGCGGTCATCTCCACATGTGGTGGGAGGGACCCAGTGGGAGGTAATTGAACACGGGGCGGTTTCTCCTATGCTGTTCTTTTGATAGTCAGTAAGTTCTCTGATGGTTTTATAAGGGGCTTTACCTTATAAAACCTTCCCCGTGTTTGCTTCCCCTTCCACCATGATGGTAAGTTTCCTGAGGCCTCCCCAGCCCCACGGAACTGTGAGTCAATTAAACCTCTTTCCTTTATAAATTACCCAGTCTTGGGTATTTCTTCATAGCAGTGTGAGAATGGACTGATACAACCCTACTCTATGACCCAGCAATTCCACTCCTACGTATTAGTCAAGAGAAATGAAAGCATATGTCTACACAAAGACTTGCACAAAAATGTGAATAGTCATCCTAAACTGAGAACAAACCAAGGGTGCATCAACAGATGAACAGGTGAACAAATAGTGGCACATCCGTACAAAGGCATATGAGACTGCAAAAAAAAGGAGTGAACCACTAATACCAGCAACAATTTAGATCACTCCAAAAACATTCTGCTGAGCTAAGGAAGCCAGACACAACAGAGCAGACATCAAATGAGTCCATTTAGATGAAATTCTAGGACGGGCCAAACTAATCTATAGTGACAGAAAACGGGTCAGCAGTTGCCTGAGGCTGGGAGAGACAGGGATATTGCAATGAAGCAGGAACTTTCTAGGGACCAGGAAATGCTCTTTATCTTGATTGTGGTGGTGGTTACAAGGGTATATGCATTTGACAAAACATCGCACCATGTACTTAAAATTGGTACATTTTATGGCATGGAAATTATACTCAATAATGTTGCTTCTTTAAAATGCAGGATGGGGCGGTTATATTGAAAAGTGGCACAATTCTCAAGGTTAGAGGACCTGATTGCATCAGCCTAGCAATTTCTTGGACTGGCTGCTTCATCCCTCTGAGCCCCGGCTTCACCTTGCATTAAATAGAGATGAAGATACTAAGGTTGTGCTGGGTAGCATGAATTTTGGCTTCACAGAACAGAAATCCTATAGCAGACTTTCCAGAGGCGTTTTCAACACCTCCACTTGTACCTGGTTGGCTAAAATCAAAGAGCTTGACAATCCTGGCTGCAAGGAAGGCTGGGATATATAGTTTTTTATTCCAGGCAGCAATGTGCCCTCCTCCAAATTGGAATCTGTTACAGGGAAGAGGAAAGAGGGTGCTGGAGGAGGCATCCAACAGCCTCTGCCCCAAAGATCTCTTCTTCCCAATTAATCTGAGGATCCAAACACTTTCACTCACCTATTCTGTGGAGCACAGTGCACATAGTTACTAGGCTGGTTATTGATTAGATATTTATTGATTCGATCTTGTTGGTTATCCCTCCTCCCTAATGGAATGTTTTCTATGCAAAAGCTGTTGCTTTAGAGTTCCACTAAAATAGCACCTTCTTCCACTGCTTTTGCACCAAACTTAATCACTCTCCCAGGAGTCAGAGATCCTGGAAAGATTATCCAATTGGTCAAATCTAGGTCTCATCTACAATAATTATTAAAATAATAATAAATGTTGTAACAATGATCACAGCAGACTTAATGAGCCCACCCTGTGTGCCAGCCCCTCTGTGTGCCAGCCCCCCTTGTGTGCCAGCTCACACTGTGTGCCAAGCACTTCATATGCATGTTCTCACTTAACTTTCTTCACAACACCCAGGGGTTTCAAGGGGACATTTACCATATTTGGGCCACCTGACATGAGATACAGGGGAATCACACCATTGCGTGGATCCTGGAGGTGGAAGCAGAGGAAGCTGAAGTGTGGCAAATCCGCTATCTTCCCATCGCTGGTGGCTGGGATGAGGCATGTCACCTAGGCTTGACCTATCAGATGCTCCCAGCAGAGACTTTGCACCTTGGGAGAGAGGTGCAGAGATGTGGGACAGTTGGTGTTGTTCCCAGCAGAGGCTGCAGAGGCTGGTGGCCGTGCTGGTGAAGTCCTGTGTTAGTGGCACCCACAGCAGCCATGTCCTAACTGGCAAGCCTGTCTGGTGGCACTCTGTGCCTGCTGCTGTCTGGACAGCCTTGGTTCCTGCTTTTTCCTGAGCCAGTTCTCCAGCTGTCCTCTCTCTTCTTGAATGGCCCCATGTTTTTCCAAAGAATTTATTTTGGCCTAATTCCACTGCCACTGCTGTCGAGACCCACCACGAATATTCTAGAGTCTAAGCCAGGGGGTGCTTGAGTCAACTCTGTAAAGAGGCGCAAGACTGGCCTCCTTCCCCAGTACGCCTGAGTCCCACAGCCATGCTGCCTGGGCCCAGAGTCTCTCAAATTCTGTGTGAAACAGCTCCTCATTCTGGCCTCTGTCTCTCTCCGTTATCAGGCTCCAAGCCAGTCCATGGGGTTGGGAAGAATGGGGCAAACACCATGCCATTCTGTGTCTCTTCTCCTCTCATCTCTCCTTCTAGTTGAACAAAAACAAAATAAAACAAAAAAATCTTACTCCTCTTTCTATCAAAGCCAAAGCCTCCACCCACATCAACTTACTAAGTAAGAGACCACCAGGTTGCCAGCTTAAAAAAGAGCGCTGGGCACAGTGTAATCCAGCATTTTGGGAGGCCAAGGCGGGAGGATTACTTGAGCCCAGAAGTTTGAGACCAGTCTGGGCAATATTGTGAGACCTGGTCTCTACAGAAAATACAAAAATTAGCTGGGTGTGGTGGCTTTGCCTGTAGTCCCAGTAGTCTTGGGAGGCTGAGGTGGGAGGATTGCTTGAGCCAGGGAGGTAGAGACTGCAGTGAGCTGTGATTGCACCACTGCACGCCAGCCTGGGCGACAGAGCGAGACCCTATTTTAAAATAAAATTTAAAAGAGCTACATTCTAAATCGCATTGTGCACCTAGCTAGGGACCACCATAATAATAAATACACTGTACTCTTATGAACGCACGCTGGTAAGTGTGCTCAGATGGAGTCTTCGGGAATACACACCCACGCTCTTTGACTGAGCTGGCTGATCTTGTCCTCAAACAACCAGTTTAATTTATTCTTTGGCCGGGCTTGGTGGCTCACACCTGTAATCCCAGCACTTTGGGAGGCCAAGGCAGGTGAATCACCTGAGTTCAGGAGTTCGAGACCAGCCTGGCTAACATGGTGAAACCCTGTCTCTACTAAAAATACAAAATTAGCCGGTCATGATGGCGCATGCCTGTAATCCCAGCTACTCGGGAGGCTGAGGCAGGAGAATCACTTGAACCTGGGAGGCGGAGGTTGCAGTGAGCCAAGATCACACCTTTGCACTCCAGCCTGGGCAAGAAGAGCAAAACTCCATCTCAAAAAAAAAAAAAAAAAAATTCTTAACCATTAGCTTCACCATTAAGCGACTTTCCAATCTACTGTTATTTGTTCAAACAAACTACCATCATTTTGTCCTTAGATTTCAAAGCAAATTGATGCTTAGCGGAAGCCCACACTAGATCTTCTGTGTTCATTTTGTGATTTTATTACAAATAGCATCCATACTTTATCCTCAAATACTTTCCTTTAAATGCTTTATTTCAAATGTACTTTGCTTTTTTAAAAAAAGAACATTTTTTTCTGATTATAAAAATATTTGCTTATTGCAGAGAATTGGAAAATTATACAAAGTACTAAGACTAAAATAAAATTACCCATTATCTCATTATTAAAAAACAAACCCGAGAGTCTTATTATATTTTTCAGGTTCCCTGTCCCCTCCCGCAACACACACACACACACACGCGCGCGCACACACACACACACACACACCCCTTCTCTGTCTCTGTCAAACACACATTGACACAGTATTTTTTTTAAACTGTGTGAGAACTTTTCCTTGTCATTAAGCAGACTTCAAAAACCAGTTTTGTAAGTAAACAAACAAACAAACAAACAAACAGTTTTAATGGCTTATGTAACATTCTATTCCACTGTTTGGCTATACCATGATTTATTTAACCATTTGCTTATTTACATTTTATTGTATTACAAGTAATAATAGAATGTATGTCTGTGTATCGGTAGGTATGAGTGTGTGTTAAGAATCCAGCTATTTTTTTTTTAGGATATACTGTATTCTAAAGGGAAACTGCTGGCTCAAAATGTTTGAATTTAAGAGCTCTTGATCCATATTGCCAAATTATTTTCTGGAAAACTTACACTGATTTATTCCCAATGGTGAGGTGTAAATATATCATTTACTCTTCATCCTCACCAGCATTAAGCATTAGCTTCTTTTCTTGGCTTCGCTAATTTAATAACAGACAGGTATTTCACTGATGTTTTAATATGCATTTATTAAATTCATAAAGATTATGATCTGCTCATTATTTCTGTGACTTGCTTCTTATATTCTTTGCCTAGACTTCTACACCTGTTAAATATTTTTGTAATGGCTCATAAATGCTTATTTATCTATTTATTTTGGAGACAAAGTCTCACTCTGTCACCCAGCCTGGAGTACAATGGTGCATTCATAGCTTGCTGCAGCCTCAAACTCTTAGGCTCAAGCAATCCTCCCACCTCAGCCTTCTAAGTAGCTAGGACTGCAGGTGTGCACCCACTCAGCTAAAATGGGGACACGCTATGTTGTCCAGGCTGGTCTCAAACTCCTGGCCTCAAGCAGTGCTCCTTGAGCACTTGGCCTTCCAAAGTGTTGGGATTACAGTTGCGAGCCACCATGCCTAGCCCTATACATGCAATATATATGTGTGTGTGTGTGTGTGTGTGTGTGTATGTGTGTGTGTATATATATATATATATATATACACACATATATATATATATATGTATCTTTTAGACAGAGTTTCACTCTTGTTGCCCAGGCTGGAGTGCAATGGTGTGATCTTGGCTCACTGCAACCTCCACCTCCTCGGATCAAGTGATTCTCCTGCTTCAGCCTCCCGAGAAGCTGAGATTACAGACATGTGCCACCATGCCGGCTAATTTTTTATATTTTTAGTAGAGATGGGGTTTCACCATGTTGGCCAGGCTTGTCTCAAACTCCTGACCTCGGGTGATCCCCTTGCCTTGGCCTCCCAAAGTGCTGGGATTATAGGCATGAGCCACTGTGCCTGCCCTTGCTTTTTATATATTAAGGATATTAACTCTTTGTCTTATTTGTGGCAAGAAATTTTTCCAATGGTTTTTCTGTATTTGTAGGCATATTTTGGTTGCATATGAAGACCATAATTTTTTCTGAAAAATTCTAAACTTCCAATTTGATAATAGAAATAAATGCAGAATTTCTGGACTTGCTATGCAGACTCTCGATTTACAAAATCTGTTTCTTTCACAAAGTAGGTACAGGCTTAACTGACCATGATTTCTTCTTCATAAAGTAACTTCTGAACTGAAGTCAATCTTTGTGAAAGACACAGAAATCAGCTCTATGTCTACATTGACCTCCCCTTTTTGGAACTTTCTGTGTGCTTCCCTGTGGTTCTCACGCCTTCCCTCTCCACTGCCTTCCATTGGCCTTTGCTCTTACGTAAACTTCTTCCCATCTCACCTTAGTCCCTGCATTTGAGAAATCTTCCCTGCTTTGGGTGAATATTGTCTCTTATTTTCCTCCCTCTCTGTTAAATATCTGCTGTCAGAAAGGAAAGAGATGGCCCTTGTAGTCAGGCTGACCTGGGGTCAACTCCATGTTTGCTGTGTGACCTCAGGCAAGACCTCTGAGCCTCAGTTTCCCTCTTTGTAAAACATGATTATTGCAGGGTTTAGAGTTCAAGGGAGTCAGATCCAGCACAGAGCCTGGCTCAGTTAGCAGCTTCTTTTATGAGTTTGGCTTCCTGAGTCCCTTTTCATCGATTTTTTTTTTTTTTTTTGAGACGGAGTCTTGCTCTGTCGCCCAGGCTGGAGTGCAGTGGTGCGATCTTGGCTCACTGCAAGCTCTGCCTCCTGGGTTCACACCATTCTCCTGCCTCAGCCTCCCAAGTAGCTGAGACTACAGGTGCCCACCACCACACCCGGCTAATTTTTTGTATTTTTAGTAGAGATGGGGTTTCACCATGTTAGCCAGGATGGTCTCAATCTCCTGACCTCGTGATCTGCCCACCTCAGCCTCCCAAAGTGCTGGGATTACAGGTGTGAGCCACCGTGCCCAGCCTTCATGGAATTTTAAAGATCAGGAAAAGACATCTTTTCCCCCAGAATTCTTCCCACTCCTCTGCACTGTAGCTGTTATTTATTAGCTAGGTAACTTGCCAGAGCACTTTTGGGTACAATGTTTATACTATACTATTAAAAGTGAAGTTTTCTTATATTATTTAATAATGATTTTTTTTGCTATTTTTAAATAATGAAAAATGTGTGAACTGTGTCTCTCCCCTTATTACCAGGTGCTCCATTACTATAAATTGAAAAATAACAGTTTAGGGAGTAATATTCCTTCTTCAGGTTATACATCAAATATACGTCATCTTCATTGTTGAATTGATGCTTTAATCCCCCCATTAAGATACAAGCCGAAATAAATTTCATTCCCTTCTCTATAGATGCAATTTCATTTCGATCACGTGTCAGTTGGAGCAATAAAACATCAATTAAACAATGAATTCCTGACAAATACATGGCATTTGATGCATAATCACCTCCCCCACCCAATCTCATTTTCTTCAAGGCAAAGGCTTCCTCGGCCCACTTATGTTCCAGGTTTCACCCCCTAAAATAGAGCATGAGCTTTGCACCTTTTTCCCCGCCCCCAGGACAGGAATCTTGGATACAGCCCACCGAGGAGGAGCTGGGCTGGCAGGGATCTTCTAATCATCATCTTGTTATTGAGATGAGTCTTGGGAGGCAAAAGCGTTGCACGACCCCACCGCCACCCCACCAAGGTGCAAGCCAGGGCTAGAGCTCAAGCGAGCTCACTTTCTGCCTCAGATTCATCCCAAGAAAGGCCAAGAATGCAGGGGGTGGGGTGCATCTCAGAGAAGTGAGGCTCCCTGGGGGTCCCAGCACCTGGCTGGGAGGTGGAGCATAGCAGCCCTTCTCTCCATTCCAAGCTCTCTGATGCATTCCACAAATAGGATTGAGGGTTCTCTGTGTGCGGGGCTCTGTGCGGGTCCTGGGGACACTGGCTGTGGGCTCGGTGCCATGAGAGATGAATAAAGCCAGTGCGGTGAGGGTAGGGGGAGAGGTGGAGCTCTGAGCCTGGGGAGCCTGGGGAGCCAGGGGAGGGACCTATGCGGGAACACCGGAAGCACGCCCCAAACGGAGTGTTGGATGGATTGGGACATTCGAAGTCAGTGACTGCTTCACCACCAGAGCTGCCACCCAGTGCCTGGACTGGGAGCAGCACTGCAGCAAGTCGGCCACCCGCCCGAGCTGGCAGGCAGGCCCCAAGCTGGACGGCCGGAACCATGATCCCAAGAACGCTAAATGTTTGGGGGCCGAGGCTGCCTCCTGGAACCTAACGGTGGCTCCTTTTTCAGGAAAGGCTGTCATGATTCGACTACAGTGTCTGGTGGAGGGGAGTGGAGGAGGGTGGAGGCGGGGGTGAAATGGGCCGTGCCTGAAGTGTCATTTAAGGGGATGTTTAACTTCCACTCCCTGTTTCTGAAGAGTAATTTTCTGCAGAGACAGGAAGAATAATAGGAGGAACTTGGCTCATTTTGGCAAATTGCTCCAATTTTCCCACAATCTCAGCCCCCTGTATCACCTGTCCCCACCTGTCTATTTGGGCCACTTAATGCCCTGGATTCAGACCTAATAGAGGCTGTTTGTTTGGCCCTGGCTCAAAGGCTAGACTTGTTTTCAGGACAGAAGCTGGAAGAAAAACCAATCTGGACATCTAAATCACAGCCAGGACTCATTACATAAATGATATATTTACACAATTGATCCCTTTTCTACTGGGTAATTAATTCGGCATCAGAACCCTTAACGATTTAATTGTCATATGTTTAAACTGAAATGGTTGCCACAAATTTCCAAAGACAAGAAGCAGATTGAGGGGAGGGCCTTCTTTTGTCCTCAGAGTGGGGTGGCCTCCCTTCTTTCAATATTGCCATCAAAAGGAGAAAAACCTGCTGATAGCCCCAAAAGGGCTAACACGTCAGGACTGTGTCTGTTTGGGTGCATGCCTGTCTTGCCGGATCAGGCCATTTAAGGGATGAAGGGGCCAGGTGTGAAGAGAACTTAAATCCAGAAACGGTAGGTGGGGCCCTGCTTTCACACTGAATAGGACAGGCCTGTGCCTACCCAGATCCCCTGAATCCTGCTCATTCCATTCCACCTCTGCACCCCGGCACTGCTTGCTTCAGGCACTTCGGCTTCCCATGGCAAGCAGCTGTGACTGTTTTGGAGGACAACTGAAGCCATTTTCCCCTATGACCAGAGAGCCAGAGGAGCCTGGGAGCTCATGTTCCCCAGGGTGACCTTGACCACAGACTGCCTGGGAGCAGGAATATGAAAGGTCCAGCGCCCTTGCCTCTGAAAGGGACAACCCTGAGGCATGACTCGTCCATCAGGGCTCCCGGGAGGATCACGATGAATCCCCTCAACTGCAAAGCTGTGGTCAGGGGTTAGACAGGTTGGCTTCCCTTCCCTCCCTGCCCCGTGACCCCTGCCCCTTCCCAGTCTTCCTGGGGGCACTTCCTTAATAAACCAATCCTTCCCTCAGGGCCTTCTTTGGGGGAACCCGACTGAGGACAGCTACTCTCTAGCTGAGTGACGCTGGGAAGGCTCTTAACCTTCTCTGTGCCTCGGAGCCATGCTTCCTAATAGGGGGCACTTATGGAGTGTGTGCCAGGAAGCTGGCATGAAGGCACTTGCCACACTTTGTCTCACTTAATCCTCTCAGCAACTCCAAGAGGAAGCTACTTCCGTTATCCCCATTTGACAGATGAGGAGGTGAGGAGCAGAGGAGTTAAGCCCTTTGTCCATATTCACACAGCCGGTGCAAGGGCTGAGAGTTTTGTGTCCCTCCCAAAATTCACGTGTTGAAATCCTAACCCTCAATGTGATGGTATTAGGAGGTGATGCCTTTGGGAGGTGATTAGGTCATGAAGATGGAACCCTCGTGAATGGGATCAGTGCTCTTGCAAAAGGGACCTCAGAGAGCTAGCCAGCCCTCTTGCCATCATGTGAGGACAGCACAAGAGGATGGCCATCTGTAAGCCAAGAAGAGGGACCTCACCAGATACCTGGCACCCTGATCTCAGACTTCCAGGCTCCAGAACTGTGAGAGAGAAAGAAACAAACCACAGGGTCTACGGTACTCAGCAGCCCAAACTGACAAAAACAGCTGGTGAGTGGCAGGGACAGGATTCAACCCCAGGCAATTTGGCTGCAGAGCGTACCATTGACATCCCTCCCTCATGCATAGCACAGCCCACTTAGCAGAGATATGCTGAGGATCAAGAGAGAAGGTTGTGGAAGCACTGGTGACTTGCAGAGGGCCTGGGATCACCCCAGGACAAAGGAGGCCCACCTGGCACCTTGTCTCACCTTAATCCCTAGAGAATAAAGGGGAGAGTGTCCAGGTCTCAGGCATATTGCCACTGCCACGGTGCACACCTCATAGTTCTTCAGAGAAATGAAGTGACATGCCTTCCCCACTTATGTCCTGCAGCCTCTCCTGCCTCCAGAGGCTCCATGACCCATGGACACCTCTCCTCACACTCCCCTACTCACACACATATACACACATGGCCCCCAGAATGGCCAAGTTGGCCTGCTGTCTTTGTGGATTAAAAACATTTGTGCATACTCAGGAGGCTGAGGTGGGAGGATCACTTGAGTACAGGTGTTCAACACCAGCCTGGGCAACATAGCCAGACCCCTGTCTCCACAAACATTTTTTAAAAATTAACCAGGTGCAGTGATGTGTGCCTGTAGTTTCAGCTACTCTAGAGGCTGAGGTGGGAGGATTTACTTGAGCCCAGTTTGAAGTTGCAGGGAGTATGATTGCACCACTCCACTCCAGCCTGGGTGACAGAGCAAGACCCTATCTCTAAAACAAAAACAAAAACAAAAAACAATAACAACAACAAAAAACATCTGTGCAACATAAGGGAGTAGAGGCTTTGTCCTAATGTCATGACCAACATTTGGTGAAAGATAGAACAGGCATGAGGTCAGCCAAGGAGGCAGCGGTGGGGGTTTGATGGACCAGGGGGCCCTTGGCCAGTTCTATCTTCTTAGATTTTTTGTGACTCTGCAAACCCAGTTAACTGCTGAAGTGTAATATCCCCAGCTTTTGGCTTCATACCTATGGGCGTTGTCTACCAGGGATGTGGTATAGCACAGGTGTGTCCAATCTTTTGGCTTCTCTGGGCCACACTGGAAGAAAAAGCATTGTCTTGGGCCACACATAAAATACACTAACACTAGCAATAGCTGGTGAGCTAAAAAAAAAATCTCATAATGTTTTAAGAAAGTTTATGCATTTGTGTTGGGCAGCATTCAAAGCCACCCTGGGCCATGGGTTGGACAAACTTGGTATAGCATAAGTTTTAAGAGCATGGGCTTAAAATCAGATAATGTACATGAAATATTTAGCACCACGACAGGCTCCTGCTGTAAAACACACAGGCTACAAATATCCTAAGGGGGTTGTTAGTCATATACACTTTAGTAAGAATCAGTAAAACTCTTCCCAAATTGACAGATAGGTGACATTAAGTTCTTAAGCTACCCTAATCAGAAAATGGAAATTTAGTAATAGAAAGACACACAGAGTCCAAAGACAAAAATGCAGCCAGGCCTCAGGAGGTGAGTAGAACCAAGTTCAAGAAAGTCCTCAGGGACAGCCCCTCTACACTGGACATTTTCTTACTTCTCTTTCTCCAGATCTACTTTTTCTGTTTCATTGTGCATATGGTGAGTAAAAGGTGTCCAAACATTTCCAGCCAGTGGGCATTATCATGTGTTACTGGGGATGAGAGAGAGAGGGAGAAGGAAGATCAATTCCCAGGAAAGGAGATGTCTCAACAAATTGAGAGCCATTCATGCTGGAAGTGAGAGCATAGAGGCCATGGGCATGAGGGAAGGCAGTGTGGCTTGCAAACAGAATGCTGTGCAATACTTGGAGTTCGTATCCCTGTGCCCCACTTCACTTATAGCTTTGGTTCCTTGGGCAGATCGGTCAGCCTCTGCTTTCCCAGATGCAATCCTGCAGAAAGATTAAGATGTAAGAGTACTGAATGAGATAGCATTCATGCAACGTGTGCCTCACACTACACCTGCCCTCAACAGATGCCCAGGACATTTTGATGAAAGAGTGATGAAGGAAAAGGTCACTTTTTTTGCTTAAGGCTTACCCTGATCACTAGGCTTAATCTCTAGGTTTGGCAATCTGGAAATAAAATCTATAGTTGAAGTCAAATTATGTGGGAGGCTAAACACTAGAATTATTAAGTAAGAGAATTATTCTACAATAGTATAGTATTTTTACAATTGCCCTTTTAAGAAACAGCATACCATTACCATTATTTTTCCAAGTCAGAAATCTTGTTTATTTCATTTACTAATTTGTCTTCCCCACCAGAATGCGAATCTCAGGAGATCAGGACCCTCTGTCCTGTCCATCTGTCTCCCAGGGGATATGCTAGAGCCCGGCACTCAGAAACTACTTGATAAATTTTCATTTTAGAGTGTGTGCCCAGGGTTGACTCATAGTGACAGTGGAACACCAAGTGGTGATGTGATAGTGACCTGGTTGACAAAATAGGGACCAGGTAGAGCTGGACACAGAAACATCACAAATCACTACAGTTTTAGGACATTTATATGTTTTAACAGAAAATACCTGCATTAGAGTTTTGAAATTATAATTTATATGCACACATATATATATAAACACACCAGCAGGTCATTTGTTCAGCATTATGCTTGAAACTTCAGAAATATTATTAATCTAGAATGGGTCAGGCCAAAAATATTCCAGATAAACTACTGTCCATCCTATACTATTATTTTCTCTTAATCTGATTATTCTCTATTCCACATATTTAAAACCAGATTCATCATGATTACCCTCTGTATCAATCAGCTCGTGCAGTGTAACAAACCATCTCAAACTCAGTGGCTTAAAGTAACAACCATTTATAACTACTCTCGTGAGTTGGCTGATCTAAGCTCAGTTCTGCTTCAAGCTGAGTGTCCAACTGGCCTTGGCTCCTCACCAAAGATTGGGCTTAGTTCTGTTTAGTCTGAGGCCCGTCCTAAAATGACAGCAGCTACCCCAGGGAAATCCTCTTCATCACTATGGCACAGAAGGGCAAGGTCCATCATATAAGTACATGTCAAGCCTCTACTTGCAACATGCCTGCCACCATCTCATTGACCTAAGCAGATCAGGTGGCCAAGCCTGAAGTCAGGATTGGTCAGGTACAATTGCCCATTATTAGACCAAAGCAAGTCCAGGGCCAAGCTTGATATCAACGGAGTGGGAGGTGCAATCCTCCTACGGGGCGGGGAGAGGGGGGATGTGTGTGTGACTGTTTTGAATAGCTATTTAACCTGTCACATATTCAAACCAAGTTTTCCTCTTATGTTCCCCAAACTATTGTGTCTCCTTAGTTCTAAGATACATGTGCTTTTATGTTTGCCATTTCTAAAAATGGGATATGAACTACACCTAATATATGCATTTATTGTAGTGATTTCTTTTTTTTCTTTTACCTGAAAAGCTGTAATTGAATTGATGGTGCATCTTGAGATAGATATTGTTTTTAGAAGTGTAGACATTATTTATTTATTTATTTTAAATTCTATTTGATTGGGGTAAGAACACTTAGTATGAGACCTAATCTCTTAACAAAATTTTAAGTGCACAATACAGTATTGATAACTATAGGCATGATGTTGTACAGCAGGTCTCTAGAATTGATCTTGCTTAACTGAAATCTTAGGCCCATTGATTAGCAACTTCCCATTAGACCCTAACCCCAGCCCCTGGAAAAATAAAATAGGGAACGCCATTTTACTCTTTTATTTATTTTTATTTTTTGAGATGTAATCTCGCTCTGTCACCCAGGCTAGAGTGCAGCAGCGTGATCTCGGCTCACTGCAACCTCTGCCTCCCAGGTTCAAGCAATTCTCCTGCCTCAGCCTCCCCAAGTAGCTGGTACTACAGGCACGCGCCACCACGCCCGGCTAATTTTTGTATTTTTAGTAGAGACAGGGTTTCACCATATTGGCCAGGCTGATCTCGAACTCCTGACATCAGGTCATCCGCCCACCTTGGCCTCCCAAAGTGCTTAGATTACTCACGGCATGAGCCACCGTGCCTGGCCTCTATTTCACTCTTTGATTCTGTGTATTTGACTATTCTGGATACCTCATATAAGTGGAACAATGCAGTATTGGCCTTCTGTGACTGGCTTATTTCACTCAGCATAATATCCTCCGGGTTCATCCATTTTGTAGCACGTGTCAGAATTTCCTTCCTTTTTAAGGTTGAGTAATATTTGCAGTATCTACCATGTTTCGTTTATCCATTCATCTATTAATGGATATTTAGGTTGTTAACGTATCTTGGCTATTGAGAATAGTGCTGCAATGAACATGAAAGTCCTAATATCTCTTCAAAATCCTAATTTCAATTCTTTTGGATAAATACCCAGAAGTGGCATTGTTGGATCATATGTAGTTCTACTTTTAGTCTTTTGAGGAGCTTCCATATTGTTTTTCTGTGATGGCTGCACTATTTTTGTGTTCCCACCAACAGTGCATAGGGCTCTGATTTCTCCATATCCTCGCCAGCACTTGTCCTTTGTTTTCCTTGAGAATAGCCATTCTAACAGGTGTGAGGGGATATCTCGTTGTGGTTTTCATGTGCATTTCCCTGATGATGAGTGACATTGAGCTTCTTTTCATACATCCCTTGGCATTTGCACATCTTTCTTTGGAGAAATGTCCATTCAAGTCCAAATTGGCAATTTACGACCCTCCTCCTGAATGTTCTTATCTCAAGCACCTTCAACTCCTCCCTCTCCCTGACTCCCATGGCTAATTAGTCACTAGTCCTGTGACTCTGCCTTCTCAGTGACCCTCTGATCCAGTTTCCTCTTCCATTCTCAGGGCCATTTCCCTGGCTCATATCCTCATGCACTCTGCTCTGAACTGTAGCCATAAACTCCTGCCTGGTCTCCCAGTCACCAGACTCTCCCTGCTCCCATCCAGCCTCACTCCATGGCAGATTTATCTTCATGAACTACAGCTTTGATCCTGCAGTCCCCTTACTTCCACATCTTCTCTGGCTCCCCATTGCCACAAGAATATCCCAGCTCCCTAGCCTGGTATTAGGATTCTCATGACTTAGAGACAACTTCCATTCTCACTGTCCCATCTCTCACACAGACTGTGCTCCAAGTATAGGAGAGGGCCATTCCCATTGTGCATTTGCAAGTCTCTGTGTCTCCAAACATGCTGCCTCCTCTGCCTGCTGCCTGGAATACCCTCTCCTCTCTCTCCCATCTGTGCTTATTGAAAGCTCCATCTTAGAGACCTACACCATATCTCTGTGATAGCACTTATCCTGTTCTGACTTGACTTTTTAGCTTTCTGTAGCCCCTGTCTGGATCCTGCCCTAGATAGTAAAGTCCCAGAGAGCAGAGACTATATCTCAATCGAATTCTTGCCCCCTTACAGGGTTTTAACACATGGTGGGTGCCTGTACATGTTTTCCAAATTAGATTCTATTTTTAGCACTCTAGTCACCCCATATTCCAGACAAACAACGCACACCCCTGGTGGGATCAACATGCAAACCACGCAGGTCACAGCATCCTGTGCATTTAAAGATAATCGGTTTATCTGATTGGTCATTACAATCTTTTCACAGTTTTAGAAAACATTTATGTCTTTCAGGGACAGATCTGCAGGGCTAGAGTTGCTCTTGGGCCTCCCATTTAGGGAGAAAATTGGGGCAAACTCTTGTGTTGAAGTGACATCGTCCGTGCTGCGGTTCCTGAGAAGATCAGCCTTATCGAAGGTCAGTTATGAACTGCGAGTATGAGAATACTGTCCTCTTTCAATTCTGTCCAATCTACAGGAGTTTCTACAGGAAATGAGAAAAGCACACTACAGAATCATAGCACTTTCAGGCTGGATCTATTGACTGCAGCATTTCACTTTATGGATGAGGAAACAAGGAAAATTGAGCTCTTCAGAGGCAAAGGAGTCAGCCAAGCCACACAGGTGGCCAGTGATGAGCAGGACTGACCCATATTCAGCCTTCAGGCACTTCCCCTGTGTTAGGGACTGAATATCTGTGTCCCTTCTCCCAAAATTCATATGTTGAAATATAATCCCCAATATGATGGTATGAGGAGGTGGGGCCTTTGGGAGGTGACTTGGTCATGAAAGTGGAGCCCTCAGGAATGAGATTTGTGTCCCTCTAAGAAGAGATACTGAGTGATTATATCTCTCTCTTCACCATATCAAGTTGCAACAAGAAGGTGGCCATCTGCAAACCAGGAAGACAGCCCTCACCAAGAACCCAACCATGCAGGCACCCTGATCTCAGACTTCCAGCTTCCAGAACTGGGAGAAATCAATGTTTGCTGTTTAAGTCACTCAGTCTCTGGTATTTTTGTTATAGCAGCCTACACTGACTGAGACACACTGTGGCTGCCCTCCTGCTCTCTGTCCAGCCTTAACGTTTTGACAGTTGCCATTTACTGAGCATTTATTAGGCGACAGATTCCATGCTGGGCATTCTGCACACACAACCTCATCTCAGCCTCACAACTCCCCTGACAAGTGGCCTGCCATTTAGACAAGGGGCCTGAGACTTAAGAGAAGTGAACAGCTTGCTAAAATTCATGTAACCTGTAAGTGGCAGAGTTGGAATCTAAAGCAAGCTCTGTCTGATTCTAAAGCATTTATTCAGTAACTGCTTCCCACTTTCCAACCCAATTCCTATTCCCTGGCAAGTCCATTAGAACCCACACCAGGAGGAAAGAATTTTCTTTCATGACATCTCAGAAAAACTGAACCCTGTATGAAGATCTCAGCACAATCTGGCAGCCTCTCCGCAGCTAAGGGCCTGGTACCAATTTCTAATCAATGGATTTGAGCCAAGTTGTCAGGGAGGGTAAAGGCTTGGCAAACTGGATGAAGGAGATGATAGCAAGTTGCTTAGTATCCCCGGGCCTTAGTATTTGTTTTTGTTTTGTTTTCTGAAAGGGAATAATAGAGACCCCTGACCACAGAGTCAGGAGGAAGATGTGGGAGACTGAGTGAGAAAGTGCTTTTCAAAGTATATGCCTGACACTTACGTGAGGCACATCAGGGGTGACCTGAGCAGTTCTAGGTACACCAGGATCCCCCGTGGGATGCTCAGCTTTCACCCTACACAGCTCCTTGCTTCCTGTTGTCATATGAATCTCTGTCACCTGGTATTTCCCCTGTGTGTAGAAGGGAACAGAAATATATCCTATGGTCCATAATTCTACTCCTAGAGATGCTGAACAGAAATGCACACATATGTTTGTTAGAAAATATATATCTATCAGTTGTATGTATAACTGCCCCAAACTGGAAACCACCAATAAGTCGATCAAAAGCAAAATGAGTAAATACATTTTGTTGTATTCACCCAATGCAATACAAAACAGCAATGAAAAAAAATTAAATTGCCTGAAACAAAATGACTACATCTCACTAACATATTCTTGAGCAAAAGAAGCCAGACACAAAAGATAGAAAACTACATATGATTCTATTTATATAAAGTTCAAATGGACCGGGCATGATGGTTCACACAGTAATCCCAGCACTTTGGGAGGCCAAGGCAGGGTGGATCATTTGAGACCAGGAGTTTGAGACCAGCCTAGAAAACATAGTGAAACCCTGTCTCTATTAAAAATACACTCACAAAAAAATAGCTGGAAATAGTGGTGCATGCCTGTAATCCCAGCTACTCGGGACACTGAGGCACAAGAATCGCTTGAACTTGGGAGGCAGAGGTTGCAGTGAGCTGAGATTGTGCCACTGCACTCCAGCTTAGGTGACAGAGCAAGACTGTATCTAAAAAAAAAATAATAAAATATTTTAAAATAAAGTTCAAATGCAGGCAAAACTAATCCACAAATTGTGATTATTCTTGTTGCAGATGGGGGCAAGGATGATTGGATGGGAACACAAGGAGGCCTTCTCGGATTCTGGTATGTTTGGTTTCTTAATCTGGGTGGTGGTTTTACGGGAGCATTCAATTTGTTAAAAACTGCTGGTAGTTGAGGTCCTCATTAACCACCTCCTAACAAGCCTCCTAGCCTCTTGATCCTCCCTGCTCTGACAAATCCTTCACTCTATTTAAATGGTCTTCCTAGAACATAATCTGATCGGGTCCTCTTGCTTCCTGTGGCAAATCTTTCTATGGCTCCCCATTGCTTACGTCTTCAGACCCTGATAGGCATAAGAAATACCTAGAGAACTGTTCTATTAGTTATTGACTACTGTTTAACAAATTACTCCAAAACTTAGTGGCTTAAGACATACATATTTATTATCTCACAGTTTCTGTGGGACAGGAGCCTCAGATTCATGGTCTATTGCAAGGCTCCAATCAAAGTGTTGTCCCAGGGGCTGTGTTCTCATCTGAAGGCTTGACTGGAGAAAGATCCACTTTCAAACTCACAAAGCGGTTATTGGCAACACCGAGTTTCTCACAGGCTGTTTAACTTAGGAATTCAGTTTATCACTGGCTGTTGGTATGAGGCCACCCTTGGTTCATGAAAGCATGCAAACTGAGAAGGGAATAGAGAGAGTCAGCTAATGCACAGAAGTTACAATCTTGTAACCCAGTCATGCAAGTGACATTCCATCACCTTTATTGTATTCTGTTGGTTGCAATCAAGTTATTAGGTCCAGCCTATATTCAGGGGGAGAGAATTATACAAGCACATGAATGCTCAGAGGTGGGGATCACTGTGGGCAGGTGTTGAATTGTGTCCTCCAAAAAGATATGCTGAAGTCCTAACTCCCAGTATCTGTGAACTGACCTTATTTGGACCTTGTCCTACCAGAAGCTAGGAGAGAGGTATCCTTCCCTAGAACAAATTCTTCTTTGGAAACTCAGAGAGAGCATGGCCTTACTGACTCCTTGAGTTTGGACATTTGGCCTCCAGAATTGTGAAACAATAGATTTCCATTGTTTTAAGCCCTCCAGATTGTGGCACTTAGTTAAGGCAACCCTAGGAAAGTGATACAGGGATGGTGCTAGAAATCAGCCTACTACATCTAGCAAAATTGCAGATTCTTGAGCCCATGCTCTCCTTACTGCTGCCACAATATGATATGATGGGCTTTGTGGAAAGACCTATTGATTTTGATGCAGGAATTCAAGGGCCTACAATCACTGATGCAGGAATTCAAGGGAAGCAGTCTCTTTGGCCCAGCTCTGCTCCCCATCTCCAGCTGTCTGTGCACCCTCTCCAGCACAAACTCTATGGCTACATTCTGACATTTCCTCTGCCTCTTTGTTCTTCTCCCTTCCCTACTTAATAACACACTCATCAAGACCCTGGTTGATCACCTCCTCCAGGAAGTCTCCACTGATTACACTAAACCACCAGACTGAATTAGTTGTTTCCTTCTCTGTGATCCCAAATCACTTTGTGCCTAAATATGCTAGAGGCACTTTGCCTCTCACATTGCATTGCCATTATTCACTCCCTTTTCAGTTTTCATTGCTAGGCTATGAGCACCCCAAGAACAGAAGTTGTGACTGATTTAGTCTTGTACCCCCAGAGCCTGGCACAATGTCTGCCCAGGCATGTTGCTAACTAAGTGAATAAATGAGATGACTCTTCAGGGCTGCTCAGGCATTGTTGGGAGGAAGCTTCAACCACTCCTCTCCCGGTTGTCCTTAGGAGTCATCTTGGCTTATATGACATGACCTTTGATTGTTCTGATTGTGCCACATTCGTGTGGCAGAAGTGATGACTTGGAGAATGGGTCATTCCTCAGTCACTGAGGGAAGAAGCACAGAATCAAATTGCATCAGAGCTAGAAGAGAGACATCCTTGATAACAGCCCAGTGTGGGCCATGGGGACAGGCTTCGCTATCCAGGTACTCAGCTCTGATGTGGCTTGCATGACCTCACTGAAGTCTACATAGGGAATAGGCTTCCCCCTATTCTGTGGGGAGAGAGTTTCTCATACATAGGAGGCTGAGCCAATGATCCTTGCATCCCTCACCCCCTGCCCAGCCACCAGCAGAAAGAGGAACTATGCAGGGAAGGTTGGGGGAGCCCCAGCTGGGTCACTGGACCAGCTCCATCGGGCTCTCAAGACAAGAGGCGTTGGAAAGCTTGTACCTATGCATGGTGGCTGGGAGGTGAATATTTTCATAACCGCTTGACTGAGACAGCACTAATGTATTATACAACCTACTCACTGAAAGTTTTAGTACAGTCATGGAGTTGGACAACCATCATCACAACCAATTTTAAAACATTTTCATCACCCCCAAAAAGAAACCCCATACACATTGGCAGTCGCTCTTCATTCCCCTCATCCCCCTAGCATCTGCTAATCGCTTATTTCCTTTCTGTCTCTATGAAGTAGCCTCCTCTGGACATTTCATTTAAATGGAGTCAAACAATATGTGGTCTTTTACTATTGGCATCTTTCAAAGGCTCATCCACATTGTAGCATGTATCAGTGCTGGATTCCTTTGTATTGATGAACAATTTTCCATTGTATGGACAGACCACATTTTCTTCCTCCATTCATGGGATGTGGAATTTCTTTAGGTTGAGAATCCCATTGGAACTTGATGAATCTAAAGTTGACTTAAATGTAAGGCAGATGTGCCACTCTTCTGCTAAAAATACCCTGCACAACAAAACAAATGAATCACACAGATTCATTGACTCAAAGAAGCAGACTCAGAAAGAGTACATACTGGACGTGGTTATTTAATTGAACTTCTAGAACTAGAATAACTCGTCTTAATTCTAAAAGTCAACAGTGGTCTCTTAGGGTGGGGTTTGGGGGAATTGATTGCAAAGGGCCAGGAGAAAACTTTCAGGGTGGGGAAATACAGTTGATAATTACTCAGGGGTATATATTTGTCAAAGTTTATGAGGTTGTATTCTCAAAATTGTGGATTTTATTGCATTGTAAATTATACTTCTTCTCCCCTAATGAGAACTCTGAGGATAGAGAGCAACCTGCAAATAATTACACTTGAAAGATTCTTGGTTTGGGGAGAAAGACTTTTTAAAAAATGTTTTGTAGAGACAGGGTCTCACTGTGTTGTTCAGGTTGGTCTCAAACTCCTAGTCTCAAGTGAGGCCTTCCCACGTCAGCTTCCCAAAGTGCTGGGATTATGGATGTGAGCCACTGTGCCTCACTGTAAGAAGAACTTTCAAAGAAGACAAGGGAACCAGGAAGAGAAACGAGGATGTGGGAGAGAGCTGGCTCATTTCTGGGTAGAAGAGTAAGGCCTCCTTGAAGCAAGGAAGCAACTCTTGGGGCACCTCTCCATTGTAGAACTGTGTTAGCTTTCTCAAGGCAACACTGCAAGAACAGACTTTGGCCTGTGGGTTCATCTTGAAGAATGAATGAATGAGGAATAACAGCACAATAGCTAGGACTTACATAGCAATTACTGTAGGCCAGCCCTGTCCTTGTAACAACCCTATGAGGCTAAATGTTTTAGTACTCTCTCCAGCTCTTCCTTGTCATACTTGGGACCTCAGTTTCTTCATCTATCAATCAGAAATAATAATAGTACCTACCTCACCAAGTTATAGTGCCTGGCTTCTAATAAGGATTCAATGACCGTGAGCCGATATTACCTCCACATAACTGTTACCCTCACTGTCATGAAAGGGTAAGACATTCTGTCACTCTAAGGACATTGTATGTGATGCAGGAAACATATGTGATCAGGCACAGCTTGGCTGTGACCTGTCTCCCAGGGCTGTGTATTTTCTAAGGGTCAGTCTTTAGTCAGAGGGAGACATCATTGGCAGCATTCCTGGTGGCATCGAGAAAGATGGGAGAGAATTTTCCAGGAAAGTCCCAGTAAAGAGCTTGTGTAGCACGTGTAGGTAGCACAGTTTCCCCAGGATCACAATTCCAGGCTTTTGTCCATTCTGCCTTCAAAGCAGGGACCTGCAGGTCAGAAGAGGTGGGTGGTAAAATGAGGCCATCAGGACCAGGGCAAACTCTTTATGTTAATTGTGGGGGCCTCCAGCCTGGGAGTTTTGCAGCTTTGGCTAGAAGCCTAAGCAGTCCCCACCCCGTCCATGGATAAGGAGGTGGGCTGTGCCAGGAGGCTGCTCCAAGGAGAAGGACTGTAGTATGGCTATGGAGGGAAGTAAGCAGCCTTCTCTTAGGTGAAGTACTGAAAAATATGGAAATGCTCCCCTCCTTTGGGAAGCGCCTTGCTTACTGACTTGTGTGTGTGCACAAACGTGTATGTGCTTTGTGTGTGTGGTGGGCCTGGGGCAGGTGAGAATGCCATGCCAAGCACTCCTGTATCAGGCCTCATGCTTTTGTGTAAAAATTGGGTGTTAATCACTGGCATTCTCCAGGCCCCTTCTGCCCTCTTGGCTCCTTGTCCCAAGGGTGGGTGGTGTAGAGACCCGCTCTCACAGCCCATCTGCCTGAGATTAGCCTGGGAAAGGTCCCCCAAAGGTCCTATTCCTTGGGCTCCTTAAGTTTTGTAAAATGCAGCATCAAAAGATCTCAGATTTCATTAAACTCTTTAAAAACAGCTTTCGGGTATGATCAGGCTATCTGAAGGTCCCTAATCAAGTGGGCCAACTCTCTGTAAGGGAACTGTGAATCCATTCATTCATTCGTCTCACTCAGGCATTCAGGCGTTAACACAAGCGTTTCCTGAGCACAAGCATTTCCTGAGCACAAGCGTTTCGTCCGCTGATCGGCCGGCGGCGCTGAGTCCTGGGAAGACGAATGAGGCAGGCCCGTTCCCTCCTTCCCTCCCCGAGTCCTTCCTGGAGAACACCTAGCCTGAGATTAGGACCGGCACCTAAAGGATAGAACGAGACGGGACCACAGTATGGGCCCTAAAACAGGCAGGAAAAGCGGGAAGGAGGATGACAGGCAGGCGAGACCACTTCCTGTCGTGGCCAGGTAGAGATCAGCAGAGATCTGAAGGCGATTTCACCCACTTCTTCTCCCGGGATCCAGAGAAAAAATGCTTTTGTTTTCTAACTGCGGCGGCTAAGGGCGAGACCTCAATGGCTTTTAAACGTCCTGCGCCGGGACAGTGGTTTCTCCAGCGGAACCTGCAGGCTTGGTTCAGAGGCTGTCCCATAGAGGGCGCTGTCTGCCTGACTTTGAATGGAGTCGTGAGCGCAAGAACGCTGGCAACACCTCTCGCCAGAGGGCGAGTGAAGGGCTGAGTCCGCGCCCAGACCCGACTCCCACCAGCTTTCTCGAAGGGGAAGGGAAAGATCTACTCCATACATCCCGCTTTTCAAGCCCAGCAATCCCTAAAACTGAGAGGATGGGCTGAGAGTGCTGACACTGGAGAAGCTCCTCTCCCGGGCCAAACACAAGCACATAACAGCGCCCCTGCGCGCCCCTGGGAGGGGAGTCAACCGGAGAACTTGGGGCGACAACCGGAAAGCCGGGATCCGGTAGCCGCACAGCAGGGATGCGGGCGGCTGTCCCGGACTCTTCTCCCGCCACACTGGGCCTGTCCCCTCCCCATCTGAGTCTAGCGCTGGAGTTGTGATCAGCCACGAGTCCCCCTCCCCAGACTGAACCCTCAGCATTCCCAGTTTAAAGTCGACTTTCGTGCGTCAGAACTCTAGCCAAGTTTGCATGCGTCTGCCCTGAATGGCGGAGCTCCCAAAACACACAGGCATACACGCCGGGGTCTCTCCACGCATACTCGGCCGCGTGGCAGGCTGTGTGCAGGCGGTGCCCACCCAACCCTCACAGACCTATGTGCATCGAGCTATTTCTGCGGCTGGGGGAAAATGACCTCTGGGTATCCAGCAGCGATTGGGCGACCTAGGCCCAGTTTCCTCCTCTCTGGGCGCGGGTTTCCACTTAGAAAATCCAAGTATGAGACCCACCCTGCTGGGGTCTCAGGGCAGTGATCCGTTCCAACCCAGATTTTGGATGGCGTAGCGTTTTGCATTCCAGTAAAGCCCTGTGTAAACTCAGAGGAGTAATAACAGTAATTGTTTATGGAAGCGCCATTTACGTTTCCAGATTTCCAAAGCAAAAATGGGGTTCGCTGCCGTAGATGAATGCAGAAAGAAACATTACATATGCCCGTCGAGATTTGGTGGGGGAGGGTCTGACGCCCCAGGACCGAAAAACAAAATCTACCTCTCAAGTGGGGACCCCACACGATCACGTCTGCCAATGCAGGGCGGCCTTGAATTAGGCGAGGCTCAATCTAACGAAAAAGAAAGCGGTGGGGAGGTGAAGGGATCCCAAAAAGCCCTCGTGTGCGGGAGCTTCACCAGGGTGGAAGAGGGTGAGGCCAGTTTGTCACCTTTCTCTGATAAGAAAGCTGTCTCTCGGGAGGGGACCTCACAAACAATTCTGATTTACTTGATGCTTAAATCTAGAGTCTTAAATGTCTGCCTCATGGGCTTCTCGTGCGAACCGGGGAGCTGTTTTTAAAGCCAGTGGAGTGGAATGTCCTTTCACTAAGCCGTTCTGCAAACGTCCAGTGTGGTTTTCTAAGGACTTGGCTGCCGTCGAGACGCGCAGCGGATGCCGCTGCTTGCCGCGGCGGAGGAAGCTACGCCGCTGCGCCTTCGGTTCACCTTGCCCCCATTAAAGCGTTAGTTAGACAGCTCCAAACGCCAGCTGGCCGGAGAGACTTCCTGGGAGAAAGTGCTGTCGTCGGGGTCACAGACTCGGAGTTGATCCGCGAGCCTTGGGCACCGGCGGCCAGAGCAGAGGGGTGCCCTTCCGAGAGCAGCCGTCGGTGCCGAGAAGCTGTTGCCCCAGCAGCCCCACCGAGTGACGCGCGGGTTTTGGCCGGGTCAGCGCGCATACGCACACAGGCACACCCACTCCTGGTCCCGGGGGAAGGCTCACTCTTCGGTTTTCCAGGGCTAAAGGCCAAGGCCACGCGGATTTCTGAGTCCGAAAACGCAGTGCGAGGACTTACACCAGGATTCCCTTACTATCGGCTGGATGGTGGGTGGGGAACCCAAATCCCTCTCTTCTTGGCCTCTCCCTTCCTAGCATGCTTTAGGAAAAATACCGAGGTCGCCGGACCCCAAAGGGTAGGAAAGTGATGAGTTCTCCGCGGGCCGAGGTCACGTCCTGCCTCTTGGGCCGGCGCTGCGTGGCTCTCCAGCCGCGTGGGGGCGGCGGGCCCCTGTCCAGCCCCAGGGGGCGGGGGAGCGGCAGCTGCGAGCGCAGATAACCCCGAGGTGACCCGGGAGGGCCTGGTCCGCCCCTCCCCCCTCCCGCAGGCCTGGCGGCGGGAAGCGGGTCCCTGCGCCGCAGGGGGGAGAGGCAGGCGCGGTCTACGGGCTCGCGGCCGTTAGTGCGCTTCGGCCAAGGGCGCCGCCTGCTCCGCGTCCCTCGCTCGCCTCCTGCGCTCGCAGGAGCGCTCCGAGTGCCTCTTTAGCGGGAGCCAATATCCTTTTGTGCTAATAGGCTTGTCCTCATTTGCTGCCTAATTGGACTATATAAAGCCAATAACGGGCGGGCTCTTATAGCCCGAAGCCAAAGCGCCAAAATCTGAGGGAAGGCGAGGAGGGGGCGGTGGCGGAGGCGGCTGCGGGGCCGGGGCTCGGCTGAGCCTTAGCCTGCCTAATCCCATTTGCCATTGTACGCGCCCAATCGCCGTATACTCCCCGCATTTAACTTGGATGACATTTTGATTTCATCATTAGCATCCGGCGCCGGATTGACGCAGCCTCGAGCCGGGGACTGCTCTTGCTGCCTCCTCCGCGGGAGCCGCAGCCGCAGCCGAGCCGCCTCGATCCCTCGGTGCCGCTGCAGGGCCGCTCCCCGCCCCTCCGCACCCCTCCCTCATGCGAGCCCGCCCGACTGGGTCCTCACCCCGCCCTCCCGCCGTTGGATTTGCGCCCGGGGCGGCCCCCGACTTTGCGCCCCGTAGTTGAGTTCCGTTTACGGTCTGATTTCCGGCCTCTCGCCTGCTCGCCCCGCCGCCCGCCTGTCCCGCTCCCTCCCTCCCGGGGACCCGGAGGAGAGGGTACCATGCCGGAACCCGGGCCGGACGCTCCCGGCACCGCCAGCGCACAGCCCCCACCGCCGCCGCCCCCACCACCCGCTCCCAAGGAGTCCCCGTTCTCCATCAAGAACCTGCTCAACGGAGACCACCACCGGCCGCCCCCTAAGCCTCAGCCGCCCCCACGGACGCTCTTCGCGCCAGCCTCGGCTGCCGCCGCCGCCGCCGCCGCCGCTGCCGCTGCCGCGGCGGCCAAGGGGGCCCTGGAGGGCGCCGCGGGCTTCGCGCTCTCGCAGGTGGGCGACCTGGCTTTCCCCCGCTTTGAGATCCCGGCGCAGAGGTTTGCCCTGCCCGCGCACTACCTGGAGCGCTCCCCAGCCTGGTGGTACCCCTACACCCTGACCCCCGCCGGCGGCCACCTCCCGCGACCTGAAGGTACCGACCTCTCTTTGAACTTTCGTTGTCCCCCTGCGCGCCCGTCCCATCCCCGCCCCGCGCTGCTTCCCTCCGCAGCTCTGGGACCCCAGCACCCGCAAACCCTCTGCTCGGTCAGTTTTTTTCGGCCCCCAGCCTGCCCTCGCGCTGGGTTGCGCTGCCCGTTAATCCAATCCCACTTGGTGAGAAAAGAAGTGGAATTGGAGCCCCGGGCACGGTGCTTCCCCGGAAAAGTGGCCTCGGGCGTGAATAGGGAGGCTTCGGACGGCCGGGGCTTGGGACACGGCCTGGAAGGAGGGGGTGATTCCAATGCGCCTAAGCCGAAAGGGAACCGTTCTGCCGGCCCCTGGCGAGGAAGCGGAGGGAATGGAAGGAGGTGGCCGCGCTACCACCATCTGCTCGCCTGTCCTCGGGAGGAGGGGGATCCCAGGACCCGGCGTCCCTTCTCTGGCCCAGCCGAGAAGGAGGCAGCCCGCGGGAATGGTGAGGCCTCACGGCCTGGGACCTGGAGGCCGGCGCGGGTTGAGCCTGCCGTCCCCAGGCGCCGGGCCTCGCTCAAGGCTGTGTCGGTGTGCATGTGTGTGCGTCCGTCTGTCTGTCTCCCCAGCCTCGGAGAAGGCCTTGCTGAGAGACTCCTCCCCCGCCTCGGGCACAGACCGCGACTCTCCGGAGCCACTGCTCAAGGCCGACCCCGACCACAAGGAGCTGGACTCCAAGAGCCCGGACGAGATCATTCTGGAGGAGAGCGACTCCGAGGAAAGCAAAAAGGAAGGCGAAGCGGCGCCAGGCGCGGCCGGGGCGAGCGTAGGGGCGGCGGCGGCCACTCCGGGCGCAGAAGACTGGAAGAAGGGCGCCGAAAGTCCAGAGAAGAAGCCAGCGTGCCGCAAGAAGAAGACGCGCACCGTCTTCTCGCGCAGCCAGGTCTTCCAGCTCGAGTCCACCTTCGACATGAAGCGCTATCTGAGCAGCTCGGAGCGAGCCGGCCTGGCCGCGTCCCTGCACCTCACCGAGACGCAGGTCAAGATCTGGTTCCAGAACCGCCGCAACAAGTGGAAGCGGCAGCTGGCGGCGGAGCTGGAGGCGGCCAACCTGAGCCACGCCGCGGCGCAGCGCATCGTGCGGGTGCCCATCCTCTACCACGAGAACTCGGCGGCCGAGGGCGCGGCGGCTGCAGCCGCGGGGGCCCCGGTGCCAGTCAGCCAGCCGCTGCTCACCTTCCCGCACCCCGTCTACTACTCGCACCCGGTGGTCTCTTCCGTGCCGCTGCTACGGCCGGTCTGAGTCCCCAGAGGGGTGGGGGAGGGAGCGCCCGGCCTCCTTGTCCGGATCCCGGAGGAGACTGGGCCGGGCCGAAGGCGCCGAGAAGTCCAGCGGCCTTCAGGAACTGGGGCTTGGGCGCGCAGCCTCTGCTTCCCCTCCCCCAGTCGGTAGCATTTTGTAAGTATTTGCAATGCATTTTCGTGCAATTCATCCCTAATGGATTGGAGGCGCTTCCCCTCTTACTTTTGGTTTTTGGCTTATATTAAGAGAAAGCAGGAACAAGACAAAATTTCCGGGTCAAATATTTCGGCCGATAGTTTTTGTAAAATGTGCAGCCCTCCCTTCCAAATTTCCATTGCGCGGTGGCTTTTTGGTTTCATTTTTATAGAAGGAAAATAAGTGCAAAACCTAAATCCCTCTAGTTTATTCTTTTCTGCTTTTTTTTTTTTTTTTTTTCCGAGACGGAATCTTGCTCTATCTATTGCCCAGGCTGGAGTGCAGTGGCGCGATCTTGGCTCACTTCAACCTCCGCCTCCCGGGTTCAAGTGATTCTCCTGTCTCAGCCTCCCGAGTAGCTGGGATTGCAGGTGTGTGCCACCACGTCCGGCTAATTTTTGTATTTTTAGTAGAGACGCGGTTTCACCATGTTGGCCAGGCTGGTCTTGAGCTCCTGACCTCGTGATCCGCCCGCCTTGGCCTCCCAAAGTGCTGGGATTACAGGCGTGAGCCACTGCGCCCGGCCTAGTTTATTCATTTTCCATAGAACTGTTTTCAGAATCCAGAGAGGGAGAGAATTCATATGATAGTACTTTTATTTCTGGATTTCTGGGTATGTTTCTTCCTCCCAACCCCCAAATCAGTTATCCACCTTAATTTTCAAAATATGAGCAGCCTCTCATAAGAATCCCGACTCAGGCCGCTTTTCTCTTCTGGAGAGGTCTGTTGCAATTAGCCTCTTCATCGGTCTTACTTTGTGATGGAAGAATTCTCTAAGTGTCTAAAGGGAAAAGACAGCCAAAAATCAGAACTCTGACTATTTGAAACAGCTCCATATCTGGCCTGGTCTAAGTGGTCTTATTTATTAGTAGCATTTATTCTGAGAATTTCATTTGTAAATTATTATTAATATTACTATTATTACTTTGTTCCCTGTTTTGAGAGAGTAATTTCAGTATTTTTAATATGATATCTTTTATCCTCTCCTCTTACTTTTCATGTTCTGCAGTAATTGTTGTACGTTGACCTGTGCAATATTGTACAAAATCTCCTGAGAAAGCTGTTTCCTCCTCCACCGTGGGAAACAGACCTTTTCACTGTATGATCATGGTCATTCATTTAGAAAGAAAAAAGTAGTCAGGGGAAAGGGGGGAAGAAAGAAACAAGCTTAGGTAGTGATGCTCAAAGGAGTAAGTTAGGCATACTGGAGCGCTTTAAGTGAAGGACAATCAATTTAGAAGAATTTTAACTTATTTGATAAATGTACAGATTTCTTGTAAAGTTCACCCTCTACTCCGCAGGGCTCCTGGCTCTGTCACCCAATCTGTTTTCTTTCTGTCGGTACACCTGTTGTTCTGCGATAGTTTGTTTCCCCTCATCTCCCTCACCTCTGCCTGGGTTGAGTCCCTTTTTAAGAAAAAGAGAAAAAAACCCCACAAAATATTGTTACACTAATGTTGTCGTGACATTGAATTAATTAAAAAGAAAAGAAAAGCTTTACGTGTTGCCAGAGTGTGTAAGGTTGGGCGATTTTCCCTAGAGCAAATGTCTCCAAAACTCTTTTCTGTCTTGCTCGCTGACTGCCTCTGCGCTCTGTAAGTACAACCTGGACGCACAACCCTGTATTCCGGGAGGCGGTGGAGACAGAGGCGGCTTTGTTCGCGACCAGAGGCACTCTCTCCCCTGTACTTTCCGTGGCCTGAAACGCCCAGCGAGCAGGGAAGAATGCTGGGCGGAAGGGGAGTGGACTTAGGCTTATCTAGTTTGCGAAATTGAGCAAAGCGACAGCGCGCGAGGCGAGATACCAGAGACAGCTGGTATTTCCGAACACTGGTCTGCAGCCTCCCGTTCTGTTCTTAAACCTGGGTTCCTTCGGGAGCCGAGAGCTTTCGGGCAGGGCATCCCTGGGCATTCGTCAGCTGGTTAACTTTGGTGGGCTCTGGTTGGAGGGAAGAAGGGAGTGAGTTCAGAGTTTAGCTGCAGCCGTAGGCCGATTGCCAAGTCAGGCTAGGAAAGGCTGGGCCACAAGAGGACAACCCCAGGGACAGCCAGCTCCTGGGACAGCGGCTCCCACTACCAGGAGAGGGGAACTTCCGCAGGTCTTGCGGAGCTGAGATTCCCGGGGCGACTCGAGCATGGGCGCGCTCCTGATGTGCTAAGTGTGAGGGAACAGAGGCTACCTAGCTGCGGCAGCTGCAACAGAGAAGACCTTGTCTCTTCCGTGCCAGGCTCTTCTCTTTCCCCTGGCGCCCAACACCTCCTGGGCGGCATCTCTAGATCCCCGACCCTGTCCTGGCAGACGCCGGGAAGCGTAGCGCTCACCACACCCGCGCGCTACTGGGCTCCAGGCCGCCGCGCTCTTAGTGAGCAGCCTGCGGAGGCACAGCGCGCCGGAACCGCCTGGAAGGGTGGGTCCGCCCGACAGAAGCAGGTGCCTGGGCGACACTCGCTGGCCGGGTGTGGCCGCCTGCCTTTAAGCTGGGGGCCTGCACGTAAAATTCCTGGCGGGGCACCTTTGAAGCTGGGGAGCCGAAAGGGGGAGATGAGGAACCCGGAGGCTGAAAAAGATTCCAGAGAGCAGCCATAGGGCGCGACCGCTGGGGAGCGCCTGCACGCCTGTCTTTCCTCTCGCAGTGCGTTGCTAGGCTCCTCAAATTCAATCGACACAATTGATTCTACTGTGGCTGAAACGTCCAGTATAGTTTTCTGTTAATGGAAAACTGCCCTCCGAATAAACCGACATGCGTATTTATGGCAAAATTTTAGCCTGGACCCCAATGAAGATAGATCTTGCTTTATTTCCCTCTGGTTTGGAATAAAAACGAGGGCATGTGTCATAAATGAAAAATAAACAGAAATTCGGGTCAAAATATGTTGTTCCTTGTGTTACCTACAAACATGGTGATGCCTTTTACTGTTGGCAATACCAACCGCAGGACAGGCCAATAACAGCTCATTAAAAATAATGTTGCAATAGCAAACACATTCTTAGATTTTTACAGCCAGAACACGATGTTATCAAAGGCCAAGAAAATGCTTCTTTATTTGTGTTTGGATTCTAGAAAACGGTTCTTGACTGATCAGGTCTTTACAAAGTCGGGAAATAACTGGTTCTCCACAAGCACAGTTTATCCTTTGTCCTGCTCCTACAGCCTCCCTTTTCCTCCTGTTGGGGAGCCCCACTGCCCTGGACCCCTGAGCTTTCCTCCCCCAAACAGTAATCTGCGCCCTGGGGGAGGGAGGTGGTGCCAACTTCGCCTGGGGACTGGTGGCTGTGTGAGCCTAGAAGCTGGCCCAGGTGGGAAATGTCCCCTTCCCTCCTGTCAGGGGTCACCATATTTATCGCAGGGCAAGCAAGGGGGATGAGCCAGGGTGCGGGGCTGTGGAGCACAGAAGCCACTCTACACAAAGCATCCTAAGATCAACTGCAAGTTTTTCTGTGGTTTTCAAGCCAGGAGAAGCCAAGAAGGCACTTAGTGGGGCTGTCACATCTCCAGAGCTGGCCGTCTTCTTCCCCCACCCAGAATGCCCCCCTCCCTGCTGCCTCTGCAAAGATTACTGGGAGCTGCTGCCACCACTCACCAAAAGGGGCCTTTTTTGGGAAAAGTGAATGTGCCTACACAAAATTCCTCCTGGACATTCCCTAGGGGAAGACAGGGCATCCCATGTCCTCTCTCCTAGGACACTGAACTGGCACTCTCAATTTTGTCTTTTCACCCCTCCTTCAGACTGTGGAGCCCAGCTTCTCTTTACCAACCCTAGCTTTAGATTCTTCCCCATCTGCACCCCAATTAATCTTCAAGTCAATGCAAATGACTTCAGCTTCCAGGCTAAATCCTTTCTGCATCACCCAAAGAGACACACATGGAAACAACACACAGGATACACTCACATTTGATATAAACACTCACCATCCACATTCACACACTGTAGACCTCCTAACACCATTTCCTTGGGTTCCTAGCATACCCAATCACAAATGTGTTTGGCATCACCACCATTGCTAAGACACAGACGTAATTACACACATCTTGTTCGAAGTGACCCTTTTCTCCGATGGCCTTAGGCTTAGGCAAGCTGGGGAGAATCCTGGGAAAGGACTGGGCAGAGTGAGGTGGCGCTCCCACCTCTGCTGCAGGAAGCCCGAATGAACATCCTTTGGACCGGGATGCCTCGAAGTCCCTCCTCACAAGCCACCCGGGATAAACTAGCGGAGCCTGCCACCATCCTACCGCAGACCCCCATGCTTTTGTAGGCTGGGATCCTACTCAGTGTCCGCCTCCTTACAGTGCCAGGCTCTGCCGCTCTGAGCACCGCCGAGGCCTCTGGACCCTGGGAGACCACAGAGCCAGCACGCGAACTGTTTCTGTTGGCAACACAGATGTATTTCTTTTATTTGGTGGTAAATAGAGTGGGTGTGTGTACATCAAACAACAGCAAGACAGATATAAACTGCCCCCCCACCACCGGGCGCTCATTCTGAGCCGCGACGCCCCCTTAACAGGCTCCCGGCACCGCAGAGCCAGAGGCCACGCGGTGAGAACCCCAGTGCGTGCGCTCTTCTTGTGTGAGAGGTCGGAGGTAGAGTTGGGAGAAAGAGGAGCAGGCGAAAAGATCAGTGGGATCTGCTTTCCCTTCTGCGGCCTTCTGGGCCAGCTAGGGCCTGGGAGATGGGGACCAGGGTCGGAGGCTTGGGGGCGGGAGGGCGGTGCTGCCGGCTGCTTACTGCAAGCGCTTTGACGAGGCCTCGCGTTGTCCGGCCGCCTGCGCAAGGGCCACGCGCTGCTGCTTTCACCCCCTTGCGCCCGCGGGGCACCTGGCCTCCCCTTGAGAGTCCCCGTGGGGCCTGAGCTTCTGCTGGGCGCTACCCTGCCCTCCACGATTCCATTTTGCCCCATTTATTCGGGTCGTCCACTTCCCGCGGCTCAGTGACCCAGCCAGGGGGCGTCTTCCCCTAGCGGTCCAAATGTAGACTCCGCAAAGAAGCTAAGAAGACCTCTCTACCGGAGTGCGCGCGATGGGGTCAGGGTGTAAGAACCAGGAGCCTCATAGAAACCTCTGCTTGGGGTCCAAAGCGCAGCCGGGCACTCCCAGAGGACAACATCCGCCCCCGCATGTACACGTGGCCCCGCAGGAGCCAGCCGCAGGGCTCCCACTCTCGGCTCCCCGCCCTCTCGCTGCCCCCCACCCCCTAACCCGGGCTTTGAGGTGTGAGCGATTCCTTGCCTCTGGGCCTAGGACTCTGGAAGTGTGCTCGGCCGTTGTGCAGGGTGGATGGTGTTGACCTTTTGACCTGAAAACAGTTGGGGGCTGGGGAGTGGGGGAAGGATGGCGGAAGAGAGGAAAGAGCCACGAGAACAACTAGGCGGGATGTACTTTTGAGCCCTGCCGGGTGCCTCCGATCGGAGTCTGGGATTGAGATTTGGGTTGCAATTGTCCCCGGTGTGTCTCTCCGGCGGAGTACCCTGAAGGTGCACGAGGTGGGGAGCATAGGCTGAGGTGGGTAATCGGGTCCTGGATAGAAACACAACCCTCGTCCTCACTGGGGCCCATGTATGCGCCTGGGATTCCTCCCCACCCTTCCATCTCCAGGACCCCTAAGGGTATCACTCCAGCGACGGGGCAGTTCCGGAGACCCGAGGGAAGGGATAGCTGGAGACTGCAGCGCGCCTTCTCCGAGAGTCCCCTGGAGGTGCGCATGAGTTGTACTAGCCCAGATCTCTTCCTTGGCTGCTGCTCCTGGCGATGCATCTCCGGGGGAAACTTCCCAAAGTCTGAGTTGCCGGGGTTCCAAAAGGATCCCTTTGGGTTTAGGCCTGGGAGAGGTATAGAGCCAGCGAGAGAGCGCGTTGCGCCTATCACTGAGGCAGGAGCGGTGAGGTGGAGTCACCTGCTGTGCCTCACCCAAGCGCTAATGTCTTAAAGAAATATAAAGAATCCCCTTCTTTCGTGAGCTCCTTCACCGCCCTCGCCCCCGTTGGTGATGGAGTGCACGCATCAGATTTTCATCAAAGTTCTATTAAGTGAAACATAGGTTGCAGGGCACCCTTTGATTGAAACAGTTTAAATTTTAATTGTGTTTTTAATTTGACATATAGTTGCAGAAAGGAATGACACTGCGTCGCCAAGGGGCGGTCGATTTTCTTAATTTCTCCCAGAGGAATTGATGAGTCTATCAGGCCACTAGATTGGAAACCCATTAAAGCTCTCTGGTTAGGCTGTTAATTGGAACTTGATGGATGTGGGGGGGGGGGGGAGGGGGGGAGTGTCGGGACTCGGCTATGCTGATCCAATCTTCATGACTTTCTGTTTTCCAATAAATTACACAATTCATTTTCCAGCCGCAGATTACATAAATTGTACACCTCTGGGGCTCTCTTTTTCAAATAGGGAGCCCTTTTCCCCAAAAGCCTATTGTGAGATGTCATTTGCACCAAAGAACGAACAGCAGAGGCCCTTGAATGAAAATCGAAACATAATCAACGTTTATACTTAGAAAATTTATTGAGATCATTTTCTCTGGTATTTCCTTATTTTAAAGTTTGGACGCGCCATATATCATAATCCACTCACGTGGGGGGGGGGGCAGACTGTGTTTAATATTTATCGAAGCTTGATTCCAAGATCAAACTTGTTTATGACTTCATCTGTCATTTCGGAGGGAGCCTTCTTCTACTATTACCCGGCTCAGCCAGCCTATTTCTCAACTGCCGCAGAGCAGAGAGGATCAATTTTTATTAGGCTCCTCAGCAAGTTTGCTCTGGGCCGCTTTAATATTGAGCAGTGGCATAATCTCGGGACCTAAACTTTAAGCGTTCTTTCAGGCTCAGAAAGTTTATCATTCCTTGGAACCTGGTTATGCCTAATTCCTAGGAGAGGGAGACAGGGGGTCGATCCCAAAGATGCAGAGGGGCCATCCTCCAAGGTGTGGGTATTAAACTGAGTAGGATTGGGCGGAGCTATCCCAAGGCTAGGGAGGTGGGCGGGGTGTGGGATAGTACTGAGTTGAAGGATTGCCATTTGTTAGGGGAAAGACATGAGGTGTCTGTGGGTGGTGGTTCCAGGAACTGAGTGTTCCAGGGAGTGAGTTTTGTAGCTACACTGGGCCCAGGAGAGGGCGTCTGGGCCTCCGTGCTACCGGTGAAGATCCCCATATGCTAGAAAGGGGTGGCAAGGAAGGTTGTTTCTTGTCCCTCCCGTCCTTGCGGTGTGACGGCTATAGGTGCTGGAGGGGCGGGAGGTCCCTCGGGCTATCAATCGAGGGGAGCTCAGGGGAGCTGCAGTCAGTCAGGCTGCAGAGCTGGGTCTCCCCCACAGCCTTCCTTGCCCCAGCCCCGTGCCCACCACCATCTCTTCCCTGGTAAAGTGCACGCACTAGTAGGAGCTCAGTGAACGTTTGCTGAATGAATGTGTGAGTGTGCGCAGGCGTTTATGCAAGTGCCTTCATGCGAATTAATGCGTCCTTTGCCGGGTGTGGCAGCAGAGGAAGTGCCTCGGTGAAGATCAGACCCTCGAAGCGATTAGAGGGACGGGACAGAGGAAATACAAGGCAAGATGGATCTTTTTGACTTCCCAAACTATCCCTAGGGGAAGGAGAGATAGGAACATAAGGCTTCATAACTTCCTTGTTTAGAGTCCGGAAGCCAGGCTCCTTGCAAGGGTCGACTCCCCAGTCTCTCACTGTTTCAGGGCCTGGGAGTTGCTTTTCCGAGGCCCACTTCGAGGTCCCCTGATCTGACAGAGATCACTCCTTGGGCTCTTGCCCCACCCATATACCCGCCCCCGCCATCCCGAGTCAGCAGGATCCTCACAGTCTTCCCCGCAGCCATCCTCCAAGCTCAATGCCTGTGTCTCCTCCTCTCTCCCTCCTCCCAAATGTGATGTATTGGCAGTGGAACAACCTTGAGCACGAGTCTTGCTTTCTCTGCCTGGGCTAGTCTCTTGTTTTCTTGAGCCTCAGTTTCCCGGCCTGTACATTGAGTGAATAGATCTGTGTCACTTGTTTGCCATCAGGATTAAAGCAAAGAATGATAGGGAGCTTCCAGCATGTTCCCGGCACGAAGTATTGACAGTTCGGGAAGGTTCGACCAACTCTCCCTGCCTGCCCCCAGCTTTCTTCCCCAGCGGGGTGGCTGGCACTGCTCCCCGAGTTAGCTGGCCAGTTCCCCTCGGGGCTGCCTTGACCCTGGCTCCGGAGGCAGAGCCTAGCTCAGGATGTCTGCGAGAAGCGGATGGTTAGTGAGAATCGGACGATTCTTTCGCTGAACCTCCCGCGTACCCCCCAACAGCGCGGGAGCACGCGGGACCCGCTGCGACGTGGCCCAGGAGCCTGCGCCGCCGCGGCGCAGAGGAGAACGCACAAATTGTATTTCAGCGCCAGGTCCTTCCGGGTTAATGAGCTGACACCATGATTAAAGCTGACCATTTGTAATGTGTCTCGACCCTGCCGCTGAGCCCTGAAGAGGTTAATGCGGTGACGGAGGCCGGCACCTGCCCCTCGCTGGCCTCCCGGGCCGCTGCGCGCAACCCCTGGCCCCCGCCCCCTCGCCTGCCCCTGCCCCGGCTGCGCGGCCGACTCCTAATCAATTAGCCCATTAACGAGCCCTTCGAGGAGTTAAGTAGGGAAGAATTCTGCCACGGGCAGGGCCGCAGTCGGTAACTCACCGCGGCTAATGATATTATAAGCGCTTTACTTAATAACCCGGGAGCGGCGCAGGCGAGGAAGGAACTGCACCGTCATGCAGGGTCTGGACATTTGTGGGGACTGATTCCAGAGTCTCCACTCACCCTTGGCTGCACTTGGGGGGCACCCTAAAGACGGGGCTTCTGGAATCTCTTGGCCAAGAGGTGTAGAGGCCACAGCTTGAGGGGACGGGGTTGCCTGAGCACTTCGGGCCTTGCCTCACTTCAGTTTCCAGGAAGCTTGTGCAGACGACTGTGGCCCCAAACCGCTTTGCTTGGCTGGGCTAATTCTAGCTCGGGTAACAGCTGATCTAGGAATTAAAGGGGCGAGAGCCAGGGCACAGAAGGGGGCTATGAGAACACAGAGGGAATCAGTATTTACTGAGCACCACGATGTGCCAGGCTCGGTGCTGGGTAGTTTGACCTCACAACAGCCTCTGCGAGGGAGGCACTGCTTCCTCCAATTTTAGGAATAAAGAAACCGGGCCTCAGAATTTCCAAATGTCTTCCCCAAGATCACCCAGCCGAGATTTGAGTCGAGTCTGCTCAATTCTAAAACCGAGTCCTGTCACCAGCTCCTTATCTTCTTCCTGGGAGTAAGGCATCTATTTCTGCAGCAGTTCGGAAACCTTCAAACTTTACAAAACAAAAACACAGCTTCGCTTAAAACAAGGGTGGGCCATGGGCTACCCGGCCAGGTTTATGGAGTACCTACTATGCGCTGCTAGTGCTTCGAGGCTTTTAATCCCTACCTGAGGCAATCCGAGAAGTTATTTTCAACTATGAGGGCAGAGAGGCTTTAATCGGTATGAGTTGTGCAAGTTCACGCAGTGTGTAAATAGTTGTGCCGGAATTTGAACCCAGATCTCTTGACTAGAGGTCTTAGGGCTTCCTCCCTCCCCCTAAAGATTCTGTAGGTCCGTAGGACCTGTGACAGGGATGAGTTCTGCAGACGGGGAAGGGGACTGTCTGCTCCCAAGGCTCCTGGCCATGCTGGAGAGGATGAGCGTCCGCCTGGAGACGCCTGCTCCTAACCCACCTCATCCCCACGCAGGGCGCCACGGTCCCAGGAGTGCCGGCTCTGCCCGCCCACTGGGGCTAGAAGGGGTGGAGGGCTGGGGGAGGATCGTGGAGCAGCCTGTACAAGCCCCTGGGAGGCGCGGAGACCCGTCGCCTGCGGAGGCGTCGAGCCACTCCAGCTCCGAGTCCCGCACCGCCCCTGCCTCTGGAGAGACGGGTCCAAGGGGTCCAAGGAGTCGGAGTCGCCGCAGCCGCCGCAGCCGTCAGGAACCCGGGCTAGAATCTGCAGCTGCTTTCAGCCCTGGCTGCCCCTGGTTAGACGCCAATGATGCCCGCCAGGCCCTCGGCGCGCTCTGGGGGCGCACCGGTGCTGTGTGCCTGGCCGGAGCGTTTTGAAATTTTCCGGGGCCGCTCGGCGGCGCTGCGATTGGCCGCGTTCGGGTAACCTCTATGCAAATGAGGCCGCGCCGCCTCCGCGCCGCCGGAGACCCGGCGAGTTGGCGGGCGAGGAAGGGGCATTTGCACCGGGGCTGGGCGGGCGCACCCAGAGCCGGGCGGGCAGGAACCCCTGCGCAGCCATCCGGTGCCTGCATGTCCCTGGCGCGGAAGGGACGCCTCACCAGCCTCGGCGCCCCCTCCCCCTAGATTCCCTCCCCGCCCCTCCCCGCTGCCTGCCTGCTGCACCACCTTCCACCCAGATCACCCAGATCGTCTCTAAAGGGAGTTCTTGGTTTCCTTCGATTTCTTATGAACCCAGGATGGGCAGCAAAGAAGATGCGGGCAAGGGGTGTCCGGCGGCCGGTGGCGTCTCCAGCTTCACCATCCAGTCCATCCTGGGCGGGGGCCCCTCGGAGACACCGCGGGAGCCCGTCGGCTGGCCAGCCAGGAAGCGCAGCCTGTCCGTGTCCTCGGAGGAGGAGGAGCCGGACGACGGCTGGAAGGCGCCCGCCTGCTTCTGCCCAGACCAGCACGGCCCTAAGGAGCAGGGCCCCAAGCACCATCCCCCCATCCCTTTTCCTTGCCTGGGTAAGCATCGCACGTCGCCAGTGTGGCAGCGAGCGAGCGCGAGGGGAGGGAGGCTGAGCGCCCCGCCAAGACTCCCGCGCCGGGCCCCCTCTGGCCAGAGCTGCGGCAGCCGGGGGTTCGGGACCGCGGGGAGAGGGGCGCGCACGGTGGTGCCTCCTCCGCCCGGTGGGCCCCTGGGAGGAGGCGAACACAGACCCGTGCGGGCTTGGGCTTCTTGGGGAAGGTTGAGTTGTTAAGAGAGTGGGCCACAGCGAGAGGGACACGCGGCCGGCCGTACACCCGGCTGTCCTCAATCACTGCACATCTGGTACTTTCTTTCCGGACACGAGGTGGAGATCTGCAAGTCGGGTCTGGGCAGTCTGTCTCCACCGTAATCTCTTTCTGAGTCTTCTTCCTCACTTGCTCCGTATCTCTGCCTTTCTCTCTCTCTCCTCCTTGGAATGATTAGCACTCCAAGATGATTGACAATGGTGCATTTCAGAGACGGTTCCTCTTTACAACATTTGACGAAGGGGAGTCCTGCGTTAGTCCTTAGCGTGATTTCCAAACAAACGGCCTGTGAAATGATGCCACCCTATAAAGCTCGAGGAACTCTTCCAGCTCAATTACCACCAGGCAAATTCGCCTTTTAAAACCACGCTAATGTTTCCCCCTCCAGACCTCCTCTCCCTGTTGCCCCTGGCCCGTTCATAAAGGTGGGAGCACAGAGACCCCATACTCCAAGTAGCTGGGTCCCTCTCTTGTCGCTTTTAAAGGACGGGGTGCTGGGTTTGCAGGGGCCAGTGAGAGGGATAAGAGGAGGGGATTGGTAAGGTGGGACCAAGGCTGCAGGCGCTTGCCAACCGCTTGGTCCCAGGGAGAGCTGGCGGTCTCCGAGGCTCCCCAACCAACTCCATGGCCTTTCTGTCTGCTCTCGCTCCTCAGGTACCCCCAAGGGCAGCGGAGGCTCGGGCCCGGGCGGCTTGGAGCGCACGCCTTTCCTCTCTCCTTCGCACTCGGACTTTAAAGAAGAGAAAGAGAGGCTCCTGCCCGCGGGCTCGCCCTCGCCGGGGTCCGAGCGGCCGCGGGACGGCGGCGCTGAGCGGCAGGCCGGCGCGGCCAAGAAGAAGACGCGCACCGTCTTTTCGCGCAGCCAGGTGTACCAGCTCGAGTCCACCTTCGACATGAAGCGCTACCTGAGCAGCTCGGAGCGCGCCTGCCTCGCCTCCAGCCTGCAGCTCACGGAGACCCAGGTAAAGACTTGGTTCCAGAACCGCCGCAACAAGTGGAAGCGGCAGCTCTCGGCTGAGCTGGAGGCGGCCAACATGGCGCACGCGTCGGCGCAGACTCTGGTGAGCATGCCGCTGGTGTTCCGGGACAGTTCGCTGCTGCGCGTGCCGGTGCCGCGCTCGCTCGCCTTTCCCGCGCCGCTCTACTACCCGGGAAGCAACCTCTCGGCCTTACCTCTCTACAACCTATACAACAAGCTCGACTACTGACCGGCCCGCCGCCCCGCGCCGCCCGCCTGCGCCCCGGGCCGCCTCCAGCTGCCCGCAGAGCCGGGCGCGTACTGTACTGTAAGCAGGGCTCCGGAGCAAGGCGGCGTGTTTCCAGAAATATGAAGAAATACACCATGTGTATTCATTAGCTCTTATTTATGGCCTCTGCCCTACTTTTTGTTTTGATTATTTCGGGTATTTATCGGCATTCCCTAAGTCAGAGAGCCTGCTTCCTACCTAGACCGAACCAGTACGCTTTGAAAACCATTCGGAGTGGGATGTTCTCGGGTGGTAGTGGGAAAGGGAGTTTTGGCCAGACAGGCTGTGGTTGGTAGGGAAAAAAATCAGGAAAACACCTACAAAACCAGGTACACTCCTCCCCCATATATACACCTGTATATATGTACATGCATACACTCTCGGCCAAGCCAGGCCCTCAGAGGCTTTGGACAATTACCAAATTGCTTATTTTCGTTTCCCTCATCCCGAGGATGGTAGGGACGAAAGGGGGAGAGTTCAGATCTGTAAATATTTTTAAAAAGAAAAAAAATAAAACATTTTAAACATCTTTGCTAACTTTGGTGGGCTTGGTTGCCCGGCATGATAACGCACGGAAGGTTTTCAGGTTTTTCGGTGGAAGGACTTGCATGCGTCTGTCTGTGGAAGTCTGGCTCGCTCCACGTGGAGGGTGGGACCGGGGCCAGGGGTTAAAGGTCGGGACCTTGGCACCGCCCAGACTGCACGTGGCTGGAGCTGCCCGCCCACTCTCCCTCCTAACGCCCAGAATCGTCGCGCGGGCTGGGGCGCACCCCGGCTGGAATCCAGCTCAAGAGTCCGCGCGGAGAAAGACAAAGACTGGGAGGCAGGCCTCGCCATTTAAGCGATTGCCTTCTGGGAACAAGCGAGCCGGGTGCCCAGCGGCATATTCCCGGCACTGGGCTCCCCTTGAGCTTGGCCACAGCAGCTCCCGCTATGACATGCCCTGTGCCGCGCACTTCCTCTCCAGGGGTATAAAGCAGGCGATGGCGCTGCTTGTACCTGGTAAAGCCTCCACTTTGCTCGCAGCGAGCTTGGCGCGACCAGCTTGTTGCTGTGCCCAGCTACCCGGCCGGTGGCAGAGTTATGTGTCTCGCGCGGAGAGGGAACTGGGCGCGGTGAGGCAGTTCTGCGGCTCAGGAGAGATCCGAGGCCCGGGACCAGGCAAAGAAGGTGAGGGAGGCAAAGGCGCTTCCCTACACTCTTTTGTTGTTAATAGTTTGCATTGGTTCAGCGTGTGGCTGGATCACCGGCTAGCACGCGGCCGCTTGCTCTGAATGGAACCGTGACGCGCGGCGGGGGCGCCCACGGACTTCCTCGCCCTGACGCCTGCGGCCGCGCAGGGGCTGGGAGGGCGCTGCACCGAGAGAATAGCCGCGGGAGTATCATGCAAATTGCAGATTCTCGCTCCCAATAGTTTGCAGCCACCTGTTCTTGGCAAAACCTCGGGAAAGGAAGCCTGAGCTTGGAGGAAGCCGGTGGTTCAGCACCACCTGGGGCGAGCTCCTCCGGCCTCTGGCTCGGCAGAGCGGATGCAAAGGAGCCTGGAGTCCGCAGCGCTGAGGCCCTATCTCATCCGCTAGAAGGAAAACATTTGCGTGTGAGAGTTGACTCTGAGCTGCAAGGCATCGAAATCATCTACATTTTGTGAATATATACAGGATATCTGTAAACATCTATGTGACTCGCAGTATTTTTTGTAAACTGGCCAAACATATTCTATCTCATGTTGTCCATTTTGAGATCATGTTTTTTCTTCTCACATTAGATTTCATAAAAATCACAATCTATTCCAGGGTGATGTCAGAAGGATGTTACCCAAGAACACATCTGCCGACACTAGGTTAGTTCAATTACATTTATTTCAACTGAGCTTACATCAGTAAATATTTACTGGGCCCTACTACATGCTGAGAAACTATGCTATTGGGTAGTCCGATAAAAGAGACAGTGGATTCGTTTTCTTGTGATTTATCGTATACATATACTTCGTTTCAATGAAATTCTTTTGCTTCAGATGACCCTTTTGAAATTTTTTCTAATGTTCTTGGAATATTCCACGAAAAAACCAAACTGCGTCCAAAGAACTGCTTCTATAGGAATATTCCATCCATATCATTTTTGTTTGCATTTCAATAGATTACAGTTTTTACAAGAGATCATGGTTTTAACAGTATTGGGTCACTGTATCCTCTGTAGGTTTCCCTTATAGGAAGTGGTTTCTTATAGCCATTTCAGTCACTTAATGACAGTGATTTGTGCCCTTAAAATTTTAGGGAATGATCCTTTTCCAGTTTGTCATGATGTGTATATTTCATTCTTTTTACTAATCCAGAAACTAGCTGTCAACCGTGATCCAACAGTATAATTAGTTCTTAGGAATTCCTCTCTTACAGGTAACTAGGTTTTACACACACACACACACACACACAACTTTGCATTTGGATTTAAATGTTCAGGACTCCATTGTTGCCAGATTTCCTGTCTCAAGACTATCAATTCATTTGAATAATCAGCAAAATCATCAGCCTCCTTTCAGCCTCTAAACTGGATTTAAAAGATTGACGTTTCTTAAAACTCAAATCGAGTCGGGCTGCAACTGCATGCCCAGAGGGACCTGAATCATACACACACTGGATAATGAAATACACTTAGATTTTATTAGTGGGTAATTCATGCTCAGAATCTTGGAACAATAATATAATTAAATAAACAACTGGGAGAAGGAACCAGATAAGTCAGGAGGTAAAATTATTTAGCTAAAGTTAGAATGGAAGTAAGGAACTGCATTTCAAAATTTTGAATTCAGCCATTAACTTGTGGAAAGAGAAGAGATAGAGAACCAAGTACCAGGACTGGCAAGGAAGGAGGGCAAGAGTCTTTCAGCAGTAATGTCATCAATGCAGTAGGCAGAAAGGTTGCTGTTGTATGTGTGTTTCTTGTGTCAGGAATCATAGAAAGAGGTGCATCCAGTTCAGGGTGTGTGAATGCATAAAGATCATCAACACTTTCTCATTAATGTCCCTTAAAAGTTAATCACTTTAATCCCGCAATTTTCTCTCACTTCATACAAAATCAAATAAAACGATATATATTTTTCTTTTGCAAAAGGCAGTGAAAAAGCGGTTAAAGCATGGATTAATTGAAATTTTTCAGTGAGCCTTTGACATTCAAGAATAACTCAGTCACTTCATTCTACTGATTAAGTATTGCTTTTCTTTCATGGAGATAAAACAATTTCTCATTACTCAAGCAACCTTCTTGATCCTCATTTCTAGAGGATTCTAGAAAACAGCAAATGGAGCACACTGAGCCTGCAACTTTGGGGAGTGGCAGGACAGAGTGGAAGGGGAGAGGCTTGTAGCTGTCGTTTCAGGACCCTTCAAAAAACAGCTCTAAAAGAAGTGGTGGGAGCTTTAACACATTGCAGAGTACTGTCTCCCAGGCTGTTCACCCTTCTGAAGGGGGGTTCCTGAAGGGCAAAGGCTGGTCTGATTACATGCATCTTTCCAGAGCCTCTCACCAGGCCTGGCGCCAGTGGAGGCTCAATAAATGTTTGTGGAAAGATGGGTTGGAGAGATAAAGCATAATATAAATATGAATGGGTTTCTTCAGCAGAACTTGAGACAATGGGAAATGGGAGACCCTGGTTTATAGGTGGAAATTCCCAAGAAATGAGAAAAAAAAATCAAGGCAAAATAATGCAGTTGATAGAGCAAATATTTCCTTCTCTACATCAACTTTTGGTTAGCTTCACGGGCGTGTGCACGCCCAGGGATAGGGAGACAACTTTAGGACTATAGAAGTATTGCCCAAAATGGGATTCTTGTGTTTCAGAGACTAACTTCAAGGGGAGGGCGCCATGGACAGAGCTGTAAAGATCTTTCCTGCTTTCTATTAAGCGGGCGGGCAGAGCGTCAGCCCCTAGAAAACTACATTTCCCAGAATGCCATACGCGGGCGGGAGAGGGCGTGAACAGAGCCTTGGCGCGATGCTCCTTGGGAGGTGTAGTTTCCACGCGTCCAGCTCGAACGCTGATGCCCCAGCGCTGTGGTAAAATGAGCCCACGTGATCGGAAAAACAGCGGTTTCCCTTTGAGCCGGAACAGGATGACTGGGTTGACCGATGCTGGGCAGCTGAGCGGACCAATCGGCCGCCTAGACTGAGACGTTGGCGTTTGAAATCAGCCAATGGCAGGTCTACACTGGAGCTTCCTCTCCGCCTCCTTCGCCCAGCCTGCGAGTGTTCTGAGGGAAGCAAGGAGGCGGCGGCGGCGGCGGCGGCAGCGAGTGGCGAGTAGTGGAAACGTTGCTTCTGAGGGGAGCCCAAGGTAGGGAGGCGAGGTGACGGTGTGCGGGAGCGGGCTCTCCAGGGACTTCCCGGGTCCGCAACTGGCAGGGCCGTTCGATTCGCAGGGGATCCCGTTTCGTTTCTATTGTTTTCCCTTTATTTTTAGGAGTGCCCGGGGCGACGGGACCCGGGAGAGGGGAAACGGAACAGTCTGGGGTCCGGGCATCGCTGCGGGCCGGGCTGGGTTTAGGGGGTCGGCGGTGCGGGCTGGGCCGGTTTGGGCGCGGCGGGGGCCGGATGATGGGGCGAGTCCGGACCTTGGCGGGCGAGTGCTCGGCGCAGGCGCAAGCGCAGAGTCTCCTCGCGGTAGTCCTCTGGGCCCCTCCCTCTGGGGGGTCCCCCAGTGCCAGGCTATCAGTGCGCAGCCCCAGCCCGCGGGACCCCTGGGGACTCTGACTGGGCGCCTGTTCTGCAGATGACCGGTTCTAACGAGTTCAAGCTGAACCAGCCACCCGAGGATGGCATCTCCTCCGTGAAGTTCAGCCCCAACACCTCCCAGTTCCTGCTTGTCTCCTCCTGGGACACGTCCGTGCGTCTCTACGATGTGCCGGCCAACTCCATGCGGCTCAAGTACCAGCACACCGGCGCCGTCCTGGACTGCGCCTTCTACGTAGGTGCCCTCCCGCCCTGCTCCTGCCCTCTTACTGTGTTAACGATTCTCCACGTGAGGAGCGTTTCTTTTCCAGTGTTGGGTAGAGGCGTCTGTCGGTGGGGTTATTTGGACAGTTCTTTAGCTTTTCAGGAGCATCTGCCTTGAACCTGTACCGTTTTGGGTTGGGGACATGCAGACATTGGAAACTCCGTCTCCCCTTTTCTGTTACACGCTTGTGGAGTAACTCTAAACTTTCTGAAAATACGATCATTATATTTGCAGCAATACTGTTTTGGCTGCCGTATTGAAAGGAACCGTTTAGGGGAAATGTATGTTTACCCTCAGCTAGCGTGTTGGCTAGGATAAAGCAGCCCTCCTTTAATTTCCAGACACAGGAGTTTAGTGACCACTTGCTTTTTTATGCTGTTTTTTGGTTTGTTTACCATGAATAGTTGAGCCCAGTGCATATCCCGAGCATAAACTGAACACTTGCTTGTAGAAATAAGAATGTTGAAACCCTTTCAAAAGTTCTAGTTTTTAAACGGTTCAAAACTATTTTATAGGATCCAACGCATGCCTGGAGTGGAGGACTGGATCATCAATTGAAAATGCATGATTTGAACACTGATCAAGGTAATGTGACCATATCTTTACCACTTTGTTTTCTTGACTAGTGTTCTAAAGTATAAATGTTTATGTAGGAAGAGTAGTTCCTAAATTGCTTAGTTACGAACTTGCTTAAGTACAGGTGGCTTGAATTGAGGATTTTTTAATTTAAATGATAACCATTAAGTTACTGATTACAGAATATTATGCATGTATTTTTGCAGTAAAGCCAGTTATGGTCACCATTGTCAGTGTTTACATAAATTGACACTTAAGTATTTGGCCTTTATTTTGTCCTTAGAAGTGGGCTGGATCCCAGACTGGCCAGCGTTTCATTAGGATTTTCCACTACAATGCTGATGTTTTGAGAGTTCAGTTTTCAGAAACTAATTTAGTTTTCAGAAGCTAAAGGTAGATTTAAAACCTGACAAAAAATAGGCAATCATGTCTGTATTAATTGTGTTTGTTTTAGGTATTTAGCAAAATATGTTTCCGTTGCATTTTTTGAATGAGTAACTAGATGATACATTTCCTTTCAGTTAAGTAATTTCTTAGAGATCCAGATATGAAATGACTTACTCAAATTTTTTTCGTGACATTGGCACAGTGTTAGAGATTGGACCGGAACCCAAATGCATAGAGCTCTCTAGCTGAACATTTGTTTGCATGTGTATTCATCAGACATAGATATTCTAAGGACATAGGAGGGTACAGAGATATGACTAGACAGAAGATGAGTTGAGCAACAGGAGAATGGATGGAGGATGGCCACATTTTGTCAAAAAGTAAGCACCCAATTGGAAGAGGCTTTTGCATGAAAGCTACTTTCTTCTGTAACTTATACTGCAGGTATTTGGTTTTGTTTGCCAGTAGCTTACCCTGTGTAATAAGTAAGCTTGTAGGTCTAGGTTCTATTTATTCAGAAACTTGTAGGGGTAGGGAGAAACACTGAAAAGCAAACATCTCGATTTTCAGTGTTACATAGAGAATTAGCTGTTTATTCTATGAAAGTCACTGCCAAACTTCATGAAATCCTTTCTTTTTCTTTCTTGTTTTTTTTTGTTGTTGTTTTTTTTGTTTGTTTTTTTTGAGATGGAGTCTCACTCTCTTGACCAGGCTGGAGTGCAGTGGTGTGATCTTGGCTCACCACAGCCTCCGCCTCCCACATTCAGGCAATTCTGCCTCAGCCTCCCGAGTAGCTGGGACTACAGGCGTGCGCCACCATGCTCGGCTAATTTTTGTATTTTTTAGTAGAGGCGGGGTTTCACTATGTTGTCCAGGATGGTCTTGAACTCCTGATCTTGTGATCCGCCCACCTTGGCCTCCCAAAATGCTGGGACTAATCTTACTGTTTGCAGGTCAGGACCATATATTGTTCATTCCTATATCCTTAGCAGTTGGCACAGATTCTGGTACATAGTAGATGTTAGTTGAAGGAATAAATGAGATATAATGAGAAGGTTCAAATTGAAAAGAAAGAAAATGTCTATTGAAAATTTGAACCACAGTGGAACCAAGTGGAGTAATGAGAGGACTTCACTCCCAGTTCTCATAACCCTTTAGCCATGTAAATAAGTTTCTTAGCAGCATTGGCTTAATGTTCAGCATAAATGTTGTTGATCTAGAAGAGCAGAGTTCTCCATTCATTTGTTCATTCAACAGATATTTCTTGAGCACCTAGCCTGTACCAGACCTTGCACTAGATACGGGCAGAGATCACAGAGGTAAACGCAATTCCTGATAGGAAATCCAAGTGAGGAAGATAACAGACATGCCACTATGTTAATGTAATCTGAAATTCAAGACAGCCTTTGGTATGTGCAATACTAGTGAGTCATGTGAAGTGTGCACTGTAAGGTGAACAGAGAGGAATGGACAACTTTGTAGTCATGGAGAGATTTTTCTGTCTGTAGACATTTCCATGGGGTTGGATGAGGAAAATTCATTACAGTTGAATGAATGTTTCTTTTAATTGTTTATTTTAGGAATCTTTAGTAAAGGTAGTAAGCTAGATGTTGGGGATTTTTCCCCCTTTTTTTTTCCCTATAGAAAATCTTGTTGGGACCCATGATGCCCCTATCAGATGTGTTGAATACTGTCCAGAAGTGAATGTGATGGTCACTGGAAGTTGGGATCAGACAGTTAAACTGTGGGATCCCAGAACTCCTTGTAATGCCGGGACCTTCTCTCAGCCTGAAAAGGTAGGCTCTTCATATTCATTGCAGGAGTTGATGGTTTTGGGGTGATTTTTGTCTTGATGCATGATTGTCGACTATGCTTGTTGAATTTAAAGGTGAAAAGTCAACATGGGGGAAAAAAATTTGACAGTTGGTTTTATAAATCCAACTACATGGAAATGCTTTAATGCAAAAGAAAATTAACTTTGGGATTTTGGGCCAACTTTTATTTGTCAGTTGTTATATTTGCTTCCATGTATTGTTAATGCTTTAAATCGCAGAATTGAGAAGCAACTCATTGCCTTTTCAGAGAAGTCATTTAGCAGACTGTTCGATTGTCTTAAATTGATGCTCCGTCCCAAACCAGAAGACTGGATGGAGCATCACTTATTTTCATTTGTTATCTGAGGTTTCTTTGGGTTGACTGTTGAGAGGGCAAAATGGGTTATCATTTCAAGTTCAGTGAGAAAGGTGTTTTATGTTCCCTGGCTTGTACTGTTTGTATATTTATTTTTTAATACTGACAGTTGTAGTTTCAAGGCGCCTTAGTGAACAAAGCTTTTTAAAACCAAAACTCTGTGTATTATTCTAACCTTTTGATCTGTATGATAAAAGTGTAATTGAGCATTCCTTCTGTATCCTCATCAGACTTTATCAGGTGGTAGTTAATTTTAAAGATTGATTGTTTAAGCAGTTTAAAGGTATCCTTCACTTGAGTCTATTTCCTCAGCATAAATATACTATTCAATTCCTGTTAGCCATCATTATATACAATAGTGCATCCAAAGAGCCATTATTTTTGTCACATCACAGTAGAATCTACTCCTGGCAAGACCTTTGTTCAGAATAAAATAATTGCATTGTTTCTAGTTTTGATTTATGGTTGTATGTAACATGTTAAGAACTGTGATAAATTGCTGACAGAATATCATATAATGGACAGCCACACTGAATCCAGCTGCTTATTGGTTCAGCAAGGTTCATTATGTCATTTTTTTTAATACTTTCTTTGATAAATGTATATACCTAGTCAGTAGCATGACAGTGGTTTCACTTGATTTATGATCGGTGGGGATAGAAAGCACTATTAGAAGCTTGTGTGTCACCTATATAGTAAAGATTTAAGATAAAATTCCCAGTATGATTGTACCATTATAAATCGATCTCTTTCTGGATTCTTTATTTTTAAAGTTTGGTACTTTATACATCTTAGATTAATTTTCATTTTACTGCAAACATTTTGTTTTCTGAGTAAGCTATGATAAATCTTAACATTTCTGACATTTAAATCTGCTTATATTAAATCTATTGTTTTGAATCTTAATTTTAATTCCTTATTTTTCCCTTGGTCACATTAATTGTTGAATTTTAAGGCCAGATTCTAGAGAGGGGTGGGACATGGCATTGTTAAAGCTAACTTGGTTCTTCAGCTGATGGTATGTGGTTAACATACTAGAGATTATTAACATATGGCTTAAGTACTGAATGTTGAAGAGACATCTTACCTTGCCATGGGGCCTCTCTACATTTTTTATGGCAGTTCTCCAGGTTTGAAAATGCTAAGTCAGATTAGAGTTTCTTATTTATTGAAAATAATAGAGCACACTTGTGAATCGCAAGTCTAGATTTTTAAAAAGTGACTGAATATGATCAGGAGAATATTTTTTTGCCACCTTTTTAATGAGTTGGCTACCTCTGTTTTGTTTCCAAGTAACATTATATTTGCAAATAAACCACTAAATGTTTGCTTGTGGGAAATTCTATGGTTTATTATAAAGGAATTTTTGTGGAAAGTTTAATATTGAAGAAAGACATTATAAGGGGAAAAATAGGGGATACACTACTTTTAAAAATTTTCCCTAATGTTGAACTTCTATCTTGAATGCATAGTATTACGTCAGGGCACAAGAATTGCTTTGTCATATGTCAGACCACTATCTTGTCTTTTAATTTTGAGTTTGTATGCCACCAAAGGCTGCTAAACATCTAATTAGTGGTGGCTCCCTCACCCTTCCTGGAAAGGCCTATTTATTCCATGTAACAACTGGGGAAAAAAAAATCAAGATTTTTAGAGTTGCAAAATGAAGTATTCTAAAAGGTGGTTTTAGAAAAATAATTTTGAAAATGATTGTTTTATGAAAAGCCAGAAACCCATTAAGCTCTACCTTGAATTATTTTATGGCTCTATTATCTCATTTTTGAATTTTTTTTTACACTTTTATGTTGTCTCTAAATGAAACATGAAGGCTGGGAAAAATAGTTTAATTTGTTTTAGTAATGGAGAGAATTAAGACTTCAAAAGCTCCTTTACAGAATTACTTAGAATGTACATTATATGATGCTTGGTGAAGTATGGAGAGCATCATGGGTTTGCTATTTTATGTGAATTACTTGGTTTGAATAATTGCAGTATCTAAAATTGTTATCTGTGATTGGGGAATTCAGTCAGCTAATTTTTTATGGTCTTATGATCAGATGGACTTTATTTTGGGGCAAAATGCCATTTTCAGGCAAGAAGGTGATTTTTAGCAAGTTTTGATCTTTTTTAAAAGGTATATACCCTCTCAGTGTCTGGAGACCGGCTGATTGTGGGAACAGCAGGCCGCAGAGTGTTGGTGTGGGACTTACGGAACATGGGTTACGTGCAGCAGCGCAGGGAGTCCAGCCTGAAATACCAGACTCGCTGCATACGAGCGTTTCCAAACAAGCAGGTATTGAACTATACCTCCTCTTCGTTCTGGAATTTGAAAATAATATGATCTTATATTATAATGATTTGGCCACTAGCCCCTAAAGCTTTCTTTTTTTTTTTTTCAGTAGTGATTTAGAATTTGCTATTAGGTGTATTCTTCCTTGATATTTTTGACAGCCATGTGTTAAAAGGAAGTGCGTTAACCCCCATTTTAGAGACGACCTTGATGTTCAGAGAGACCAAGTAATCTGCTCAGGAAGTGGTTTGAATAGAGGAGGTCTTCTGACCTTTTGTTGATCCTGGTCCAGGATGCTTCATAGGTATACAGTAATCAAAGAGGGCTTTGCAGATATTTCAGTTTACAAAATGCTGAATTAAAATTTATATCTGGATTTTAAGCTTATGGAATTTGCTGTTTTCTTTTTGCCTTTTTGTAACCCTAATGCTTATAGAGTTCTTTCCCCAGTTTGACAATAGAACTTTGATAGTTTTTTTTTTTCTTAAACTCAACTGAGATTAGAGAGGCAGGGCCCCTCTTATGACTGACTCTTGATGTACAGGGTGGGTCACCTTCCATCATCGCTAAATGATATTAGCCTGTTTATTAGTGAGCTCCCTCCTCCCTCAAGTCCTTAAAGTTCTAAGAGGCGATGGTGGTGTGGTCAGGTGCGATAGGAATTTTGCAAGAGGAAAAGTCATTAAAAACAGAAGGTGTCTTCTGGTATCTTATGGCTGTCCTTTGGTGGTTGTAGAACTTGAAGCAGGTATGTTATTCTCTTTGCTTTTTAACCTGCAAAGGCCAGTACCTCAAATGGTGATCACAGTTCCTTTTTTTTAGGAAATTGTAAGTTTCCATTGAAGATAAAGAATTGCAGTTATGTGAAACTTTAGAGATTTAGATATGTGATTAAAATATGCTTACATTGTGAACATTATTTTAATGCCATTATATCTAATGTTTTCTATAGGATTATTTCTACTTTGTAATGGAAGTTAAAAAGTAGGATTTTACTGACATATATTTCTTCATAAACAGTTTTCAGGAATAAATCTTTTTCATACCTTGAAGGATTAAAAAAATCATAGATTTCATATTTGGTGTGTTAGCTCTTATTTTTTAAGATACTGTCATTTCAACGAAAGATGAAAAAACGTTTAAAATTGTAAACCACTTTTGAATGTCCCTGAAAGTCTTTGTGCAAACCTGACTTGCTGTATTAAATGCAAGAAGTAGTATGACTGAGATGGAAGACTGGTGTTCTAGTTGATTTGGATTATTGATGCCCCCAATGAAGGAAACACAATTCTTAACAGTTGTTCGCGATGAAGAGGCACAGAACATAGAAGAATATATTTTAACTGAGGGAACAAATTTGAGTCTGCTGGGCAGGACAACAGGACAACAAATAAGCGACACTAAAACACTTTAAATTTTTGTTTAGGTTTGATGCAATAACTAGATATTTTTTATAGTAATGTGCAGGGCCCTGGTACCTGTGAGGAAAGCATGTGATGAGTCTTATTTTCTTTTTAAAGTCGTCATAACTATGTTAGTACAGCCTAAACACTTCATTAAAGCCTGCTGTACTTCTCATTTCTGAAATAATCACTCTTTAGTGTGGGTTGAATTTGGGAATTAGCACCTTGTTTTTGGAAGCTGGAATTTACCATTTTTTCCCTCTGGTTCTCTATTGGCAGGGTTATGTATTAAGCTCTATTGAAGGCCGAGTGGCAGTTGAGTATTTGGACCCAAGCCCTGAGGTACAGAAGAAGAAGTATGCCTTCAAATGTCACAGACTAAAAGAAAATAATATTGAGCAGATTTACCCAGTCAATGCCATTTCTTTTCACAATATCCACAATACATTTGCCACAGGTAAAGTATGGCATGCTGACCTATATTTAATTATTATACTATTTGGTGCTTGCTTTTTATGGTATTTAGTGAAAAAAAATCTGTACAGTGCTTTAGGGAAATGTAACTTCTATGACCTTAAAAATTAACTGTTAAGAGAATGGTTATTTCTGTATGTGGTGTTAAGAACCATTTTAACTGTTTTGAAATTACTTCCAGGTGGTTCTGATGGCTTTGTAAATATTTGGGATCCATTTAACAAAAAGCGACTGTGCCAATTCCATCGGTACCCCACGAGCATCGCATCACTTGCCTTCAGTAATGATGGGACTACGCTTGCAATAGCATCATCATATATGTATGAAATGGATGACACAGAACATCCTGAAGATGGTATCTTCATTCGCCAAGTGACAGATGCAGAAACAAAACCCAAGTGAGTATGCTTCACCTGTATTTGAGCCTTTTCTTGCATTCAACCCAGGATTTATTAATTTTTCTAAATTCATGAATAGCATTGTTGATGCCTGCTCGATATTACAGCTGACTGTAGGGTTGGAGTTGATGTTATCATGTTCTCCCAAGCTTTCAATATCCGTAGGTTGATAGACGTCTGATGGATAAAATTGTGCCTAGTTGTTTTGTAGAGAAGAATGTCAAACTCTCATTCTTCTTGAATAGGCTCTATTATTTGAATCTCTGGAGTTATTACCAGCTCATTGCTTCAAAATTAAGTTGAGGAATTCAAGAATAATTTATTTTAGTAAATTCTATTTAAGATGTTTAAGAATTTGAACTGCCAAAAATCTTTCCTCTCCACAGAGGTTGTTTCTTTAATATTAACACAAAGTAAGTGACCTTCAGGTCTTATTGGAAACCCAGAGTAATATGGCCTTGCCTGGAATTGCAAATTTCCTTAGTTTTGAAATTTTCATAGATGTCTTTGGTTCTTGGTTGTAACTGTTGACTGAGAAGAGCCATTTACATTTTTTGATACCAACAGGGCAAAGCTTTTTACTTAATTACCTCCACCAGGCTTTAAGGGAAATCTGATACTTCAGCATGTGTTAAACTATAAAATACCTACTCCAAGTATCTGCCCAGTTCCTTGTCCCCTCTCCCCAGGCCCTTAAAGGAAGTTCTCGATACATATTTGTAGAATAACTGAATGTTTTCAGGATTCCTATACTTTGCTGAGTTAAAATGGATATGGTACCCTTGCTGATTGGTTGAGCCCCTAAGAGGGGGCAGAATATTAAATATTCCATATCATATATGCTTTTACAGGTTTGACTTTAGAAAAGTCTTAGCATGTGAAGCCTGTTGGATAAAGGGCTGTGTTTGCATTTAATCTGTCACTTTTGTATCTCCTGTCCTGGCTGGCCATTTTGATCTCATGCTGTTCTTTTTTTCTTTTGAACTTGTAGGTCACCATGTACTTGACAAGATTTCATTTACTTAAGTGCCATGTTGATGATAATAAAACAATTCGTACTCCCCAATGGTGGATTTATTACTATTAAAGAAACCAGGGAAAATATTAATTTTAATATTATAACAACCTGAAAATAATGGAAAAGAGGTTTTTGAATTTTTTTTTTTAAATAAACACCTTCTTAAGTGCATGAGATGGTTTGATGGTTTGCTGCATTAAAGGTATTTGGGCAAACAAAATTGGAGGGCAAGTGACTGCAGTTTTGAGAATAAGTTTTGACCTTGATGATTTTTTGTTTCCACTGTGGAAATAAATGTTTGTAAATAAGTGTAATAAAAATCCCTTTGCATTCTTTCTGGACCTTAAATGGTAGAGGAAAAGGCTCGTGAGCCATTTGTTTCTTTTGCTGGTTATAGTTGCTAATTCTAAAGCTGCTTCAGACTGCTTCATGAGGAGGTTAATCTACAATTAAACAATATTTCCTCTTGGCCGTCCATTATTTTCTGAAGCAGATGGTTCATCATTTCCTGGGCTGTTAAACAAAGCGAGGTTAAGGTTAGACTCTTGGGAATCAGCTAGTTTTCAATCTTATTAGGGTGCAGAAGGAAAACTAATAAGAAAACCTCCTAATATCATTTTGTGACTGTAAACAATTATTTATTAGCAAACAATTGATCCCAGAAGGGCAAATTGTTTGAGTCAGTAATGAGCTGAGAAAAGACAGAGCATATCTGTGTATTTGGAAAAATAATTGTAACGTAATTGCAGTGCATTTAGACAGGCATCTATTTGGACCTGTTTCTATCTCTAAATGAATTTTTGGAAACATTAATGAGGTTTACATATTTCTCTGACATTTATATAGTTCTCATGTCCATTTCAGTTGACCAGCCGCTGGTGATTAAAGTTAAAAAGAAAAAAATTATAGTGAGAATGAGATTCATTTCAATGTAATGCACTAAAGCAGAACACGAACTTAGCTTGGCCTATTCTAGGTAGTTCCAAATAGTATTTTTGTTGTCAAACTTTAAAATTTATATTAATTTGCAAATGTATGTCTCTGAATAGGACTTGGACCTTTCCTGAGATTTATTTTATCCGTGATGTATTTTTTTTTAATTCTTTTGATACAGAGAAGGGTCTTTTTTTTTAAGTATTTCAGTGAAAACTTGGTGTAAGTCTGAACCCATCTTTTGAAATGTATTTTCTTCATTGCAGGTCCACCTAATCATCCTGTGAAAGTGGTTTCTCTATGGAAAGCTTTGTTTGCTTCCTACAAATACATGCTTATTCCTTAAGGGATGTGTTAGAGTTACTGTGGATTTCTCTGTTTTCTGTCTTACAAGAAACTTGTCTATGTACCTTAATACTTTGTTTAGGATGAGGAGTCTTTGTGTCCCTGTACAGTAGTCTGACGTATTCCCCCTTCTGTCCCCTAGTAAGCCCAGTTGCTGTATCTGAACAGTTTGAGCTCTTTTTGTAATATACTCCAAACCTGTTATTTCTGTGCTGTCTAATAAACGAGATGCAGAACCCTTGAATGTTGGATGTTTTTGAATGTTGGTAATTAATATAATTTACTTAAAAAGGCTTGTGTAAGGCAAAACTCGTCATCACAGGCATGTTGGGGGATGACATTTTACCTTTAAGTCCACTCTCCCTCGTTTAATTGTCTCCTCTGATGTATGTTGGGGATTCAGTCCTGCATAAAGTGATTTGTTGGAGTTCAGCCATTTCCCTTATGCCCCCTTGTGCCCTCTCGGTGGATCAGCAGGGCCTTTGAGCCAAGTGTGCAGCTTCACTCAGGATGGGCAGAGACTATGTGGCAGCCTCTGGGGACCTTTTGGCTCAGTGCTCTCCTACTAGCGCCGGCGCGGTAGTGCTTAGGTAGCTTGTGCATCCCCATGTTGATGTAGTCATAGTCCACACAGAGCCAAATAACAGACCCTTCTGTGCTTAGCCATCAAATACTAAATCACAGTGAAGCCCTTGGGATGGTAAATAATGTAATAGCCAGGGACTGATGATATTAGTTCTTTAGTGTGATTATGTGCTTCTGAAAGTCCCTAACCACTTGGTTGAGGACAGATGATAAGTTTAAAACATTGTATAAGTGAAAGAATTAATATAGTATTGTTATAGGTGACCAAATTAAAGTAATGTGGACTTGGTTTTGAGGTGGTGAGGGAGGGCTTATTTTGTGGTTCCATCTGGATGTCCTCTTGTCTCTGGAAATCAAGTGTGCCTCCCTGCCATCTCTACATACCCCTTAACCAGCTCTCCACAATTTACTTGTTTATGGTTATAGCTACCTTTTCCCCAAGTTACCCAGGTGTAGTTACCTTGGCCTTCTCATTGGTTTCCCTCACCCACATTCTTTAAGTGTCTCTTCTGTTTATCTTTTCTTCCTACTGCTACCATCCCAGGGCCTTCTGGGTGAATGTGGCAGCCTCCAGTTTCTGCCTTAAGTCCTCCATCTAATAGAGTAGTGACTTTTGAACCTTGTAGTTGTGACCCAAGTAAGAAATACATTTTGAACTACAGTTCAGAACACAGAGGTCAGTATGTTATACATGACAGAAGGATCCTGAAACATGACTTGCCCTTCTTACATGCGATGTATCTGGTGCATGTGTGCATTTTTTTCTTTGCTTTTTAAGAAATCCTGGCTATGTCACCTTGAATTGATTTTACAACAAATGTCTGTCACCTGTAATTTGCAAAAACTGCTTGATCAGATTCTAAAAAATTTCTAAAAGATTTTTAAAAAATGTATTCTTATGTCATACTTGGAATCCTCCACTGCTTCCTGTTGCTCATAGTCACCCTTCAGTGATTTCATAAGGAGGTGTGCTGCTTCCCAAGCTTCCAGATCATCAGGAAGGGGCCGCGGACTGTAAGGTGCTCTCAGAAGATGGGACTAACCTTTGTTGGGCATATAAATAAGTGGATGGGATGGGAAGTGACAGCAATATCTGGTTCTGAGTTCTGTTGTGTAAAAACTTAAAGGTATATTAGCAGGTTAGCCTTTGTTCTGTGGGAGATCCAGGCCTTGTTAGAAGGACCAAGGCCAGCATGCCCAGTTTAGCCTTAGCATTCAAACCCTTCATTGTTTTTCCTCCATTATCTGTTAAACTCCTGCTTTGCCAAAGGTATCTTCTATACCCTAATAACACTAGCTTCCTTCCCTTAGTGGGGACTCAACGCACATTAGCCTACTGAGAGCTTAGATCACTACAACGAATCCTTGTAAATTTGTTTAACTCAGTTTTCCCCAAATTCATTTAACCCGGTTCTACTTTTTCTGTCTTGTTCCCACAATCATTTTACCTTTTACCACTCCCCCAGAAAACACTGGGGTTCTTCTCTTATGCTGAGAGCCAGGTTACTTTCTTCACTATCACTCCAACGCTTGTGTTGATTCCCAAATCTCAGTCTGCCCAGGGTCATTCTCTTTCTGAATTGCTCTTTCAGGATTTAATTTGAATCCTGCAAAGTCCTGTTCAAGGCCCCCTTTTCCATGAAGCCGTTCTTCCTTGTTGCAGCTCACAAATAAGTGTGCCCTTTCTCAAAACACGGATGAAACACCTCCTGCTTGTATACCTTTAGCAGTAGTTCCTCATATTGCCTGGCATTTAAACATTTTTGTATGCGTACATCTTGCTTTCCTACTTAAAGCAAGAGTAGGACCACATCTTTTTGTATGCTCTGGCACATGACTGTTGGACCACTTTGATATTGCTGAATTAATATAGACTCTTTTTAAAATAATTTGAAATATAATTTTGGAGTATAGACATCTTGTCCAGTGCACTAGACAGGTGACCTTTGGCTTTGTTCATTAAGCATTTAGTAAGTGTCTTAGAAGTGATATGTTTACTGCAGAAAAATTCGGATAGCATGCAAAAAATGAAACATACTATCACAATCCTATGATATAACTTAAAAATTTCTTTATAGCTTCATGGAGGTATTTGATGAAAATTGTATATATTTAAGGTATATAATGTTTTGATACATGTATACATTGTGAAATGATGATTACCACAAGGAGGTTACTAAACATCTCCATCACCTTGTTAAATTGAGTTAAACAAATTTACAAGTTGACAAATTACATTTACAAATTTATGTAATTTTTTACGCTTTTTTTTTTTTCTCCTTTTTCTGGAGAACGGGGTCTCGCTATATTGCCCAGGCAGGTCTCGAACTCCTGGGCTCAAGCTGTCCTCCCGCCTCTTGCCTCCCTAAGAGCTGGGATTACAGGCGTGAGCCACCCCACCCGGCCTATGTCATTTTTTTATGTGGTGAGAATAAATAATCTCAGCAAATTTCAAGTATACAATTCATTATTACTAAGATAGCCACCACATTGTATGTCAGGGCTCCAGAACTTACTCATCTCATAGGAGGCAGCTACTTTTAACATTTTTGGTGTATATCCATCCTTCAGGATTTTCTGTATATTTCTCTAACAGTAAAAGTTTTTGTTAGCTACATCATGTGAAATGCCTGGGTAGACAAATTTAAAGATGTTATTTGGGATGGTGTGATTTGTACAAGCCACACAGCCTGCATGGTGTCCACTTTGAGGGGGATGCCCATAGCTATACTTAGAAGTCATCCTCTAGAGCAAGCTTGTCCAGTTTGTTGTCCATGGGCCACATGCTGCCCAGGATGGCTTTGAAGGTGGCCCAAAACAAATTCATAAACTTTTGTAAAATGTGAGATTTTTTGCGATTTTTTTTTTTTCGAGACACAGTCTCGTTCTGTCGCCCAGGCTGGAGTGCAAGTGGCGCGATCTCCGCTCATTGCAAGCTCCGCCTCTCGGGTTCAAGCAATTCTCCTCCTCAGCCACCCGAGTAGTTGGGATTACAGGCACCCGCCATCACACCTGGCTAATTTTTTTATTTCTTTTAGTAGAGACAGGGTTTCACCATGTTGGCCAGGTTGGTCTTGAACTCCTGACCTCAGGTAATCTGCCCTCCTTGGTCTCCCAAAGTGCTGGGATACAGGCATGAGCCACTGCACCCAGCTGTGACTTTTTTTTTTTTTTAAGCTCATCAGCTATTAGTGTATTTTATGTGTAGCTCAAGACAATTCTTCCAGTGTGGACCAGGAAAGCCAAAAGATTGGACACCCCTGCCCTAGAGCATCTGACGCCTGGATACAAAAGAGCCTGTGGCTATGACTAACAGGATTCTGGCCATGAGGAATTCCGTGACGTGGAGGGAAAATGGCAACTTCAAATTTGCACCCCCAGGTATCATGTGGGCAGGTGCTCCATGTGGCTGGTGATAGTTGTGAGTGAGCCTTGCACGGGCTTTCCCCCTATCGGCTGTTCCACAGCGAGAGGCTGCAGGTGTCTACTTACGTACCTGTGGCTAAGATGCGCCTGAGCAAGTGAGGGCCAGTTAGTATACATAATTTTTACAAAATTTGGATCATATTACATAAATATCTTGCTTCATGCACTTAATATGAAATTTTGCCCATGATTTATTTTTTACCTTATTTTTAAGGGCCACCTAGTTAGTATTTGATTATTTGAGCAACTATTTAGTGCCTGTGATGTGCCAGCCACTGCTAGGTTCTGGGGCTCAAAACACTGTGACAGATGCTGTGATACCACAACGTGGGCACATTTTGTTTTCAAGACCTTGGCCAACCTTTGGTCTTCACAGCCACTGCCCTGGTAGTAAGGGACTTAGTTAAGTTTGGTGACTGCTTGAAGTCTAAGATCACCAAAGTGGCTAATGCAGGCACTGTGACAATCTGGGCACTAGGAAAAGCAATGTGGGCAGAAATTCCCTGTTCGAGAGCCTTCTGGTTATACTTTAAAAAGAAGGGAGCCTAGCATCTTGTCAAATCTTTGAGCCCACTCGCTCAGAGGGCCTGTCACTCATCCAGAATTGAATCTGCTGGTTTAACAGGTCAGGCAGTGTGATTTGACAGCGTGAATCTTAGAGTCCAGCCTTTGAACCTGGCTTTGAATCCTGATTTACTGCTTATTCAGGGGGCTACTAGCTAAGTTAATTTGTGAGCCTGGGCAACATGGCATGACCCATCTCTACAAAAGATACAAAAATTAACTGGATGTGGTGGTGCATGCCTGTAGTTCATAGCTACTCTGGAGGCTGAGGCGGGAGGATAACCTGAGCGCAGGAGGTTGAGGTTGCAGTGAGCTGAAGTTGCACCACTGCACTCTAGCCTAGGTGACAGAGTGAGACCTTGTCTTAATCTAAAAAATAAAATTTCTGAGCCTTATTTTTCTCATCTGTAAAATGAAGAGAATACCTAGCTCATGGAGTTAGGAACAAGTATGTTAAATATCAGAGTGTGCCTGACAGTGAGTAGAAAATATCTACTCTCTTTGGATGAAAAATATTTAACACTTCACTCTCAGATATAATTATTAGCTGACTTTTGAGATTCTTTTTTCTTTTACATGATGTAGTTCTCAGATATATACGGGATTTCTAGTTCTTAAATGCCAGTATTTTTTTTCTGTTAAAATATTTATGAACTATTTCAAACATTCAGAAAAACTCAGGATCATACCCATAAACCCACTGTCTAGATTTTAAAATGTTCAATGTTTTTCCGTATTTTATCTCTTCATTTTAAAATAAAGTTTTGCACATGTTTGAAGCCTCATTTGTACCCCTCCCTCGCCCCATTTCCATTTTCCACTTTTCTTCAGTGTTGTGCCCATTTATGCTTTTTTTGCTTATATAGTATCCATATAAAATACGGGCTTTGCATTTTTTGCAAGTTTGTATAAATGGTAACTGGTAACCGTTTCTATCCCAGAATAAGCCCACCCCTATTTAACATCAAGTATGGTTAATAAGATGTAGGAAAGGGAAAGGGACAAAGCTACAATCCATCACTGACCGGGAAACAACTTAGCAGCAGCAAGGTTGGGCAGGGGAGTGGCGGAGCTGAGCGCCCCCTCCTTTGAGGTCAGCCACCATTTTTGTAATGGAATGGCAATTGTCTCTGACTTGGTGAAAACTGCATAATCAAACAGAAATTGTTCTTTTCCTCAGGAAACTATGTGAGCATGTTAGTATTCAATAGATAAGGTGGATTAAAAACAACATCTGTGTTGACATCTGAGGAGCAAACACAGCGCTAGTTTCATGGTTCTCTCCTTTGACTTCCCCACTTCAGTCTTTGAAATGTCTCTGGGTAGCCCATCTTTCACTTGGGAAAGTGCTGATTTATGCTATTAAGACTAGTTATAGCAGTTTCCTTTCAGAATGGCACCTGGCTATGTTGCCTTTGGAACTAGCACTAAGAGAAATGAAAGAAAGCTGCTGTACCGGTGGCCGCAAATACCAATTGCGCCATTGAGTACAAAGGCACTTTCCTCTTGATCAGTGGTGTGTTGTAACGGTGCTTTCATTTTCAAAGGATGCCCACGGAACTTGTCCTGGGGTGGTTGTAAGGCACTTAGTTGGGAATCATTTTGTGTCCTGATGAAAAAAAAATCAGAAGATAAAAACTAGACTGTACTGTGATTTATAGAGGGCTGTAATTGGGAGAACATGACGTGAGTTGGCCAGCCCATTTAATATAACTCATGATTTGGCAACTGGTCTTCAGACTTTATTTATTTATTTATTTATTTATTTTTTAAGTACAATTTCCATTTTATTTTTTCTCCAGAGAATAGTCTGTCTTCAGTCTTTAAGGACTCAGCTCCTTACATGGGCTTTGGTAGGGGAGGTGGGGCAGCACCCGCAGGTCTAAATCGGGGTGGGGGTGTTCGGTCCTTGCGGGCTTCACAAGATTGATTCCTGACTACTTTGCTGTGAATTGCACAACTCACACAGTAATGTAGCTTCACATACAGCTTGGGAAGCACATAGGCATCGAAGATGCTCGCTTCAGAAATGTCCCTGACTGCTGCGGCCTCCACTATGTTTCGAATGACGAATTTCTTAATGGCCTTGTCCTTGGGCACGCATTGGGCACAGTTAGTGCAGCAAATGGGCTGCACGTGGTCATGGCCCTTTTTGGCACGACCGTTGTTCCTTCTTTTGTCATCTTGGAGGCACAGACTGGAGAGACTTCAGACTTATTTTAAATGAAAAGCAATTGGTTTTATTTTGTTGTTTTGCTTTCCTTAAATACACCACTGGTATGACTTTCCAAATCGCCTGACTTGAATAGAAAAAAGGAAAATGAAATGCTTTACTGAGCTTTATTTTAGCAGGTGTCAGATTTCAGTAATTGAAGGTTCATTTCCAATGGTTTACTTCATTAACTAATTTCCCAAGAAATATTCTTTCACCTCTGACCATACTAGCCAACTCTGTGCAGTTAACACAAACCTGAAGAAGCCATACAAATTATACCTACTGGTCTCAGAAGCACCTAAGTTTGCTTTTCCAATGTTGTAACGAAGTACCTTTCATCCCCTTTATAGGACTCTGTTATAGGCTATTGCAGTAATTTAAAACCTATGTACCTAGACTCCTGACCTTGTTATAACATCACTTTATAATTCTCAAAATACTTGGCTCTTGAAGATTTTCTTAGCACCAGCCATGTATTCTTAAAGAGCCCAGACAATTTGTCTTCAGTGTTATATTACCCTCCTCAGCTGCTAAGACCTAACATTCTTATTGAATTGTCTGACAAAAAATCCTTCAGTTCCTTCATCATTTCACAGGCTAACATGGCATTCAGTTATTAGCATTCTCCACGTACAGAAATACCCTCGCACGGAATAGTAGCAATGTATGCCTTCATCAAGCTTTGGATATAGAAGCAACTCTCTTGCTGGGTTCACTGTTAGTTCATCAAAATTGCTGGTCATATGGAGAAACACAGCTTTCCATATGTGACTCTAGCATAAAGGTGATCATGGAAATGGAGGACAAGTATACCAATAAGCTTCTCAACACAATACCTTTTGTTTCTCCTGTTCATCAGGTGAATGTGGACCTCAGTTGCCAGTAGAAGTCTAGAATGGGCATTATTCATTGAGAGCTTGTTACTTGGTAGCTTGGCTTTCTGGTCACTTTAGTTATACTAATGGAATATATATTGTTAATTGTGTACTGTTAGAATGTGGACTTCACCTTTGTTTTGCTTAGCTTTGCAATAGGACATACTATCTCAAAACATCCCGTACTTGTGTTGCCATCCATTACCCAGGGTTTTGCTTTTGTTTATTTATTTATTTTTTTTGAGATGGAGTCTTGCTCTGTCACCCAGGCTGGAGTGCAGTGGCACGATCTTGGCTCACGCAAGCTCCGCCTCCTGGGTTCATGCCATTCTCCTGCCTCAGCCTCCCGAGTAGCTGGGACTACAGGTGCCTGCCACCATGCCCGGCTAACTTTTTGCATTTTTAGTAGAGATGGGGTTTCACCATGTTAGCCAGGGTGGTCTCGATCTGACCTCGTGATCCGCCCGCCTCGGCCTCCCAAAGTGCTGGGATTATAGGCGTGAGCCACCACGCCTGGCCCAGGGTTTTGCTTTTGACTCAACTGTAAAGCTATTGAAAAGTTAGATCAGTTGCATTTATTTGGACTCCACTGACACAGAATATGATAAATTGACATGACAGGAAAAAAATCAAATGAGATTACAGAGGATATCCTAACTCCTAAATTGTGAATTCTTTATAGCTTTTAGCACATTGTTAATAATAATAGTGATATTTGACCTGTATATTGAACAAGACCTCTGTGTGGAAACACTTGACTAGCTATCTGCATTACTGAGGTTGGACACATTTAATATTTCTAGGAAAACACTTTTTGGCTGAAAACAATAAATCAGTTTGATTCACCCAAGACCTCCAATTCAGGACAACCCTATGGAAACATGCAGGGAAACTAGCCTATGTGGATGAACTGGGAAATAATTGGACTAATGCAAAATTTAAATATGAAATTTTAATTTGGCCACTAGTCAAAACTTTAGCAAGGGTTTTCTTATTTACTTTTGACTCCAAAATAAATAGAACTCAGGAAAAAGCTTTCTTTTCTCTTTTGGGCTGTGTTTAGATTTGTTTGGCCAACATTCCTGATCAATTTCATCTTTTTAATCTAAACTGGCTTCTCCCTGATTAGAGCTTAGTAAAATGGATGAGAAGAAAAAATAAGAGTAGGGGAAATTGTTTTTAATACCTGTTGCTATAAGCATCTAGTTATTGATTTGGAATTATGAGGACAGATATGCTTATAAAAGGTCCTGCTTTTGGGCAATCAGGAGAACCTGGTAAGAGAAGGAAGAGGACTTGTTGGGCAGATTGACAGCTGTGCCAGAGTATGAACCGATAAATTTGTGGGTGGAATTGTCATTACTTTTGTGAGACAGGGATTAATCTTTGTTTTTATTAGCTCTCCAGAAATAGAGATAAAGGTCAGGAATTGGTAACTGAAGGAATCAGTTTGAAACAAGCCTCCTCTGAGCTATTTTGAAACTTGCTGAATGTGGTTCTCTCAACCCTTTGGACATCCAAGAATTGAGATCTAAAAAGCTTCTTAAGGCCCAGCCTCTTAACTGGATGCTGAGGGCCTCTGAGAAAACATGGAGTCATGGCTGTTCTAATGGAGTCATCCATCACTGCCAACTGCTTGCTGGAAAAAATAGGGGTCTTTCACAAGAGCCTCATAACCTTCAGGGATTAGAAGCCTGTGCCAGGCTGACTGTTACAATGGCATGCCATTGAAGGTCTTCTCTTGACCACTGCTTACAGGTAATCATGAAGGTCTGTAATTCGGGGCATACAGTGTCTTTTTCTTCTCTTTTTGCTGTTTCTCTGTCACTTCTTTCTTTGTGTCTCCCTTCCTTCTTTCCTTCAATCAATAAACAGTAAAAGGCATTTGTGCACAGCTTGACTTAGGAAAATGTGGCTGGTGGGGTTTTGAAATAGTTGTTTGCTATTCCATTATGCCATTTGGTCCAGGTGGTGGTGGGTGGCAATGGATAAATGAGCCTGTTGGCATGCCCATAAGCCCAAGAGTTGGATCTGACCTAGCATGCATATGCCATGAAGGAATTGTGTCTTTTGAAGGCGTGGTGACAGGGCCCATTTTACTTATAGTACAGTGAAACCTTGAAACACATGTATTGTGGAGAGAATCTTCCAGGCAGTAGCTTAGGAGACACTCTTATCCTCACTTTTGGGCCCAGCTCAGGTTTAGCTGAACATGGAGTTTCAGAAGATAGTAGGTATTTGGGGACACCACCAGGTGTTAAAATTGCATATTAATCAGGTGGTTATTGGGATACTGTAGAGATTTTTCAAGTCTAGTAATTTTGGAGGGAGGAAGATGGGAAAATATTGTGAGCTTGTTCTTGAAATTTTCATTCTGAAATAAGACTTCATGAGAGAATGTAGGGTAGTGATAATAGGTTTGGGCCAGTTGTCAGGAGACATGTGGCTTGGGAGATCATGTTTGAAGACCTTGAGTTACCTTTTGACCATATCTCAATCATGATTTTAATCACATCCTCAGCCATTTGAATTATTTAGCATCTTTTTGAAATTACATATTTTACTCCTAATTATATGACAAAGATATATACCATGAAATATTTATCATGTAATTATGATTAAAATGTGCAGTCTCCCCAAAGATGTGAATAATCACTTTAAGTATTCTATATTTAATTAAAGGAGTCTGGTGGACTGTGCTGGGTCAACTTGGTTAAGCTGAGAACTACATTTCCCAGCATCCCCTTCCCTATATGCTTCCGAGTTAGAGCTGGCCAAAAGGGGAACACACACGGACAGGGAAGGCTGAAGAAACATGGTGGCCATTATCTTTCAGGTTTCTTTGCTGTCAGGTGCAGTGATGGATGGTTGCAGAGGTGCCTGACAGAGTTTAGCTTCTCTTTACTCATTGGCTTTGCCCAAGGGCCCAAGGGCCCAGATGCTTGGCTACAGACCCACAGGACATTAGCTACACAGCCTTTCCTCAGATCCTTTTGCAGTTCTGTGGTGGCTAAATGTGCCTGGCCTCTCTGACTGCTTGTGTTTGCCAATCCTCCAGCACCCCGTCCAGACCTTCATGCCTCCCCAACAGCTCCTCCCACAACTACAAGGTCAGATTCCTATAATAAAGCCCTATTCCATGAGCCCCTGGGACTCTGCTTCCCTGTCTGAACCCTGACTGGATACAGGGAGTAAGAGAGTTACAGGCAAGTGTGAATGAAGTCTGTTCAAAAGGGCTTTCGTTCCTTCAAAGCCTTTTGCTTTTAAAGTTGTTGTGAAGGGCAAATGTTTAGAGGTGGATGAAGGTGCTAAAACCTTTCAGCTCCTGTGGTCTCTAGAACATAATGGGAGTCTTTTTCATATGAAGATGATCCTTCTGACCCTCCACCATTTCTGAAGGTGGATTTGTGCTGATCAGACAAATTCAGATTTGTGAAACCTAAAACAGAGTCAATACTCACCACGTGTCTATTTCTGTCCTTCATCCCTTCGTCTCTCTTTCCCTCTCATATGACCCTTATGCTTCTAGGACTTGTGGTGGGGATTTTTTATTAGAGGTGCAGGTTTTTTATTTTTTATTAGAGGTTCCTAGACAAGGAATACAGCAAATCCATGCCCTTGACCTCACTCAGGAACATGCCTTAATGTGCTTAGCTCACCAATCACCACAGTACTGTCTTTGTGGATCACGTTTTGTTTTCGTAAAAGATTCATTCATTTGTCCATCCATCCATCCATCCATCCATCCATCCATCATCCATTCACCCATTCACCCATTCATTCATCTCTTGAACCTAACATTTCTGACCTAGCCTTGGACATAGCATTGAGTTTAGGAAGCTGGGCTCTGTAGTAGACCTATCAGGCTTGAATGCAGGTGCTGTAACTCCCTGGCTATGGGATTTGGGATCATTATTTAACTTCTGAGCCTTGCGTTCTTACCTTTAAGTGGTGATAATAACAATGCCTATTGCATAGGGTTGTTATATGTATTAGGTGAGATAGCAGATATAAAGTGATTAACACCATGCACAGTGTTAATTGCTGTTATTGTTATTATTCAAAGATGAATCACATGTGACCTTTGCCTTCAAGAAACATAGTTTACTGGGATGGGACAGGCATATAAATCAGCCAAGTGGCCTGAAGCTGAGAGAAAGGAGACATTAATTAGTGCTACTTAGAAAGAAGCCCTCTTTCCCTGACCTTGAAAGGGATGTGAATAAGCAAACACATTTGAATAAGTTCCAAAGTTACCCAAAGTCATTTCCAGTTCTCTCATATGTCATTTCTTTTGAGTTGTCATACATTTTTGTATTTGCTTCTTCCCTTTTATGTAAGCAGGCATTTTCTCTCTTAAGCCTAGAGATATTAGAGTTGTAGTGGATGAACATTATGTAGATACATGTAAAATTTAAATACTTTGCATAATCATTATGAAAATCGTTGTTAAGAAAAAGTTTCCCAAGCTATCGCTTTGCCACCATAATCTCTGCATGGGGGCTCTTTCAGTCCTGGACTAAGCCCCTTTTTGGGGATGGTACCCAAAGCCACAGAACTATGTACATGCCCCTCTCCACCCCCAACACCTCCCTAATATATTTAAGTGGACACCAGATGGATACTTGACTCAAGGGCATTTGATTTCCTGGTTGGCCTGAAGACAGTGACCTTGGACTTTAGTTGTCCTTCTCAAGAAAGATGAGCTGGATCAACTGGAATTCATTCCTAGGGCACTAAAGAGACTGAACCCATTGGTGGTCGTCTTTGCAGCTAGTTGGAGGGTCCTGTGGATTTGGGGGCTGGGGAAGCCACTTCTGGTCCACATGCAAGCAGGTGAGAAAGTTGAGAAGGGAGCAGAGGTATGCATTGAGGAGCAGAGATCTTGAGGCCCCTGAGAAATGGAGGTCTTGCCTTCATTGAGACTTGGTCTAGGGATATGTTTTGCAATGGCATCTGGGCTATATTTTCTAATACACGTCCTGCATACCTAACTTTGTTGGGTATGCAGAAATGTAACCTTTGTTGGGAAACATACCCTTGGTTGGGTATGCAGATCTTGTAGAACTGGGATACAATTCTACAGGATCACTTGTAGGGCTTTTTTCTGTTCTGCATTGTAGTTAAAAATCAGTTGGCTAAAAATTGACAAATGTGATCTAATTAAACTAAAGAGCTCTGCACAGCAAAAGAAGCTATTATCAGTGAACAGGCAACCTACAGAATGGGAGAAAATTTTTGCAATCTATCCATCTGACAAAGGGCTAATATCCGGACTCTACAAAGAACTTAAACAAATTTACAAGAAAAAAACAACCCCATCAAAAAGTAGGCGAAGGATATGAACAGACACTTCTCAAAAGAAGACATTTATCTGGCCAACAAACGTGAAAAAAAGCTTATAATCACTGGTCATTAGGGAAATGCAAATCAAAACCACAATGAGATACCATCTCATGCCAGTTAGAACGGCTATCATTAAAAAGTCAGGAAACAAGAGATGCTGGAGAGGATGTGGAGAAATAGGAACACTTTTACATTGTTGATGGGAGTGTAAATTAGTTCAACCATTTTGGAAGATAGTATGGCAATTCAAGGATCTAGAACCAGAAATACCATTTGACCCAGCAATCCCATTACTGGGTATATACCCGAAGGAGTATACATAATTCTACTGTAAAGACACATGCACACATATGTTTATTGTGGTACTGTTTGCAATAGCAAAGACGTGGAGTCAACCCAGATGCCCATCAATGACAGACTAGATAAAGAAAATGTGGCACATATATACCATGGAATACTATGCAGCCATAAAAAAGGATGAGTTCATGTCCTTTGCAGGGATATGGATGAAGCTGGAAACCATCATTCTCAGCAAACTAACACATGAACAGAAACCCAAACACTGCATTTTCTCACTCATAAGTGGGCGTTGAACAATGAGAACATGTGGACACAGGGAGGGGAACATCACACACCAGGGCCTGTCGAGGGGTGGGGGGCTAGGGGAGGGATAGCATTAGGAGAAATACCTAATGTAGATGACGGGTTGATGGGTGCAGCAAACCACCATGGCACATGTATACCTATGTAACAAATCTACACGTTTTGCACATGTATCCCAGAACTTAAAGTATAATATTAATAACAAATCAATTGGCTATTAATCACCAGATATATGCTATTCCATTTACATTTGGGAACTTTATTTTTGGAGGTACAAACCTACCCAATTTTCTGGTGAGTTTGTAAGGCAATCCAATCTTGTGCCTTCAGCATTTAATGTGTGCCACAGTTCAAAGAGGACCAGCTGGGTGTGTGCTCTTCATGGTTCCCACTGGGAGAAGAATTTTGTCAATAACTGGGAAGCAACAAGTTCATGTGAGAACTGCAGCATGGCTCATGACGATCCTTTTCAGGGCAGCTCCCATTTTCTGAAGTGTGTGGGTGCTGTCTTAGTGAGCAAAGTGGAGCTTGCACTGAGGTTTTACTAGAAAGAAAACTGAAGCAGCACAAAAAACATCTTGAAATCGTATGACTTGTAGAATGGAAAATTCCAAATCAGGCAGCCCGTGGCTCAAATCCTAGCTTTGCCAGTGATTAGCTATGTGATCCTGGGCAAATTTTCTACATCCTAGGCTCCAGCTGCCTCATTTGTTAAAGACAACCCAAAATATTGTTAGGAAGATTAAATGAAAATGTATGTAACATATTTAATCCAGTGCCTGGCATATAGTGATAACTCAATACATGCTAATTATTGATATTTTAAAAAATATTCTCGCTAGTATTATATATATATTAAATATATGTAAATATATATTAATTTATATATAATACTAGCCATTATTTGTTTTCAAATAATATATATGGCATATATATGCCTTCAAAAAGAATATATATATTTTGTATGTATATATCTTCAAAAGGAGCATATATATTTTATATATAGAGATATATATATTCCTTTTGAAGATGGTCTTTAACCAAAGAAGCCAAAAAATAAATAAAAATTTCTATTTTTTTTCTTTTGGGCTATACGAATGTCATGTTATTCTGTAACATTAGATTCTTAGGGCATTCATTAAATCTAATATTCTTTTCCTAATGGGAGAGAACTTTTTATTTCAGGCAGTGCATTATGTAACTACATCTTCCTAATTTCCATTTTATTCTCCAGTCTCTTTCAAAACATAAGTTGAGTTATAAACTCTGAACTGCTAATGTGGGAGTGGGAGTCCACCTCTGAGGATGCCTACAGTGCTCTCTAGTATTAATAAAGTCCCTGCTACTGCAGTGAGATGCCACCTCACCCATTAGGATAGCCGTTATTAAAATTCCAGAAAATAGCAAGTGTAGGTGAGGATGTGGAGAGATTAGAACTCTTGTGCACTGCTAGTAGGAATGTAAAATGGTGCAGTCTCTACGTAAAGCAGTATAGTGGTTTCTCAAAAAAATTAAACAGAATTACCATATGATCCAGCAATTCTGCCTCTGGGTATATACCTAAAGGAATTGAGAGCAGGGACTTGAAGAGATACTTGTACACTCGTGTTCATACAGCATTTTTCACAACAGCCAAAAGATAGAAACAACTCAAGTGCCCATCGATGGATGAATGAATAAAGAAAATGTGTATACACACAATGGAATATTAGCCTTAAAAGACGGGAAATTCTGACATATGCTACAACATGGATGAACCCCCTCAGAACAGTATGCTAAGTGAAATAAGCTAGATGTGAAAAGACAACTACTGTATGATTCCACTTATGTGAAGTGTCTAGAGTAATCAAATTCATAGAGACAGAGAGTAAAACGGTGGTTGCCAGAGGCTGGGAAAAGGGTGGATTTGGGGAGTTATTGCTTAATGAGTACAGAATTTCAGTTTGGGAAAATGAAAAAGTTGTGGAGTGGATGGTGAGATGGTTGCACAACTATGTGAATATACTTAATGCCACTGAAATGTACACTTAAAAATGGTTAAACTAATAAATTTTATGTACATTTTAACCCACACATCTTAGCAAAGTGTTCAGCACACAGTCTGAATAAACACTGGCTGCCTTAAAAAAAAAAAAAAAAAGGGCCTCTTGGGTTTGTGTTATTATGCCCTGGAGGTACAGCCTCATGACCAAGGTTTGACTGATTTCATCTCCACCTGAATCACCTAGTCATACCCCATAGCAAGCAAAATACGGCTTTGCAGAAACGTAGCAGAGGGAAAAAAGAATGTCCTTTCTGATTCTTGCTGGATTCTTGCTTGTCTTTCCAATTCTTCCACCTTCTTTTTTTTTTTTTTTTTTTTTTTTGAGATGGAGTCTCGCTCTGTTGTGCAGGCTGGAGTGCAGTGGCGCCATCTCGGCTCACTGCAGCCTCCGTTTCCTGGGTTCAAACAATTCTCCTACCTCAGCCTCCCGAGTAGCTGGAATTACAGGGGCCCGCCACCCTGCCCATCTATTTTTTGCATTTTTAGTAGAGACGGGGTTTCACCACATTGGCCAGGACAGTCTCAAACTCCTGACCTCAGGTGATCCACCCACCTCAGCCTCCCAAAGTGCTGGGATTACAGGCGTGAGCCACCACATCCAGCCTCAATTCGCCCACCTTCTTTAGGTTTATTCTTCTGTTCTCTTTCTGACTTCTTTTTTTTTTTTTTTTTTTTTTGAGGCAGAGTCTCACTCTGTCGCCCAGGCTGGAGTACAGTGGCACTATCTCGGCTCACTGCAAACTCCACCTCCCGGGTTCATGCCATTCTCCTGCCTCAGCCTCCCAAGTAGCTGGCACTACAGGCGCCCGCCACCATGCCTGGCTAATTTTTTGTAGTTTTAGTAGAGACGAGGTTTCACCATGTTAGCCAGGATGGTCTCCATCTCCTGACCTTGTGATCCGCCCACCTCGGGCTCCCAAAGTGCTGGGATTACAGGTGTGAGCCACCATGCCCGGCCTCTTTCTGACTTCTTAAGCTAAATACAATAGTCACAAATTCTCAATCTTTCTCATTTAAAAATAAATTTATATAAAGTTGCACATTTACTTTCAAATACGTCCTTTACTACATCTCACACCTTTTTTTTTTTTTTAAGCAACAGGGTCTTGCTCTGTCACCCAAGTGAGAGTCCAGTGGTGTGATCATTGCTTACTGTAGCCTCCACCTCTTGGGCTCAAGTGATCCTCCCATCTCAGCCGCCTAAGTAGCTGGGATTACAGGTGCACATCACCGTGCCTGACTAATTAAAAAAATTTTTTTTTTAAATCTGTGGAGACAAGGTCTCACTATGTCGTCGCGGCTGGTCTCAAACTCCTGGACCCAAACAATCCTCCCCTGTTAGCCCTCCCAAAGTGCTGGGATTACACGTGTGAGCTACCATGCCTGGCCCATCTCAAAAGTTTTGATGTGAAATATTTCATAACTGTTTGGTTCTACATACTTATAATTTCCACTGAGATTTCCTCTTTTACCATAAATTACTGAGATGTATATTTTTAAGTTTACAAACATGTGGGCTATTTTTTATTGCTCATTTATAACTTAATGGCAGTGTAGTCAGAGTCATCTGAATGATACCAATTTTTGTGATTTGTTAAGTTTTCCATTGTAACACAATTAATCTTTATAAATGGCTTATAATACACTTGCAAATAACTTTATTTGTTAGGTACAATGTTGAATTTTTATATTCATTAGATTGTTAATTGTGTTATTCAGTTATCTTATGTTCTTATTAAATTTTGACCTACATTATCTATCAATTTTTCTGATATGTTAAGATCTCTCATTATGTTGATTTGTCAGTTTCTGCTTTAAATTCTGTTTTTGCTTTGTGTAATTTGTTACTTGTTTTGCTTTAATATTTTTAATGTATGTAATGAATTATATAATTTTGAGGCTGTGTTATTAGTCACATACAAGTTTATGATTATTAATAATTATTATATCCTCTAGGTGAATTTTTTTCCTTTATTATTACAAAGTATGCCTCTTCATCCCTATTAACACCTTTGGCTTTACATATTATCTGATGCAACATTCTGTGAGCTTTATTTTGGTTAATATTTGCATGTGACATATATTTATGTTTTATTATTTTCAGTCTTTCTTGTGGGTTTTAGGTGTGTCTGTTTTTTTTTTTCTTTTTGAGACGGAATCTTGCTCTGTTGCCCAGGCTGGAGTGCAGTGGCATGATCTTGGCTCACTGCAACCTCCTTCCCCTGTGTTCAAGCGATTCTCCTGCCTCAGCCTCCCTAGTAGCTGGGATTACAGGTGTGTGCCACCACATCTGGCTAGTTTTTGTATTTTTAGTAGAGACGGGGTTTCACCATGTTGGCCAGGCTGGCCTTGAACTCCTGACCTCAAGTGATCTGCCTGTCTTGGCCTCCCAAAATGCTGGGATTACAGGTGTGAGCCACCATGCCCGGCCAGGCGTGTCTATTTTAAGCATCATATAGCTAGATTAAAAATGCAAATGCAGTATAATAATTTCGGTCTTTAAATAGGTAGATTTAATCCATTTAGATTTCTTTGTGATTAGTAATGTATATGAGTTTATTTCTTCAGTTCTGCTGCCTTATTTAGGTATTTTTACTTATAATGCTTTTGTTTTCTCTTTCTTCCTCCTCTGCCTTTTGTTGGATTGATAGTTTTTCATATTTCTCCCCTCTTCCCCACCTCACTTCTGGCTTGAAAGCTATAGATTGATAGTTACCTTTAAAGTATTCTATCTATTTTCCATCAGACTCTATAGTTATTCAATAATTCTAGCTTCTTTCCAATAGTAACAGTCATTTCTCATGTTACCTACTCACAGATCACTCCCTTTAACTATCTTATAATTGCTATTTATAGTTTTATTTTTCTTCAATTTTAAAATATCAAAGTTAGTTATTTTATAGTTCAGCAGTTAATTACTTATATTAATATACTATGTATGTATGTGTGTATGTATATATATCTGCCAATAGTTGCTTTTTACCTTTGAGTTACTTTTTTTCTTGCTGAAATGTATCCTTTAGTAATTTTTTGTTTTGTTTGTTTTGTAATGAGAATCTGAGTATGTTTTTGTATTCCAGATAATGTCTTTATTTTGTCCTCACTCTCAAAAGATAGTTTAGCTGGATATGAAATTCTAGGTTGATAGTTAATTTTCTCTCTGCATACTTTTTGTACATCTGTACTTCCTGTTGAGAAGTCCGCTGTGAGCCTAACTATTGTTCCTTTAGAAGCTATCTTTCTTTCCCTCTGTGTATTAGTTAGGTTTTGCCCGAGAAACAGAATCAATTAAATAATGTGTGTGTGTGTGTACGTATACATACATACATATATATATAGTTATACATACACATACACACATATATATGTATAAAGATATTTATTGTAAAGAATTAGCTCATGCAACACAGAGGCTTGGCAAGTCTAAAATTTGATAGAGGAGACTGGACAATCAGGGAAGAGTTGCAGTTCAAATCCAAATGCAGTCTGGTGGTAAACAAGGAATAGCCAATGTTGCAAATGAAGTCTGAAGGCAATCTGCTGACAGAATTCTCTCTTGCTTGGGGAAGGTCAGCCCTTTGTTCTGTTCAGGTCTTCAGCAGATTGGATGAGCCCCACCCATATTATGGAGAGCAATTTGCTTTACTCAAAGTTGATTTAAATGTAAATCTCATCTAAAAACACCCTCACAGAAAAATCTAGAATAATTTCCAAATGTCTAGGTATCCTGGCCCAGCGAAGTTGACACATAAAAGTAGCCATAGCACTCTGGAAGCTATTAAGATTGTCTTTTTATTCTGCAATTTCATTGTGATATGTCTAGTTGTGGATTTATTTTCATATATTCTTGCTTAGTACTGAAAATGTAATATACATCTTCAGTTCTTAAAGATTTTCAGCATTTGTATTTCTGAATAGTGCTTCCCCACCAGTCCCTACATTCTCTTGTTCTGGTATTCCTGCTTGGTCAATGTTGGAACCTTATAATTCTCCCTCTATGTCTCTTAATTGCTCTTCCATATTTTAGTTTTGTTTTCTCTCCATGCTATGTTCTGGATGAGTTCCTCAGAACTCTCTGCAATTTACTAATTCTCTGTTTGTATCTAATCCAGAATTTATTTCACCTAGTAAGTTTTCAAAAAAATTCTTGGATTTCTATTTTATTTCATATCCACCTCTTCTTGTTTTGCATTTGCTTATTTTTGATACATAATTTCTTGAATTTTTTGTTTTTTTCTTTGAGATGGAGTTTTGCTCTTGGCTGCCCAGCCTGCCCAGTTGCCCAGGCCGGAGTCCAATGGTGTGATCTCAGTTTACCACAACCTCCGCCTCCTGGGTTCAAGCAATTCTCCTGCCTCAGCCTCCGAAGTAGCTGGGATCACAGGCATGCGCCACCACACCCGGGTAATTTTGTATTTTTAGTAGAGATGGGGTTTCTCCATATTGGTCAGGCTGGTCTCGAACTCCCGATCTCAGGTGATCTGCCCACCTCAGCATCTCAAAGTACTGGGATTACAGGCGTGAGTCACCATGCCCAGCCTCTTGAATTGTTTTCAATGAAGTTATACATTCATTTACCTCCTTGAATATTTTAAACATAAATGAAGGCTTTGGTACAGGGAGCTATGAAATTTTAATTTCATCTAGGGTAAATATAGATTTCAATTTTGATTTTGAGGGCTGACTTACAATTTTGATTTCCAGGCTTTGTTTTTTGAGACAGAGTCTTGTTCTGTTGTCCAGGCTGAAATGCAATGGCGTGATCATAGCTCACTGCAGCCTCGACCTCCTGGACTCAGGCAATCCTCCCACGTCTGGAGTAGCTGCAACTGCAGCTGTAGCGGTAAACTCCCTGCCACTGCTTCCTGCTTCCAGCCCCAGAGATCAGCTGTTTAAGTCCACAGAAATGTTTATTTTTTACTTTGGAGTCTGACTGTGTCTTTTTTGTTTTCTCTTATGATTTAGCTGTCATTGCTGTGGTGTTTGGAGCAGAGAGTGATCAATGTGAGCTTATTGTGTCAACTTAACTGGTTAACTCATATGATTAAAAATTTTTGCCTTACTAATGTCACAAGATACATGATCTGATGGGAAACAATTAGAAAATAAAAATAAAAGAAACAATTAGAAAGTAAACACTTCTTTTATTGGTAAGCAATTGGTATTGCTTACATTGAGAAAATAAACATTGGTTGTGTTTGCAAATCTTAGTCCAGATGAATCTTCTTTCAGAATTTGTTCTACTCTCACTACCAGTATGATCATCAGTCGGGAGAAAGTATCACTGGTCTTGGCAGCTGGTGGCAGGATGACTTTGCCCTGATCATTTCAAGTTTTGGTATGAAATGGAGATTGTGCCATCCTTATCTACCTCATTGGCGAGAACATGTGTGAAAGCTCTTTGAAATACATTGGGATGCTATAGTATGGTGAGTGCTATTACTAATGCTCCTTGTTTATACTCGTTGGAGAGGACAGCATTGTGTGGCCCAGGGAAATAGTTTTGGAAGCAGGTGGATCTGTGTTTTGATTCTAGGTTTCCCTTATTTTTTGTGTGATCTTAGCAGGCAAGTCAGTTAACCTGACTCATCATGAAATGATATTATACTGTGTGCTTTTTTTTCCGTTTACCTGGGATAGGACGTTGGCTTCCTCTTTGTTTCCTATCACCCAAACACTTCATTAGTGCCAAATTCCATCTCAGAGTTAAACGAGGGGACCTAAAATGCCCAGGGCACTTTGCCCATTATCAATCTTAAATGTGGTTTCTTTTTCCAGGGCTTTATCTATGTGAAGCTCTTCTCATATTTGCCTTTGCCTTTCATTATTTCTTTTTATTTCTTGGGTATAGGGCCCTAGAACTTGAAAGTATTTCTGAGGGACATGTCCAAGGGCCCAAGGGGACAGAGGAATAGATCAAGCTCAGCTATCTCCTGTCCTAGCTCTGCTGCCTTCTCTGCCCACCATCTCCAACCATCCCAAGGGCAGGTGTTTGTGGTGAGCACACCTATGGTGCTGGCACTTTGTCATCTCTTCTTACTATCATATTTACATGTACTGGACCAGAAAGCAACGTATTTAGACTACGGAACCTCTGTGAGGGGATAGAGAATTCAGATGAGGTGTGGTCAGTAGGAATGTCATTCCTGCCCTGCTGAGAGGTGACTGTGCTTGACATATATGAATCTGGACTTGGCCACAAGGCACTGGAAGAGGGAACTCTGAGACCTTGGCTGGTTTTAGCTTCCTCATTGCTGAAAAGGGGTGTTGCTGTTGATGGTGGCGTGAAATCCGTGGCTGAGGGAATGGCACTTTTGGTTGCTCTGGCTGCCCCTGTTCCAGGGAAGGCCCTGGTCCTCATGCAGTGGTGGGGATTGGTGGCTCTTTGTTGGGTCTCAGGGCAGGATATCTCAGGATGATATTGCAATCCCTTCCCTGACTCATTTCTTCTTTAAAATGGCCTCTTGAGAGCCTTCTTTGGCCATCTGCTAGGAATCTGACCAATACCAATTACTTTCTGAATTTTTCTTGCTCTAAAGTCAAGAAACTAAGATGGAGTGACCAGTATCAATATACTTTCCTTTTCTGGTTTCTGGGTGAGGAAAGATTAGCATTGCTGGAAGGTGAGGTGGTTATATTAAATTCATTGCTTCCATGCTAAATCTTGACAAATATGAAAAGCAAAGGGAAAAGGGGGAGGGGATCCTAACTCAAGCCTGGAAGCTTTTGAATGGCTGGAAAATCATTGCATTAAGACACAATAAACATCAATCTGCAGGTATGTTATAATTTTATTTTTTTAAGATAAGATTGACTGGCTGTAACTGCTTTTGTATCGGAGCAGGGAAGCCGTACCCGAACTTGAAAATCTTTCATCTGTTATCCCTAATACATACTCACAAGCACATCGCAGTCTTGAGGAAGTACAATTAAAAAGGGGGTAATCCTTTTTTCAAGTCCTCAGGTTTAATTTTCCTGATTATGGTAGATTATAAGTCATTCTGGGTCTTGGTCTCCAAGAGAGACAGCGCCTTCCCTTCAGTCCCTTTCAACAGTTGTTTATGGCAGTTTCAGCCTCTTTCTGCCTCTCGGAGGCTCTTTATTTTTAAAGCAAGGCAGACAAGGCCTAAAATTATTCCATTAAAGAGGGGCAATTTTTGTAATGGGACTTAGAGTGCTTTGCAGAAGTGCAGGCAAGTTTCTTCAATATCCTGAGCATTATTCGCTCATTTAGTTAAATGATGTTTCTAATTCCCTGGTAATTACGTGTAATGAGGCACTTTTTCTCTTCTTGATGAGACTTTAGCTTAATATGAGATGGCGTATTTTTTTCTTTTTTTTTTTTTCCATGGGGATAATTACCCCTTCCCAGGAAAAGCAGGGTTTGTTGTGCAGAATATAGCAAATTATTTTATTTCCTGCCATCTTGACTGCCAGTAAATTATAAAATTAAGTTTCAGTGGCGCATTAGCACCATTTTGGAAAAGGCTCAAGACTCCATTTTTTCTTTTTCTTTTTCTCTTTCTTTCTTTCTTTTTTTTTTTTTCAATTCATGTACTGCTTTCCTCTGGGACTGTAGAGGCTATTATTCATAGAACAGATGTTTTTTTTCTGCCAATTCCTAGTATTCAGATGTATTGAAGCAGCAACATAGGTTTAATTTTTCTGGATGATATCCAGCGTAGAATGTTCTTATAAGCGTCTTTGTGTTCAGTTAATTATCATCATAAAGTTAAGTAATATGTCCCCTCTTTTCTCTGGTCTCCTCTCACTCCTCCTTTGGATGTCAAATTACCTATTTTTGTGCAATGCTTTAATTAGGTGCAAAGCAACTAAATTTGAATCACATGAAGGTGGTGACACCAATTATTAAAAGGCAAGAAACTCAGTTAATATAGTCACTCTACTTAACTCTTTCTGTTGTTAAAAAGCAAATTCGAGGAAAGAAAAATATGGGGAGAGCATCATTTAATTAAGGACAGTGTCATGCTGAACTTTGGTTTTCTGGATTTAATTATTTTTACCAATTTTAAGAATTATATGTTTGTGTGTGTGTTTGTGCAAATGCACACTTCTGCCATTTTTTATTTTTGTTTGTGCAGAAGAAACATTTCTTTGGAAGAAGCAGCCAAATGAGATGAAAAGAGGAAAAGAGAGCTTTGGCCGGGGAGCCAGGGGGCTGGAGTTGTAGGGTAGACTCCATTTACTCCCACCTGGCTGTGTGCTTCGGGCAAGACAATCTTTTTGAGCTTCAGTTCCCTCCTGTGTAAAATGTATGAGTCGCAGCAGAGGATCTCCAGTCTTTAGAAACTTGAAAGATCTTCCTATCAGTTAGCAAAAGAACCATGTCGTTGGAGTTATAGCAAAGTAGCCCAGATTTAAAGTTTGAGGTTGGATTGTTGTTGTCATTTTTTGCCCCCCACCACCTGCTCTATCATCCCTTGTAAAGACGCTGGTTCCCAGGGATCCAGGTGCCCCCATCTCCTGTCTTGCTGACGGTCTTATGGTTCCTGTTTGGGTTCTACTAAACTTCTAGGCCTGGAAAGTAGGGAGATGCCACCAGTGCCCTGTCCATGCAGCATCAGTGTTTCAGGTGCGAGTGAACCAGGGTCATTCACTGCAGAGGGAGATGCCACCCAGTGCCCTGTCCACCCAGGATCAGTTTCAGGTGTGAGTGAACCGGGATGCCCTGTCCACACAGGGTCAGTGTTTCAGGTGTGAATGAACTGGGGTCCTTCACTGCAGCCCTCAGTTTCCCTTGAGTCATGGGTAGCCTAATATTTTCCTTTTCTTGAGGGCAGCCAGAGAATTTTTTTGTTTGTTTGCATGTTTGAAATCAACAGCAGTGTTCTGAAAATAATACCGTCCTTTTCAGATAAATGTCAAAAGACTGATGTGAGCTGATTTCTTCATGTTTGGGGAATGGGGAATGTTTACCAAAATGACAAATCTTTCTCACTTGTATAATTAGCCTGCAATAAAAACCTCCCATCCAGAGTTTTTATTTTAAGAAACTGCTGTTTGGAATAATTCTGTTATAGGATAGTTATGTTGGTCACTTCACTGTTTCACTTGGGATCACCGAGGAGGCTCATGCCGGCTTCCTGATGGGTCCTCCATAGGCATAGCTCCAGGCACGTGCCTTCTCAGCTCAGCACCCTGCAGGAGCTCCATGATGACCACATCACAGTGTAAACTCCGAATCCCAGCGTGGACCAGAGGTGGGCCCAGAGTCAGATGGATTCGGGTCTGAGTCTTAGATCTGCCACTCACAGAGTCTGTGATCTTGGGCAAGTTGCTTACCATTTCTGAGCCTGTTTTCTCATCTTAAAAATGAGCATCGTAATAATACCTCATCAAGTAAAATAAGATACATGTAAGGCACAGAGCTTGGGACTTAACTGCTGAGTAATGTGAACTGCTGGTATTATTGCTGTTATGATTACTACCTCACCTTTTACTGCTTGCTTAGATGTATGTGTGCCACATCCCAACCACTGGTTCCTAACTCATCCCAGGCTCTCCTGTCTTTGTGCCTCTGTTTATACAGGTTTCTCTGCCCAGCATATTTTCCCTTTCTTACTTCCCCTGCCATTCATTTATTCATCAAATACTTATGGGGAGCATCCATGATGTGCCAGTCCTATTGGCCTGTTGGGCTCATCTCAGACACAGCTTTGGTGACTGTCCTAGTGGGAAGGGCCCTCTGCATCCCCCACAGGCCTGCAGGCCCATGCTTTGCTGTGGCCACATATAATGCACAGGGCCCTCTCTCAGTCACTCCTGTTCTCCTCTTTTCCACGTTGGTCCTAGTACATCATTTCCCATGGAGGAGCTATGTGAACAGAGACTGAATTGAGGGAAATCACTTTTGGAATCCCAGCCCTCTCCTCAGGCGCCAGTGGAGCATGAGCTGTGCTGTGGATGAAGTCCGTTGGCACAGTGAGTCCCTGGGATGGAACCTGCACTCGCTGCTTGACCCATGGCTGGGTGAGTGGCGAAGCGGTCAGCACAAGCTTCTAGCCCAGGCTTCCCTCTTAGCAGCATGTGGCCTTGGGCATGTCACAGAGTCTCCCTTCCCTCTCCCCCACTTTCTCTTCTGTCAACTGAGCATAACTGACGCTACAATCTCACTGACAGATGGTGAGCGAGGATGGAGTGAGCGGGCATGTGCGGCACTTAGCTCCATGCATGGTTCGCCGACGTTGGCCGCTCTTGTTATCATTACAGTGATGATTATTAGCCTTTCTACATGAGAGATTCTCAAACCTGGCTGCTACCCATGAGAATCATGTGGACAGCCCTTAAACAAAGATTCCTGGGCTCCCCCTTGAACTTCTGCACCAGAACTGCCAAGATGGAGTCCGGGAATGTGTTAGCTACGTGCTTTTAAGATGACTCTGGTGCCCAGCCTGGGAACACGCAAGGGGCATACTCCTGGCATGGGCAATGTCTGTGTTTAGTGGGGCCAAATACTGCCCCATTGAATCAAGAAGTGCACTCTATACTGGGCTGAATAGTGTCCCCTCCCAAAATTCCTGTCCACCTGGAATCCATGAATGTAACCTTATTTGGAAATAGGGTTTTTGCAGATATAATCAAGTTAAGATGAGGTCATGCTGGAATAAGATGGGCCATAAATTCAATGTAACTGGGTATCCTTATAAGAAGAGGGGAACTTTGTACACAGAAACAGACATAGATGGAAGTTGGTCATTTGCCTGTGGAGGCAGAGATTGGAGTGATGCTGCCACAAGCCAAGAAGCGGCTACAGAAGCTGAAATAGGCAAGGACGGATTCTTCTCTAGAGGCTCTGGAAGGGGCAGACTTCTGACTTCCAGAACTGCAAGAGAATACATTCCTATTGTTTGAACCCCTCAAGTTGCGGATGATTTGTTACAGCAGCCCTAGGAAATGTGACAGGCTCCAAGTCACATTCTGAGAATCCTACACTGAGGCAGAAACTCTGCTGATGAGGCCCACTTTGTGAATAGTTGACATGCTTCCAGCTTTATAAACATCAATTCAAATCTTAGAAGAGAATTTCCCCCTCTGGGCAAAATGGGCGTTGACGTATTTTTTTTAAATGGGAGTTAAATGCTGAGGGTGTAAGGCACCTCTGGCCCATATGGGACTGGCTTGAGTCCCAGGTCTTCTCTCTTCCCGGCCAGGCCTGAGCATGTGCAGGGAGGAGGCCGACGACTGGCTGGGCAGATGCAAACCTCCATTTGTGTATTGCTACCTTTCCAGAGCCTCGGGGATGCTCGGTGGACACCTCACAGGAGATGAGATTGACAGAGCCGGTTCTAGTCTTAGCTGTCTTCTTCCTTCCTGAAGGTTCCTGGACAAGTCACCTGATCTTGTGGAACCCAAGTTTCTCCACCTCTAAATGGAACACACTAAATTGTTATGAGTGAGCATCAAAGGAAATCAAGAGTGTGTGATTTAGCTCTGCATGCAACGGGCTCTCTAGATAATTTTCATTGCAGTTATTTTGACTTCACTTTGGTGAGTCGACTACCCCAGGTTTTGAAATGAACAGAGGGAGGCAGAATACGTGTTGTAATCCCAGGCTACAGTTCTGGAGCCTTTATTGAAGGAGAAGACATTTTTTATTTGTAAGAATGAAAAACGGAAGGCGGGGAGCCTATGTGGCACGGAATTCAAGAAATGGAGCAACTGGCCACTGGCGATGGGAAGGCCCATGGCAGATTCTGCAAATCTCTCTGGAGTTTCTGCTTGAGTTCCTGTTCGCCGCTGTGAGCCCCTCACTCTTTCGTTGCTGAGACACCTTCACCATGGCTCAGGGGGCCACATGCTATTCCTCAGGTGGCGGAGGGCAGAGACCGAGGGAGTCGGTAAAAAGGAGAGGGCTGAAAAATTCCTCTTAGCATAAGAATAAACAGTGATTTGAATATTCAGTTGTGAGGGTTATAAATAACTGTGAGTTTTCATTGATGTGTAAGTGGTGATACATTTTGTACAATAATTAGTTATTTGATTACTTTTGTTTTAGCCTGAAGTAGAGGACAATTGACAAATGTGAATACCTCTGAGACTGATGGGGCGCAGTAAACTAACTTTATTTATTACAAAATGCAATTTTATTAATATGAATTGACAGTAATTAATTTGCTGGTGTTGATGTTGTTAATAATTGCATGTAATTTATGAAATATTCATGCTAGAGCGGAATAAAATAATGCACGGGTCGTCTGGCTTGTTTGCTAAGTCTGTGAATATTTCAACAAAGCCTTTCTAATTCAATGTATTCATAGTACAGTGGTTTAAAATCCCACAAAATTACCAAAAATATTTTAATTTCTTATTTGAGTGTTTCTTAACTTCCAGGCATGTCCAGGGATACTGTGCTTATACTTCAGGGCACCATGAAACTCCCTGAAATTAAATGGAGGAGGTGTTTTTTTGAGAGCCTCCCCCAGAAGATTAAGTACCAGTGCATTGTCTAACTTAATGTTCATCAATGCTCCAAAAATACTTTATTCCCATTTCATAGATACAGAAACCAAGGCTGAGAGAGATGTCATTGTTGCTGGTCCCATGTAAGTTGAAGTGTCAGAGGTAAGATTCAACTCTGTCCTCTGGCTTCTAAATCCAGGACCCATGGAGTAAAATCTAATTTTGCCTTTATTCCAATTTTTTTTTTTTTTTTCTGAATGAAAGTATGGACTGTTTCCCCCTCCTAATTCAGTTTGGCCCTCTTGTTCCTAGAAAAGGATTGTAATTAGAGGGCATCACAATTGAATTCAGCTAATGTGATCAGCAACATGGGGGCCCCGCTGGAGCCTGTGGTCAGGCTCTGTGGAGGCGCTTCAGTCTGCTCCCTTGCTTTGGAGACCCCCTCCCCACTCTGAGGGCTGCAGGGCAGGGGCCAGGAAGTGGCTGTATTTCGGAAGAGGCAGCTGTGGGGTGCTGGCACATGCTCTAAACCCCCTAAGAAGTCAGGGCTCAGTTCCTAACTCCAGGGCTGACTTCCTGGGCCTGCACCGTGTTTGTGGGCTGCGACGGCCTCCACATTTGGTTCAGTGCTCTAGTGTCACCAATCCTTAGTAACTTTTGAACAAGGACTCTGCATTTTCAAGTTCCCTGGCCCCGCAAATTATGTAGCCACTTCTGTATTCCCTCTGGGACTCTAAGACAAGTTATTTCGCTTCTCCGAGCCTCAGCTCTTCATCTGGGAAATGGGGACGAGATGTTTTACTCTCTCAGATTCTAGAGGGCGATAAATGAATGCATGCCCAAAATGCCTTTTACATTCTGAAGCCCGGGGCCAATGCCAGGGATTTGTATCAGAGTGTTGTCTTCCAGTGTCTGCACCTTCCAGCTCTCCTGGGAGGGAGCAAGAGCTGCAGAAGGATGACCACAGGAAGACTGAGTGTCCAGAGCTCTTTGTCAGCCCCCTTGACCCGCATCCCAGGGCAGAGGCATCGAACAAAGACCTAAGTCCATGGATAGTCCAAGGCAATAAATGCGCTCCACATTCTTGGCTGTGGGTCTGGGAGGTTAGCACCAAAGCCATCACATGGGAAGGTTTAGGGTTTGAGAAAGCACCACCATTACCTATATGTTTTCACCCCCCAGGCATGTTCCCTATTTGTTTTGAGAAGAAAATGAAAGAAACAAATTTTCTGCACAAAGTTTCCAACTGGCAAACATTTTTCCAGCTGTGAGACCTTGGACACATTTTCATCTCAGAACTGTTTTTTCTTTTGTAAAATGATGTAATAATTGCAGTTATCTCCGTGGGCTGTGGTGGGTATTACACAAGAAAATGCAAGTAGAACTCACAGAGATTGGCCTGTAGGAAGCACTCAGTAACAGCTTTGCTTTGTCTTCTTGTGATTGTTATTCATTAATAAAATTTATGCTGCTCACAGAGCTCTGTTACTTATTTATTTTTTTGAGACAGGGTCTTGCTCTATCCCTCAGAGTGGAGGGCAGTGGTGTAGTCATGGCTCATTGTAGCCTCTGCTTCCCGGACTCAAGCAGTCCCCCCATCTCAGCCTCCCAAGTAATTGGGGTTACAGTGGTGCACTGTAACATCTGGCTAATTTTTGTATTTTTTGTGGAGACGAGGTTTCACCATGTTGCCCAGGCTGGTCTTGAACTCCTGAGCAATCCCCATGTCTCGACCTCGCAAAATGTTGGGATTACAGGCATGAGCCACCACACCCAGCTAACTCTGTTATCTTTGACAGGGTGGATGAAGGGTTAAGGTTGGAGTGAGAAGGTGGAATTGGTCTTGTCACTCTCGGCCTGCCTAGCTCCTCTTGCTCACTTACCTCCCCCATTTTCTCACTCTGTTTATCCTCCCTGAGTATCTGGGGAGACTTGCACCCTACCACCTCCAACCCCCAACACCTGGGGAGGGAGTTCAGGTGGGAGCTTGGCTACCACACTGCAGGCTGCTTCTTTTCCCCGGAACCTTGATTTTTACTCCTCAGACGTCATCTCAGTGATCTTCCTGCACTGGGATTGTGGTTAAATGTCTGTACTCAGGATCCACATGAGGGTGAGCCGCTCATGGAGGGAGAGCACTTTTCCTCCACCTCATCCCAGGCCTAGCTCGGCACGGGGCCTGCCCTGGCCGATTCCCAGTGAACACCTGTCGAATAAACAGGGAAATCGAACCTTGAAAGGAAAGGGGCGTCTGCATATAGACAACACCTCTTTTTCTTTTTTTCTTTTTTCTTATTTTTTTTCTTTTTCTTTTTTTAACCCTCTTAACCATTTCCAAGTATAAAATTCAGTGCATTAAGCACATTGGCAGTGTCGTGCAACCATCACCACCGTCCGTTTTGAGAACTTTCCTTCATCCCTTACAGAAACTCTGTACCCATTAAGCAGTAACTCCACATTCTCTCCTCCCCCAGCCTTTATTTTACTTTCCATCTTTATGAATTTGCCTATTCTGGATGCCTCACGTAGGTGGAATTGTACAATATTTGGCCTTTTAGATCTGGCTTCTTTCATTTACTATGTTTTCAACATTTATCCATGTTGTAGCAGATAGCAGAATTTCATTTCTTTCTAAGCCCGGATAATATTCCCCTGCATAGATTTTGGTTATCCATTTTGTTTATCCATTTAGTTATTGATGGACACTTGGGCTGTTTCTACCTTTTGGCTATTGTGATGAGTGCTGCTGTGAACATTGGTGTACAAATATCTGTTTGAGTGACTGCTTTCAGTTCTTTTGGGTGAAAATTACCTAGGTGTGTAATTGCTGGGTCATTGGTAATTGTATGTTTAACTTTGTGAGGAGCTACCAAACTGTTTTCCACATGAACCGCACCATTTCACATTCCCACCAGCAATGTCTGAGCATTCCAGTTTCCCCGCTTCTTCACTGACACTTGTTATTTTAGACAGCACTTTTAATCATCGGGCAAATAATTGCCTCCTTCTTCACAGGCATCTTTGCTTGAAGCAGACTCTAAACCAGGAAAAGCAGATGCAGGAAAGGAGAGGGCCTGGGGAGCCACAGTTATTTACTTTTGCTCAGAGACGCTGAGGGTACCCTTGCTCTTTAGAAAATAGCTGGGACAATCTCTGGTGGAAGTTGCTGAAAGCCCATGTTCCTCTCTGCTCTTCCAGCAACAAGAGCAACAGGGAAACAGAGGACATTATATGAGTGAAGATGGCAGCCACCTTCTGATGCCATTCTTGGCTAATTCTAACTACATAATATGGAGTAAAAGTTTGTCTCCATATGAGGTGCTGCAACACGTAATGAACCGTTATTCTCCTGGACAGAGGTGTGGTCAGGGTGTGTGGCTGGGACTGTCACTGTGGAGGCAAGATGAATGTACCAAGCACTCTCTATGCTGAGGACCTGGTTGTTTTGGAGTTATAACACCTTAGTCGCTTTAGTCATTCATGAGCTTCATGATGACATTGAGTCATCTGACACCCCCACCCTTTGTATGGGGCTCCACTGGGCGCCAAGCAGGGGCTGCTGTGTGCAGATGGTGTCCTGGGATTCTAAAAGACACAAAGTGCCCTCTGTCTCGTCAGGATCTCTTTCTGCAGCAGGGACCCTCGATAGAGGTTATCCAGCCTGGACAGAGGATGAGGATCCTGGATTCTCTGGTTTGAGAACCTCTCTGGATCTGCTAGAGATCCCAGCCTGTCCTGCAGTGACCAAGGCACTGGGGTGGAGCTCATCTTCATCAGTGGAACTGGCCCCTCTTCTTGGTGGAGGCTGAGGCCTGCAGGAGCACGGTCCCACAGGGTGGCAGGGCAGACCAGGGCAGCCACAGTTTACTGGTAAACGGGCCCTCAGCATTCTTACTTGCAACACTGGGTCAACAAGTGGGGATTGGGGGGCAAGCCCTTAAATGAAGGTAAATAGGTCGGGTGCGGTGGCTCATGCCTGTAATCCCAGCACTTTGGGAGGCTGAGGCAGGCGGATCACCTGAGGTCAGGAGTTTGAGAACAGCCTGGCCAACATGGTGAAACCCCCTTTCTACTAAAAATACAAAAATTAGCTGGGCGTGGTGGCAGTTGCCTGTAATCCCAACTACTTGAGAGGCTGAGGCAGGAGAATTTCTTGAACCCAGGAGGCGTAAGTTGCAGTGAGCTGAGATGACGCCACTGCACCCCAGCCTGGGCGACACAGTGAGACTCTGTCTCAAAAAAAAAAAAAAAAAAATAGGGAAATGGAGAGAGAGAGAGAGAGTATATGTGTCAGGTTTCCTGGACACTCCCGGGACCAGTGCCTTGGGAGATGTAGTGGGCATGGAACTACCCTTTTGCCTTTCTGGACTTGGGCAGTCAGTGGCCCTTCATTGAGACCTTACTATGTCCCAGGTACTATGCTTTGCACTTGACAGACCCCTCACCACCCACCCTATGGTGGGGATTACCAACTCCCCTTTGCAGTGTGACTGGCACTTGGGTTGTGGCTATGACATTTCCCAGTTGAGTGATCTTGGGCAAGTCAGTTTACCTCTGTGAGCCTCAGTTTCCTAGTTTGGGAAAGGGAGATAAATGTGAAAATACTCTGTGTAAAGTGGAAAACATGTTTTAAATGTTAGAGCTACATGGAGTGAGAAGTTACTGTGTGACAAATTTACGTTGACACAAAGAACTCATGAAGATGTTAGGATTCACATTAACGAATAAGGGAAAGTTGGAGTATCTTATGTGTTCAGGCACAAATATCGATAGTGAAGTGTGCAATTATTAGCAACACCAGCAGAATAACCACTGCACAGCTGGTAGGGTCTGAACAGGTATTCAAACTCCGATCCTTCAGAGATCAAAGTCCATGTCCTTAAGCACCACACTGCAGGGACCCCATGAGCTTGTGTGAGTCTCACAGTGGCCCTGTTCAGCAGGCCAAGAAGCAAGTAATAATTCCCTTAAAAAATGAGGAGATGGAGGCTGAAAGAGAGGCATTAAATGTGAGAACTCATAAAAGGGTGTGGAGCCAGAGGAAATTTAGTCTCAGATCGTAAGGTCTGGAGTTTATAATTCATTCATTTATTTAAGAAATGTTTATTGAGCAGCTGTTATGTACCAGGGACCGTTTGGGGAGCTTTGAACGCCATGATGAGCAAATTCAGACCTTATGGACCTTTTGGGATATGGGGGAGGCAGACAAGTAAATAATCCCACAAACGAGACACGTAGTTGCAGCTGGGCTAAGAATAGAAGCTTCTACAAATGACAGATAGGATGCAACAAGGGCTTGGGAAAGGCTATCAGGGAGCTTCCCTGAGGAAACACTGCAGGACTGGAGAGGAAGACAGAGGGGAGAGGATGCCTGAGCAAAGGCCCTAGGGAAGGCGCCAGGAACTGTGGGGTTGGAGCTGAGAGCAGGAAGTGAGGGTGGTATGAGGTGTGTGGGCGGTGAGGAGGGTTAGGGCCATGTTTTGAGGTCTTGTCTTCATCCTAAGAGCAGTGGGAAGCTTTCTGAGGGTAGGAGAGAGATCAAATTTGGGCTCCAAAAAGCTCATTCTGGCTTCAGTGTGCAGAGTAAACCAGAGAAAAACCAGTTAAAAATGGCAAAAGATGAAGAGCACGTCATCCAAGTAAAATCTTAAACAGCTTGTGCTTTCCCTAGACTAAAAAAGATACCCAACCTAGGTATCTGCATGTGTGCATGTAACGCACACAGCCTTGTCACATTGCACTAGGGCCAGCCAACAAGCTTGAGGAGGCACCTGATCCTTCCATTTTTGTGGGTCCCCTGAGCCGGGTCAGCACCTGAACTGAGTCCTCAAGAGCCCTCAAGACCTCTTGCTAAATAAATAAACACATTAGTGATAGTGCCATCCTTCCAGCCAGTCTCTGACACCTGAGATGAGAGGAGTCCAGGGTACCATTGCCCACCACCCCTCTAAGCTTGGGGGCCTCCTAGGTTGGTCCTCAGGGACTGGGCAGTGGAGTAGGAGGTCCTGGAAGTAGTACTCTACACAGTACTGAGAAGTCCAAGGGGAAGGCTGCTTAAAACCGTCCAACATTCTAACTCGTTCTCCTGGGAGACACTGAAGGCAGGGGAATGGGAGCTACCGTGGAGCCTGCAAGGTTACAGACTGAGAGCCCCTGAAAGCAGAGGAAACTCGAAGTGGAGTGGAGTGGATGGGGTTGGGCATTTGTCTTCATAGTTGCCTCTCCATGTCATGTACATCTACCCCGTCTCCCTGGAACCTCCATGGGGCTGTAATGGGGCTATTCCTTACATCTGCTGCATCAGAATACAAGGTGGGCCACAGGAGTGGGTTTAATAGGGAGCCTTGGCTTTTCTGGCAGCAATCTAGGAAAAGACATCAGCAGGAGAGAGTTGAAAGGAAAGACCAGGAGTTTGCTGGAGTGAAGAGTTACTTTCATAAGTTGGAGTCCTGGACAGTGAGATGCACCATTTTCCTCCCATTCAGTGGTGGCCTCTGTGTCTCCACTTGGCCTGTGGTTTGAGATGGGCCAAATCATGATTCCTTGAGGACATTGAAGAAAAGGAATGTGTCATGAAGCAATTTAGTGGCAAATATCTGAGGGAAGAGGTGTCAAATAGAGACAGAGGAGTAGGGGAGGCTCATAGGGTATGTGAGGGCAGCGTGACTGGGGTCCTTGGGACCAGGCCCAGATAAAAACTGGGATTTTCCAGTATGGAGTTGGGTTTGCCCACGACTTCAGAATAGCTGGGTGGTTCTGACTCAGGGTCTCTCATAAGGCTACAGTCAAGCTCTCAGCAGGGGCTCCAGTCATCTCAAGGTTTGAATGGGGCTGGAGGAGTCACTTCCAAGGGAGCTCACCCATGTGCCTGGCAAGTTGGTGCTGGCTGTGGGCAGGAGGCCTCAGTTCCTCACCAGGGGGACCTCTTCATAGGGTGGCTTGAGTATCCTCACAACATGGCAGCTGGCTTTCTGGAGAGCGAGTGACCCAAGAGAGAACAAGGTGAAAGCAACGGCTTTTCTGACCCAGCCTGAGATGTCACACTCCAACATTTCCACAATGTACTGTTGCTTACGCAGGGTAGCCTTATTTGATACAGAGGGGACTATACAAGAATGCAAGTATCCAGAGGCAAGGACCACTGGGGGGCATTTGAAATGCTGGCAACCACCCCTGGCCTCAGTGTCCTCACCAATAAGGGGCAATCATGCCTGCTCAATTGCCTCACTGTAGGAAAAAAAGGAGATCCTTTGTGGGAAGGATGGGAAGTGCCGTAGCAGTTAGGAGCTCAGGGATAAGACAGGTGTGATGGTTAATTTTATATGTCAACTTGATCGCTAAGGGATGCTCAGCTGGCCGGGTGCATCTGTGAGGGTGTTTCCAGATGAGATTAGCAATTGAATCAGTGAGCTGAGTAAAGAAGATCTTCCCTCACCAAAGTGGGTGGGCAGCAGCCAATCCATTTAGGGCCAGACTAGAACAAAAAGGTAGAGGACAGGCGAATTTGCTCTCTCTATTTGAGCTGGGACATCCATCTTCTCTTGCCCTCAGACATCAGAGATCCATGTTTTCAGACCTTCACACTCTAAGGCTTACCCCCAGCAGTCTCTCCGTTCCTGGTCTCAGGCCTTCAGACCCAGGCTGAATCACAACACTGGCTTCACTGGTTCTCCAACTTGCAGACAACGTATTGTGGGGGCTTCTTTCATAATCACATGAGCCAATTCTCACAATAAATCCCCTGTTATATATCTATATATCCATGGTTCTATTTTTCTTGGGAACTCTAACTAATACGACAGGATAAAACAGGGTGAGATGTCTGAATTGAGATGTATTGTAAATGTAAAATATACCCCCAGATTCCTAAGACTTAATATGAAAAAGAATGTAAATTATCTCATTAACATGTTGAAATGATATTTTGGATATCATAAATGTGTGAAAGACATTTTTTATTAAAATTAATTTTACCTGTTTCTTTTCTTTAGTTAATGGGGCTTCCAGAAAATTTGGAATGATGTATATGGTTGGCATTCTATTTCTGTTGGGCAGCTCTGGCCTACACCATGAGCCTGGATGGTGTCCTCATCTGTGTCTCTCCAGAGCTTCCAAAGGGCTCAATGCAGAGTAGATGCTCAATACACGTCTGAGTGAGTGCTCAGAACACAGTGGATGTCCAAGGAATGTCAAACAGACACCCTGGGGGAGAGGGAACTCCATGATCTTTGGAGTCAGACAAATCTGTATTCAAATCCTGGTTCAACTCCTGGTTGGGTGAGTCCCTAACCTTGTGAACCAAAGAGTCCACATCTGCAGAATGGGTCTGCTAGTCCCTGCTCAGCTCCCTCTGCCCAATTCAAAGGTGCAAATGAGGTGTAACTGTGCTGATGGGAGGCCTCGTTGGGCAAGCTCTTAATATAAGTGCATACTGGCTCAGGCTAAAAGCAGCTCAGGTGTGGGTGGTAGGATGAGGCTGAGGAATGGCAGCGCATGGGCATGTATGCCCATACATGTGGGCCAGCTGCACACTAGCCATATGCTTGCTGTTGGCAGAGTCCCTTTGGTGAAGCCTCAACCTCCTGGGCTCAGGCAGGTGATCCTTTCATCTCAGCCTCCTGAGTAGCTGGGACTATCAGCATGCACCACCATGCCTGGCTATTTTTTTTTTAATTTTTATTTTTTTGTAGAGACTAGGTCTTATTATGTTGCCAGGGCTGGTCTTGAACTGCTGGCCTTAAGCAATCCTCCTGCCTCAGCCTCCCAATGTGCTGGGATTACAAGCATGCACCACTGTGTGTGGCCAGGATTTGCTCATATTGCTGTTCTGTTTCTGTGCCCTGCTGTGGCCTGGTTTTGAATCCTGTTGGAGGCAGACTACGGACAAAGGGGGTGAGAGTACAGTAGCCTGCCCAGCACTCTCCTGTACCCTTAGCCCATCCTGGGCAACAGCTTGGGGGACACCCCTCCTGACAGTGGAGACTGGTCCCAAGGCAAGAGCACAGGAGCATGTCAGAGGGGCAGTCTTCCCCGAACCAGGGGTGTCTCTCCAGGGGCCTGCTGACCTCTCCCCTTTGCTAAGAATCAGCTCCAAGCTCCACACCCCCATGTCTGTTCCCAAAGAGACCAGAGACAAAAGGAAGATGCATTTTCTGTTATCAAGCCACGAAATCCTTATGCTTCATTAAAATGTGCCATGGCAACCAGTGAGGTGTGTGTAGCCTGGCGTAGAGTGGCCATCACCGCCAAAGGCGATGCCCACGTGCCATCCCTTTGTTCTTGGCTCTGGGAGAGGTGACCACACTGTTCCCTTTGTGAGCGTGGCCTTTGTCTGCAGCACAGGGCAGAACCGCAGAGCCTCAGTGGGGCTGATGCCTGGGGCCTTCTTTGGGCCAGTGCCCTTGCCAGCCTGGGAAGCTGGGCAGTCCCAGGGCAGGCATAGCCCAGTGTGTGTCAGCTGAGGGCTGTGCTGGGGACACAGGTGTGGTAAGACATGGTCCCTGCACTCTGGATGCTGCTGAGGGAGACAGACACACAGCCAGATTGCTATGTGACAGGGCTATAAGACTTTGGTAGGGCATGAGAAGCAAGGTACCATGGAGCCTAGGCAGGGGCCTGAGGGTGGAATCAGAGGGGCTTCCTGGAGGAGGGGTCATTCGAGTAGTTGAGGACTAGTCAGGAGAAGGGAGATGAATGTGAGTGAGATCAGAAGTGAGGAGGGAAGGGATGCTCCTGGCAGAAGGAGGAGCACAAGCCAAGGTGTGGGGTCATGGTGTGCAGGGGCCGGTGTGCAGGTCCAAGCTCCTGGACCATAAGGATCAGGAGGAAGTTGCAGGGACTGCGGAGGTTGGAGCAGGATCTTGGAGAGCCTGTGTGCCAGGCTGAGAGACCTAGATGTGATGTGATCTGGGCAACATGAGCAACAGAAGGTGGCTAAGTGGATCAGAGTCAGATGAGAGGCTGCTGAACCAGTGGCCACCAGTGTGCCCTGGAGAAACTCAGATGGCTCCTCTGTCCCCCTGTGAGGCTGACATGTGCAGGGGCCACAGGGGGTCCTGAGGGACAGAGGGGGCGACCTGGGAGAACACTCACTCCCACTACGGAAGGACAGCGCAAACTGCAAGCCCAGTGAGTGGCAGATCAGCAGGGCCCTAGGAAGGAGGTAGCCTGGCATCCAGGGACCAGAGTCGGTCTTGGAATCAGGTATCATTACTGCTGTGTGACCTCAGACAAGTCGCTTAACCCCTCTGGGCTTTGGGTTTCTCTCCCTCTCTCTCTCTCTCTCTTTTTTTTTTCTTTTGAGGCAGGTTCTTGCTCTGTAACCTAGGCTGGAGTATAGTGGCAGGATCATAGCTCACTGCAGCCTCCACCTCTCAGGCTCAATCGATCCTCCTGCCTCAGCCTCCCGAGCAGCTGAGACTACACACATGCACCACCATGCCTGGCTGGTTTTTCTATTTTTCCTAGAGACAGGTTTTCATTATGTTGTCTAGGCTGTGTTTCTCATTTTTAACATGAAGAGGAAATGAAATCACTTGCATGAATGGTCTGTTTCATCCACTGACCATGAGTAGAGATCATCAAATATTGACAGAATGAGTAAGGGAAGGTAGTGTTGACCCACAGCACTAGGCACTCACCAGGCCCAGCAGTTTAAATTGTCAGGAGATGCCAGGAGAGTTGTGACAGCATTGGCTGCAGCAAAAGAGTCATTAGACTTGAGTTTAAAAGCTAGGAGTGTGAGGTCACTGCAGCTGTCTTAATATCCTAAATTAAAATCATATTAAGGCTTCATGAATGTTCCAGCTGCTTCTTAGTTGCCTTTGAGCTGCTGCATGAAGAATGGGAGGCCCTTGGGTTGTTTTTCGCAGGCTCCGGGCTTAGACTGGGCAGGAGAAGGCACAGCTGGGTGTGGCATGCACAGGGCCAAGGTAGGGAGCCCAGAAACCTCACTTGGGAAACTTCATGGTCCAGAGACAGAATGTATCTCAGTACAAGGGCTGTTGCTTGTGTGGGGTAGATTTCCAAGATCTTTTAAAAGCCACCAATATAGAGGCTGCAGAGTCCCTGGACCATGATTATTTAAGTCATTTATTCGACATGAGGCTCCCTTTCCCGCCTCATCCAATTTACCCTCTGTCTTCTCTAGGTCAGCCTAGAAAGGAGGAACTGATTTTCTTTAAATAAATATGGGTTGTAGCTTATGATGCAGAGGGTCTAAGGACTCTTGTGATTTCTCAGTCCCCTTGTAAGGTTTAGGTTTGGAACCGAATTAAAACACCAAAGGCAAGAAATCTAAAAGGGAGAGATGATTCCTGCCGATTCCTTCTGGCACCTGCAGTGCCTGTGACAATCTGCCCCACGGGGAGCCCATGCCACTGAGAGGGAAATGGTTCAATTCAGGACTGGTAAGAAATTGGGCTCATATACCGGCCATTAGGGAACTTTACTTGATGAGAAAATGAGAACCTTTTGTAGTTGCTAAAGAGAGCACCATTCTTAATTTGACCTCTTCTTGGTCATGGGAGATGGGCACTTTATCGGAAACTCAAGTGCTCAGAGTAAGAAGAAAAAGGAAGCTGCTGGTGTGAGGAAGGGAGACCAGCCGCATCTTATTCCCTTGTGTCCATGCTGTGTTCTTGGTGTGTGGTCCCTGGAGCAAGTACAAGGAATAAGACAAAGACATCAGTGACTGTGTCTCTGATGGACAGAGACGCTAGTCTTTTGTAAGAGCTATGATGGGACAACATGGGGATGCATGAGAGCTCTCTCATGAGCAGCAGACAAAAACTGTTTTCAGAGCAGGGAAATCTATATTGGCGTTTGGCACAACATTTGAATTATTTGATGAACTAGATAAGGTCTGACATCCTTTTGGTCAGGTTGTTTGCCCAAGGTTTATACATGGGAACAGTCCAGTTAGACAAGTAGACTGAAGGGAAGTGGGATGAAGTTCAGAAGTGGGGTCTGGGTGGTTTGAGTTCTGCAACTTGATCCATTTTGAGTTGTTTGACCTTGAACTATGTACTGTAACTTTTTGGACTTTATTTTTCTGAAAGATGAAACATGTTTCATAAGTTTGATTTATAATCAAAATTGTTTCCAGGTCCAGGTATTATGAGTCCGTAATGATTTCCACTGCCCTAGACTCCCACCAAGGCACAGGTTGGCTTCCAGAAAATTGTTCTGATGATCTCCTCCCTCTAGGCAGCCAAAGAGCAGCTGCCAATTAATTCAGGGTTAACCGTGTCTATCTGCCTCTCTGGGGAGTGCTGTGGTGTGGTACACAGTTGGCTTTAGCAGGGCTTGTTACTTGACAATTTTGAAGGTGGAAAATGTGCTTTAGGACACCATGTATATTGGTCTAAACCACCGACTAGTTTAGTACTTGCAACAAATGGCCTTCACAGTCAACATTTGAAAGATGCGATTTTGCAGTAGCCTGGGAGAAAGCCCAAGTCTAGAAGGGAAGGAGAGCTTTGAGGGGGCCAGAGTGGTGGGGCGGAATTGTTTAAAAGAAGAATTAGAGGAAAAAAAACCAAGAAACTTGCATGCATGCTACTTCCAATCCTGAGACTTTGTGATACAGAGCAGGGAATCAGCTTTAATCTGAATGCCTACCAAAAAAGTGGGAGGATCACTCATAATATGAGTAAATTTCTTATATCTAAAACGATGCTCTTCTCAGTTACATGGAGATAGTCACTGTCAGAACTGAATGGAGTCAGGGTGGCTCTCTGGCCCCTTCCTTATAATCAAATAAAAGGACACTTTTAGCAGCCTTAGCCTGTGTGGTAGATTTGTAGGGTAACTTGTTGGTGACTTTCATTTGAATTTCTTGATTACAAAAGAGGTCAATTACCTTTTTATTAATACATATTTACTGGCATTTAGGTTTCCACTTTGTAAAATGTCTATTCAAGTCTTGAAAAAAATACTGAATTGTCTGAGTTTCTCATACTGATTTCTGAGGCTTCTTGATATATTCTGGATGTGAGCCCTTTGTTGGTTTTATGTGTTGGAAATAATTTCTGCTCTGTGGCTTCCATTTCCTTTCTCTTACTAGTATGTTTTGATAAACAGAAGCTTTTAATTTGAATGTAATGAATGTTACCAATCTTTTGCTTTATAATTAATGTTTTATAATTCTTTCTCACAAAGACAGTCTTCTGTACTATTTTGCCTTTCACATTTAGGTCTATAATCTGCCTGGAGTTGACTTTTGAGTATAGTGTGACGTAGAGGTCCACTTTAATTTTTTTCATATGGATATCAAATTGTCTCAGCTCTATTTGTTATCCTCCCCCATGGATTGGCAGTGCTAGCTTTACAATAAATCAAGTGTCCATACATGCTGGGATTTATTTCTTGGTTTTATATTCTGTTCCATTGGTCTATTTGTCTCTCTTTGAGCCAGTATACTGTGCTACATTTAATAACAGTTTTATTTTCTGATCTTAACAGCTAGCAGGAAAAGCACTCTATCTTGTTCAAGAGTTTCTTAACTATTCTTGTCCTTTTGCTTTTTCATATAAAATTTAGACTTGCCTTTCAATTTACACAAAATATCTGTTGGGATTTTGCTAATGGTATTGCATTGAATCTATGGATCATTTTAGCGAGAAAATTAGTATCTTTGCAATAATTGAGGCTTCCAATCCATGAACATCATGTGTATTTCCATTTACTTAGGTCTCTTTTTAACTTTTATTTTAGGTTCAAAGGTGTTACATAGGTTTGTTACCTAGGTAATTTGCATGTTATGAAAATTTGGTGTACAGATTATTTTGTCACCCAGGTAAACACATAGTATACTTAGGTCTTCTTTAATAGTTTCATAATTATGTGGTTTTATCCGTGGAGGTCTTGAAGAAGTACTTGCTACTTTTGATGCAACTGAAAATTGTATCATTAAAAAAATTATTTTTTGTATATAGAAATACAATTATTTTTTATATATTGATTTTTTAAAAAAAGTAGTAGGCTTGCCAAATTCCATTATTAATTATAATAAACTAAGGATTTTAAAGGATTTTAAAATATAAACAATAGTATCATCCACAAATAATGACAGTTTCATGTCTTCCTTTCCAATCCTTACACTATTTATTTATTTGCCTTATTGCACTGGCTAGAACCTCTTGTAAAATGTTCAATAGAAGTAGTGACAGTGGACATCATTGTCTTGTTTGCAATCTTAAAAATAAAACTCTCATAATTTTACTATTAAGCATAATGTTTGGTAAGAGTGTATATCCTTTATCGGTTTAGGGAAACTTCCTTCTATTTCTGGTTTATTGCAACTTTTTCCTCCCCCCATCATGAAGGATGATGAATATTATCAAATGCTTCTTCTGTACTATGAAAAAAAGTCACTTAATTTTTTTTCTTTAATCTGTGAATGTGGTAAAATACATGGATTTTTCTAATGTTAAACCAACCTTGAATTCCTGCTCTAAACCCAACTTGATCTATATTGCTGGATTTGGTGTGTTAATATTTGTTTAGGATTTTTATATCCATGTGAATGAGGATTGGGATATGATTTTCTTTTATTGTACTGTATTTATCAGATTTTCATGATGAAGTTATACTAGCCTAATGAATTGAATATATAGCTACAGCGTTTTACTTGTAATAGTCTTGCCAGGACACTGCTGTTTCTGCTAGATATTACCACTGCTACCACTGCATTCGGATTCTAACTTTCTCTTGTTTATTTTCTCATTTGTTCCAGATTCAAAGTCCTGGGTGGAAGTATCTGATTGGCTGAGTAGAGTATTGGGAGATGGTGAGAGGGAGGCTCAAGTTCTCTTGTTGTTTATGATTAGGAAGGGTATACTGCTTTCCAACAAGACTGGTGTGTGTTGTATGCTATGCAGATTGTCCTGTCTGCCTCTACCCAAAACCCCACAAATGTCCTGTACAATAACTCTGTATAGTACGGTTATTCTTTTCTTTTTTTTTCCCCCCGAGATGGTGTCTCACTCTGTTGCCTAGGCTGGAATGCAGTGGCACAATCTCTGCTCACTGCAACCTTCGCCTGCCAGGTTCAAGCAATTCCCTTGCCACAGCCTCCCGAGTAGCTGGGACTAGAGGCATCTACCACCATGCCTGGCTAATTTTTATATTTTTAGTAGAGACAGGGTTTCACCATGCTGGCCAGGCTGCTCTCGAACTTCCGACCTCGTGATCTGCCCACCTCAGCCTCCCAAAGTGCCTGGATTACAGGCGTGAGCCACGGTGCCGGGCCAGTACAGTTATTCTTATGCTCATTAAAGATTAAGAACACTGTGGCCCGGTGCAATGGCTCATGCTTGTAATCCCAACACTTCAGGAGGCTGGGGCAGGCGGATTGCTTGAGCCCAGGAGTTCAAGACCAACCTGGGCACCATGGTGAAACTCCGTCTCTACCGAAAAACAAAAAAAAAATTAGCCAGGCATGGCGGCGTGCCCCTGTAGTCCCAGCTACTCGGGAGGCTGAGGCAGGAGAATTGCTTGAACCCAGGGGGCGGAGGTTGCAGTGAGCCGAGATGGTGCCTCTGCACTCCAGCCTGGCGACAGAGCAAGACTCCGTCTCAAAAAAAAAAAGAAAAAACAAAAACAAAAAAATACAAAAATTTGCGAGGCATGGTGGTGCATGTCTGTAGTCGCAGCTACTTGAGGGGCTGAGGTGGGAGGATCCCTTAAGCCCAGGCTGTTGAGGCTGCAGTGAGCCGAGATAGCACCACTGCACTCCAGACTGGGCAATGGGAGTGAGAACCTTTAAAAAAAAAAAAAAAAATTAAGAACACTGAGTTGGACCAAAGGAAGGAATAAAAGAAAATGTATATACAGATTGACAGATTTTTGGGTGTTCACACTGTTCTGCATTTAAGATAATCTGAAGTCCCTGGTAGTGAAGTTTGGAATTTGGGTAACCCAAGGGGTTCTTGCTTGCTTGCAGGATTTACTCTATTTTAACTCAACATCACCCTCCGTAATCATCATCCTTAATACACATTAAAGCATTGGTGAGTTGTGAGGAGTTAGTGAAGTGATAAATGTGAAAGCACCATGCACGCTATTCAGCACACAGTACCTGCTCAATAAATGATTGTTTTGAGTATTAAACTTCCTTGATAAATTCCACATACAATGGTTTTTTAAAATGTTATACAGGAGAGCATGGCTGCTTGCATTTTCAAGTTGACTGCGCAGTGGAGCTAAACAGAAAATGCTGTCCCTCTTGCAGCCTTGGCCACTGGGCTTAGGATGCCTGGGACAGGTGAATCTTTTCTAATGGTCAGGTTCTAAGGTAGTTCCTAAGTTAAATTTGCATTTGAGATGCCACTGATTTACTTTTTACCACTAATTATTTTATGGATTTCAAACATGTTTGTCTTTAACTTTCTGTTTTTCAAAAATTACGAGAAGCTTATGTTTCCATTGCTCTTCCCAGGCAGGTGATTGATTTTAGATGCATTGGTGATCTCCCCAGTTTCCATCATGGCTGGTTTGCATACGTCCAGCCACACACCTGTGTATGATATTCCAGGGCATGCTCGAGGTGGGGGGGTCAGGTTTTTGTCCTCCTCCCTCCCCTACTCCACACCATTGTTAGTGATTCCCAGAAATCTGGTTATTTTTATGGTCTCAACAGAACAGTGTGTTCAGAAAACAGTAGATCCTGGAGTCTACATCTGGTATATAGAATCCTGGTGTAATCAAGAGCTTCAAGTCCTAAGTCTTTTAAGAGGGCTGCATCGTTATTATTTTTTTCTCCAGATTTCTCTTCTAGCTGTCCAGGATCCTCTCATCCTCTCATGAAGCCCTGGAGATAGAGCTCTTTATCTTCATCTCCATTGAAGAACTGGAAATCACAGCGCCCCCTAGGCATGGAGGTGTTACTGTTCCGCTGTTTCAATTGTTCATGAAGTGATGATTGCCCCATCCTGAATGTTCAGGGGGTCTCCCAGTGTGCCCCCTGAACAAAGGAAAACAGTTAATTTAAAGAGTTTTTGTTCATTTGTGAAGATTATTTATTTGGTTATTTTGGGCTTTCTTTTGCTTGTTCCTGTGATTATAAACATAGCATACATAATTATTAAATTAACACTGTCTCTCTTTTTTTTAACTTTTATTTTAAGTTCAGGGGTACATGTGCAGGTTTGCTACATAGGTAAACGTGGGGTTTACTGTACAGATTATTTCATCACCCAAGTATGAAGCCCAGCACCCATTAGTTATTTTTCCTGATCCTGTCCCTCCTCCCACCCCCCACCCTCTGATAGGCCCCAGTATGTGTTGTTCCCCTCTATGTGTCCATGTGTTCTCATCATTTATCTCCCACTTGTAAGTGAGAACATGTGGTATTTGGTTTTCTGTTCCCATTAGTTTGCTAGGGATAATGGCCTTCAGCTCCATCCACGTCCCTGCAAAGGACATGATCTCATTCCTTTCTACGGCTGCACAGAATTCCATGGTGTATATGTACCACATTTTCTTTATCCGGACTATCAGTGATGGGCATTTAGGTTGATTCCATGTCTTTGCTACTGTGACTAGGGCTGCAATGAACATACATGTGCATGTGTCTTTATAGCAGAACAATTTATATTCCTTTGGGTATATACCCAGTAATGGTATTGCTGGGTCAAATGGTATTTCTGTCTTTAGGTCTTTGAGGAATCACCACACTGTCTTTCAAAATGGCTGAACTAATTTACACTCCCACCAACAGTGTATAAGTGGAATGAACACTATCTCTTAAGAAATATTTTATTTTTCATATTTGCAAAAGGCCTATGTTCTTTGTAGAAAGTTCAAATAATATACAGATGTTTGAAATAGAGTATAAATATCTCCTTGCCCTCGACTTTAGTATTACTCCCTAAAGGGTTACTATTGACAAAAGTTAGGTGTATATTATTCTAGATTTTAGAAATGTAAATAGAAGCTTCATGCACAGCTACTTGTGAACACAAACACTCATACCCACACATCCACACAATGCATATATTGAGTTTTTTTTTTTTTTTTTTGAGACAGGGTCTTGTTGTTTTGCCTAGGCTGGAGTGCAGTGGCATGAGCATAGCACACTGTAGGCTTGATCTCCTGTGCTTAAACAATCCTCCCGCCTCATAGGTGTGAGGCACCATGCCTGGCTAATTTTTGTTTTTTAAATGTTTTTGTAGAGATGGGGTCTCATTATGTTGTTCTGGCTGGTCTCATCCTGGGCTCAAGTGATCTTTGTGCTTTGGCTGTCCAAAGTGGTGGGGTCACAGGCATGAGCCACTGTGCCTGGCCTGAGATTCTTTTTCTCCTTGAAAATTGGATCATCCTATAGTAATATTTTTCAGTTCTCTTTTTTTGATTCCCCAATATATCATGGGTATCTTTCCACTTTAATTAATACTCATTGATCCAGTTCTTTAATGGCTGTATAATAATCTATTTAGTCAATCCCATTGTTTTGCTATACCAAATGATGCTGCAGCCAGCTCCTTGTATAGCTGCCCTTGCACAGCTGCGTGAATATCTCTGTTGCATAGATCCCCAGAATAAGATAGGACCTTTTAATTAAAGCCCCCAGCACAGGCCACAAGCCTTTAGAGGGTTGCTCCATAAATATTGGTTGATGACAATACTATGTTGTCATATTAATTAAAACAGGAAAAGACCCATTAGGGCAACAAATGCACATTCACAGGGCAAACTGCTTCTAAGGAAGGCAGATATAACACTTAATATTCTCATCTGCGAAAAGCCAAACCACATTAAATGTAATAAGTAGCAAGTTGCCTGTGTACTAGCATGTAAAATATTCCCAAAGGAGTGTTAGCTTGACAGAATGCATAAAGATACCGCATTAAAGATAAAACAGAGGGACTATTTACCCACCATATTTACGTAGAAAATATACAATTTGATCTAGATAGAGGCTTTTACTGTATAAATTATTGTGGCCCCTACTTCAATCACAAACAGCCTTCAAGTTGGGCAATTGCGTTATAGAAAAAGGAGAAGAGAACAGTTTTCAATTGTCTAGAATGAGCTTCAAAAACAGGCAACTCGGTTCTGATAGAACAATTTAAACTGCCCGTCTCCTTATCTGATGTGGACATCATTTTTCAGAGGGGGCAACCAGCTCGAATTAAATAGTTTTGCTGCAGACAGTCTGTCTGTCTATTTCCCCCCCTCCACTTTCCTTCCCCATGCAGGGTGCTGCAGGCCTCTGCTAATTTAGGAAGATTGGTCTGGGCAGTGGTAAAGTGAGATGAATAGAAACAACTTTAACAGAGAAAAAAATGAGTGATATTAAAAAAAAAAGAATAATAATGGATAGTCAGAGACTGATTTGACACTGGAGACTACATTCCTGCCTGTTTGATTGTCTCATAAAGCCTTTAGAAACCCTGAGCTTTATTTGCAAATGATCTTCACTGTGGACCAAGAGTTCAACAGGAAAAATAATGAGTAAAATCTATGAGTTGGCTTGAGCCAAATAGGGCTATCGTGCCTTTGTGAGAAGAGGTGAGAGAGAGCATCTCAGAGACCATTTTGATCAAATTGCCATGGTTCAGGCAGGGGCTGCTTATCTTATTGTCTCAGGTGCTTCCCAGGCCTCCTGCATTCCCCTGGCCTCCTCCCTCCATTTTAACTTAGGCCGAGTGAGCTGCAGCTGCAAGGACAGGAGGGGTCTCTTCCTCCAGCCCCAGTGGAGCATTTGAGCAGACAGAATGCTGGGGGGTGCAAAGAGCCGGGCAGGCGTTTAGAGAACTTGAAGACATTCAGGGACAGTTTCTTTTCTTTCTTTTTTGTTTTTGATTTGCTACAAGATGCTGCAACTCAGAGTCGGCCTAAAGCTGCCTTTCCTCCCAGCATACAAATGTAAACGTGTATGATTTTTAAAAGCCTTTTTATTTTGAAATAATTTAAAATTTACCGAAAAGAACTTCTGTGTACCAGTCACCTAGATTCACCAGTCGGTACCATTTTGCCACATTGCTTTGTTTCTACAATTTCTCTTTCACATGTAAATACTTCAGTGTGTATCCCCTGTACACAGGGACATTCTCCTGCACATGGTAGTAAGGTTATCGACACTGGGAAATGTAACAGTGATACCTGCATGTATGCACACATGCTGTTATCCAACTTACAGTCCATATTCAAATTATAGCAAGTGTTCTATTTTTTAATCTTCTTTTATCTGAAATGATTCTTTAGCCTTTCTTTGCGTTTTACGACCATGATAATATACTTTCTTAAGATAGAGTCTTGCTCTGTCACCCAGGCTGGAGTGCAATGGTGTGATCATAGCTCGCTGTAGCCTCAAACTCCTGGGCTTAAGTAATCCCTTCACCTCAGCCTCCTGGGTAGCTAGAACTACAGGCATGCAACACCACACCAGGCTAATTTTTAAATTTTCATAGAGACAGGGTCTTGCTGTATTGTCCAGGCTGGTCTTGAACTCCTGGCCTCAAACTATCCTCCCACCTCACTGCTCCTGGCCATAGCTTGATATTTTTGAAGAATAAGGACTAGTTTTGTTTTGTAGAATATCCCTCACTCTGTGTGTGTCTGATGTTTCATGATTAGATTCAGGTTATGTGTTTGGGCAGGAAGCCATAGATTGTTGTTCTCAGTGCATTATGTAAGTGGCACGTGATGCCAATTTGTCTCATTAGAACTGATGTTAATTTGGATTAGCATCAGGTAAGAAAGCTAGTGTCTGCCACTGTTAAATTACTATTTTCTTTTTTGTAATTAATAAATAATCTGAATCTTGTAAATATCCTGTTTCCCATTAAACTTAATAGTTGTAGCATCCTAGCAATTCTCACATGTATTATTTTTATAATTAGTGGGACACAACTAGTTTCCTGGAGATGCAGTTGTTTGGCAAAAGACTGTATTTCTGAGCAGCCAGAGTGGATCTAGTCAGATCAGAAAGAAGCCAGCTTATCTGGGTGACTTAAAATTTACACTACTTTTTCTTGTCTTAGGCTGTGACATTCTTCTCCCATGTGGCCCAGGTTGTTCTGTGATAGAACCAGGGTTGCAAGTCATACCCTCACTTAGTCATTCAACAAATATTTACTGAGAAGCTACTGTAACCCAGGCACTGTTTGAAGAGATACAAAAAAGAAAAAGAAGTCCTAGCCCCTGTCCAGAGGCTGGTGGGAGAATAGATATGGGGACAGGGCTGCGGATCAAGGGGAAGCCCCTTTAAGAAGGTGAGGGTCACTTCACAGAAGAAGTAAATTGTTTTTAAACTGATTATTACAAAGGTGATACAGGAGTTGGGGGTGGGTGGTTCCACACACCCTTATCCAGTTTATCCCAGTGGTTATATTTTACATAATTATAGTACAACATAAAAAATGAGAAAATTGACATTAATACAATGTGTGTGTACAGTTCTATGATATTTTATTATATGTGTAGGCTTTTGTATCCACTACTGCAATCAAGATACAGAACTATTCCATTACCACAAACATCTCCCATTTCATAGTTATTTATATCCATTCTCCCACAACCTTCCACCATCTCTAACTTCTGGCAACCATCGATCTCTTTCATTTTGTTTCAAGAATGCTCTATAGATGGAATTTTGCATTATGTGATCTTGAGATTGGCTTTTTTCACTTAACATAATACCCTTGAGATCTGTCCATGTTGTTGCATGAATCAGTATTCCATTCCTTCTTCTTCTTCTTCTTTTTTTTTTTGCTGAGTAGTATTCCATAGTATGAATGTAGCACAGTTTGTTTAACCACTTACCTACTGAGTGACACTTTGGTTTTAGTTTTTGGCTATTACAGAAAGCTGCAATAAACAATCATGTACAGGCCTTTGTGAGGACATAAACCTTCATTTCTCTGGGATAAGTGCCTAGGATGCAGTTGATGGGTTGTATAGTAAGACTGATTTTTTTTTTAAAGATTGTTATGTTTTCATGGTAAATTGACCCTTTTATCATTATGTAATATCCCTCTCTGTCCCTGGCAATTTTCTTTACTTTGAAGGCAACTTTTTTTCTTGTGTTAATATAGCTACTCCTGTTGCTTTCTTTTGATTAATGTCTGGATGGTATGGTCATTTCTTAGTATCCTTGGGGAATTGGTTCTAGGACCTTCTGTGGATGCCAAAATCTGCTGATGCTTAAGTCCCTTATATACAATGGTGTAGTATTTGCATGTAACCTACACACATCCTTCTGTATACTTTAAATTATCTCTAGGTTATATATAATACCTAATACATGTAAATGCGATGTAAATAGTTGTTATACTGTATTACTTAGGGAATAATGACAAGAAAAAAATCTGTACATGTTCAGTATAGGTGCAGTTTTTCTTTCAGATATTTTCAATTCACAGTTATTATGTTGGTGCAAAAGTAATTGCAGTTTTTGACATTAAAAATAATGACAAAAACCACAATTACTTTTGTACCAACCTAATAGTTGACTCCACAGATGTGGAAACTACAAATACTTTCAACTTATATATATCACTATATTTGAAGAGAGTTTCTTATAGACAGCATATAGTTAGGTCATTTTTTTGAAGTCAATTCTGACAATCTCTGTTTTTTAATTGGTGTGTTAGATCATTTACATTTTTTTGTTTTATGTTTCTTCTCCTTTTTCATTTTTCTGTTTTTTTTTCTGCCTTTCTGTGAGGTGCTTGAACATTTTTTAGAATGCTAATGTTTTTGGGTATATCTCTTTGTATGACTTTTTTTTTAATCGTTGCTTTAGACATTGCAGTACGTGTACATAACTTATCTAAATTGACTAGCGTCCACATTTACCAGTTCAAGTGAAGTGTAGAGACCTTATCATCTTTTATATCCTTTTGTCATTCTTGATTTATCATATTATTGTCTTAAACATTTTCTCTAGGTACATTGAGAACCACATTAGACAATTTTATAATTTTTGCTTCAACTGCCAAACTAATATAGAAAGCTCAAGAGAAAAAGGAAACACTATTGTATTTATCTGTATTTTTGCATTTTCTGTGCTCATTCTTCCCTCCTGAGGTTGCAAGATTTCTTCTTTAATCATTTTCTTTCTGTTTAGGGAACTTCATTTAATTATTCTCTTAGGACAGGTCTGCTGGTGAGAAATCATCTTAGTTTTTTTTTTTTTTTTTTTAATCTGGGAATGTCTTGACTTCCTCTCCACTCATGAATAATATTTCTTTTTTTACTGGATATAAAGTTCTGCATTGACAGATCTTTTCTTTCAGTACTGAAAAATGTGCCAATTTCTTCTGGCTTTTATAGTTTCTGATGAGAAATCTATAGTAATTTGGATGGTTTTTCTCTTATAAGCAACAAGTTACTTTTTTTTCTGGCTGCTTTCAATATTTTTTTCTTGTCTTTAATTTTTAGAAGTTTGACTGTAATGTATGTTGAAGTGGACTTCTTTGGGTTTATCCTGTTTGGGTTTGCTCAGCTTTCTGAATTTGTAGGTTTATGTCTCTTGCCAAATTTTGTTAGTTTTTAGCCATTATTTCTTCAAGTACCTTTTCAGCTGTATTCACTTTCTCCTCTCCTCCTGGGACTCTACTGACACAAATGTTTGATCTTTTGTTATGCAGTAGTCATCTCTTGGTATCCACAGGAGATTAGTTCCAGGACCCCTCTCGAATACCCAAATCCACAGATGTTCAAGTCCCTTAAATAAAATTGCATAGTATTTGCATCTAACCTAGGTGCATCCTCCTATATACTTTAAATCATTCCTAGATTACTTATAATACCTAATACAATGTAAAATGTCATACAATATAATACCTAATACAATATTAATAGCTTTATACTGCAGTTATTTATTTGTATTATTTTATTATTGTATCATTTTTTATTTTTTTTTCCCCAAATATTTTCAATCTATGGTTGGTTGAATCCAGGGATGAGGAATCCATGGATACAGAGGGCCAACTGTATTTCCCAGGCTCCTGATGTTCTGTTCATTATTTTTAGTTTATTTTCTCTCTAATCAGTTTGAGTAGTTTCTATTGTTTTGTCTTGAAGTTCATGGATTCTTTTCTGTATCTTCTCCAAGCTGCTGTTGAGCCCATCCGTTGAGGTTTTATTTTGGTTATTGTGTTTTTTGGTTCTAATATTTCCATTTGATTTTTCCTTATAGCTTCCTTATAGCTTTGGTAGTATTTTCTGTTTCTTTGCTGTTATTTTCAATTTTTAAAAATTTGTTGCATGTTCTTAACTGCTTATTGAAATATTTTTATAATGACTACTTAAAAATCCTTATTAAATAATTCTGACATCTGTGTCATTTTGGTGTTGACATCTGTTAATAGTCTTTTTTCATTTATTTTGAGATCTTCCTGGTTCTTGGTATGAGGAGTGATTTTGAATAAAACCTAGGAATTTTGAGTATTATGTTATGAGACTCTGGGTCTTACTTAAAATTTGTGTTTTAGCAGGCTTTCTCTGACACTACTCTAGTGGATGAAAGAGACCACCATGGCTAGGAGGGGCATTAGTGCCTCTTTTCTACACCCTACATGGTCTCCATTGCCATTATGTATGTATGTGTGTTGGGTGAAGGGGTGGCCTTGTTCTCTCCAATGATACCACCCCAGTGGGGAGAAGGAGCACCTTTTTATACCTGGATTGGGTGAAAGTCTAAGCTCCCCATGAGGTCTCCACTGACACCTCGGTGGTGGTGGGGCACCTTGCTTTCTCTGGGTGGGATGAAAGTTCAAGCTCTCTCTCAGCCTTCTTTGACACCTCCCTAGCAAGGCTAGGGTGGGGGTTGGGGTGGCTTGTTGCAGCCTGATGAGGGTGGATGTTTAGGTTCCCCACTTGACCTCTGTGGGTCCACTGGAGGGCTTTGAGGTGTGGCAAGATCAGATTATAGTTTTAGAAAGTTCACCCTGATTGCCTTATGAAAAATATTAATAGCTCAGGCATGGGGTGGATCAGAGGGTGGAGCAGGAGAGCAGTGAAAAGGCTATGGTAAGATCCAGGGTCGGATATGGTGGCTGGGAGGAGGACAGTGGAAGCCAGAGTGGTGGTAAGAAGTGAGACTCCATATCTACGGCAAAGGTTGAGTTGGCAGCATTTACCAAGGGACTGGATGTGGATGTGTGAGGAAGATAGGAGAGGAAGTGGACTGACTGAGCCAATGTGGGGTGAGAGCAATGGTTGATCTGGAAGTTGCTTTTCTTTTTCTTTTTTTTAAGTAAGAGAAAGTTAAAGCATTTTCATTTGTTTTTAATGGGAGCAAGATGTTCAGGGAGCCATCTTCTCACAGGGAGCAGGAGAGCAGGATAGAGCCCTGGGTGGGGGAACAGGCAAGATGCTTGTGAAGTCATTTGTGCAGCTGCGTGGTCTTGGACAACTGCTCCGGTTCATTTAGTTACTTAGATCTGTAAGCCTTCGTTTTTATCATCTGGAAAATGGCAATAAAAGGGGAATCAGCCTCATAGGTAATCCTCTGTGAGAATTAAAAGAGATGAAGGATACACTGAACATAGTGCCTGATGCCTACAAAGAGAGCCATGATGTTCTTTCTCTTCTCAATGGAAGTAGGATGGAGCTGCCGGTTCTGCTCCCTGATCCTGGACCACGGTTCCACCCTTGTCCTGGTGTTGACATCCCTTCAGGGGTAGGGGCATGGGCTCTAATCCGCATCTTTGCCTCTGATTTTGCAGCCTGCTGAAGGGCCTTCACCTGATCTGGCAGGTGCTGTGAACACCCTGAAAGCTGTTGAGGGTCCAACAAGATCACCCTTGGTGTGGACCAACCTGGGCACTATTGACAGTTTGAATCAGATAATTCTTTGTTGTGGAGGGCTGCTGTACATACAGTAGGGTGTTGAACAGCATCTTTGGCCTTTATCCACTAGTTGCCAGTAGCACCTTTCCCCCATGTGACAATCAAAAAATGCCCCTGGACATTGTCAGATGCCTCCCAAGGAGCAAAATTACACTGATTTGAGAACCACCAGTGTAGACTGATTACTGAGGTGTAGTGACTGGGGGATGGCAGAGGAGAGGGCCCTTTGTGACCTTGGATGGGGCCCAGGGAGGGAGTTTTCTGCCCTTTAGAGGCAGCTTCAGGCTGTTCCTCTTGGCCATCTTCACACAGAAAAGGTCACAGGGCCTTTGTCTCAGGGCTGTGGTGTGCTCTGGAATGGGGAGCAGGATAGGAGTGTGGCTGCTGTCCCCTGCTCCTCCCTCCTTTCCCCAACTACACCTTGACCTCCATCCCATTCTCCTCCTGCCCCTGCTGGTCCCCCATGGCTAGCCATGGGGCAAGTGTTGCAGGATGAAAAGGTCAGAGAAGTTGCAGAGCCATCATCAGAGAGGAGAGGGCCTCTATGCAGTCCTTCCACTGAAGCATCCATTTGTAAATAAGGAATAGCTCAAGAATTGGGCTTTAGAGTCAGTGGAACTGCAGGCAGTGCCCGTCACTGCCATTTCCTAGTTGTATGCCCTCAAGGGCAAGTAACTTCTCCTCTGGGCCTCAATTTCCTCATCTGTAAACTGGGATAATTACATCCCTGCCTAATAAGGCTGCAGTGAGGCTAAAATGCCCTGATGGATATAAAGCATTTAACAGAGTGTCTGCTACATAAATATTAGCTATCATCATCATCATCATCATCAAAAACAATCATATGTGAGAGTACTTGGTGGATTGTGGGGCTCTATACACATGGTAGTTGTAGAAAGGAGGTGTTCTGTTGAGAGACTCAGGGTGTCTTAATGCTGTGCATGTGATTTAGTAACCAATCAGATGCATGTTCCCAGCCTTAGAAACTGTCACATGACAGTCTTAGGACTACCAAGGCATAGGACAGGCAGGGAGAAAGGAAAGACAATATCATCTACTTTGCTAACAACATACTTCCTTGGAGGAGAATGGGCTGAAGGGAACATGAAGTGTGTTATTAAATAAATTTTCAGTCATTTCTTCAGAAGGGTAAGGCATTCAGAGAAGGAAGGGCACCCTTGAAGATGGAAAACATTTATCATGAGGATGTCCAAACTTGATACTTGCCCTGCATAGATCTGAGCCCCCATCTCCCCAGTGTCCATCACACTTCAGGAGATACTTCTCAATGTCTAAGCGAGACACAGTGTCACTTTAACCCAATTCCACAGACCCTGTGGCCATAGCTTAGTTGCTTGAGAACAAACTAGGAGAAGCAGCTGCCAGCTGAAAGTTACAGGTTGCTTCCATTAACCCGCCAATGACTACGCTTGACACAGAAGAATGGGTCTCAACCTCCCACGTCTGGTGATAGATTGAAGAAGTTCAATTTGCTTGAAGTTACATTTGGTGGGAACTTTATTACCACATCTGTCTTGACAATCTTCTGCTCTGTCTGCTTGCATGTTCCTGGAGAAGCTTTGAACTGCAGAGTCAAGTCTCTGCTTTCTTTGAGCTCCTGAATTCTCAGAGGTGACCAAGAAATGGCTATTCTCAGATTGGGGTGCTCTTATCCTGGCATTGATTAGAGAACTTCACAGGGTAATGTAGTGGGGTAGTCTCCTTAGTCACATGGCCTGTGGATTGGTCCCTCTCTCTGGGTTGACACTCTGAGGCCACATTTACCCTGACAAGCCAATTTAATACATTCAGCTTGAATAGGGGTTCATTCAATTCAGGAGAACAATTTGTTTGTGCGTGGAGGGGGGCAGATTGAAAAATTGTTATTCCAATAATTTTTTTTTTGGTTGCTAGTAAGAAAAGCCCAATGCACTCTGCAGTAAATAAAAATTTACTGGGATTATGCATGTCTTTTGCAGCAACATGGATGGAACTGGAGGCCATTATCCTTAGTGAATTGACTCAGAACTAGAAAGTCAAAAACCACATGTTCTCACTGATAGGTGGGACTTAAACAATGGCCACACACAGGCATATAGAGGGGAATAGGAGACATGGAGACTCCAAAAGTTAGGAGGGTGGGAAGAGGGTAAGAGATGAAATACTACCTACTGGGGACACCATGTGGGTGATGGGTACACTAAAAGCCCAGACTTTATCACTATGCAGTGTTTCCATGTAACACAAGTGCACTTGTACCTCCAAATCCATAAAAATAAAAGATTTTTTAAAACAAGATTATGTTATAACAACACAAAGGAATTGTAAGTAATTCAAAGATACTCAGTTACTGTGGGCCCTCATGTGGGAGAGGAAGCAGGATTGGAAAGGGCCATGTCCAGAGGCTGCCATCTTTTTCACTTTTCTCCCAGTCATACCTCACGGCTGAAGATGGCTCTCCTATAACCTGGAGGGTTTACATGTCTCCCTTCCAGCCAGTCTCAGGGACCAAGACAAATATACTCCAGCTTCAATTCTAACCTCCACCCCAAGGCCAATAATGTGGTCAGGGGTGGAGTTAAGTATGACTAACGAGGCTGCCGGGGTCTTTCCCCTTGGGTTGGGAGAAGTAGCTCTCACAGAAAGGGGCTTTTAGTGAGTTTGGTAGACACCTGTTTCAGTCATGTATTATTGTTTAGGAAACTAACCCAAAACTTAGTAGCTTAAAATGACTGCCAACTTTGTCATTTCTTATGATTCAGTGAGTTGAGAATTTGCACAGAGCATAGTGGGATTGGTTTGTCTCTGTTCCACTTGATGTCCATGGGGGCTGGAACAGCCACAATGTCTTTTTCACTCACTGTCTGTAGCTCAGCTAGAAGGTACCCAGGGCTGCAATAAGTCCTGGGTATGGGGCTTGTTGTCTCAAGGCATCTCTCTTCATAATAATCTCTCCATCTGGAGTTTCTAGCAGGGTAGCTCGACTTCTTATATGGTGGCACTAGGCTCCCAGGAGGTTAAAAGCAGCAGCTTTAAAACCTTCTGGAAGCTGAGGCCAAGAATTGGCATGGTATCACTTTCCCTGCATTTTATTGGTTAAAGCAGGTTGCAGTCTCAGTCCAGATTCGAGGGGAGGGAACTACACAAAGGCCTGAATACGAGGAGGTGTGGTTCATTGGGGACCACTAAGGTAGTAGATTACCCGTGTAACTCAAGAGCTTCCACTACAGCAAATGATCAGGTTGACTTTATTTAATTAACTAGCTGAAGGTGAAGATGTACACGTATTAAATACAGCTAACTTCACTGACCATGGAGAAAAGCACTAATCTTCAGCCTTATCCTTAGTCCAGAAGGCAAATCCCCACCTCGAAATAAACTTGTGAAATGACACTGAGTTACTGAACGTTGATTCCTCCCTTATCTCGGTTAAGCCTTCACACCTTGTTGGTGGATTGTTTCCATTACTTCCTAAGTGGCCTGCCCCATTCCAGCATTTCTTCCTTGTAATCTATCCTCTACCCTGCTTCCAGGCTAATCTTTCTAGAATGGTACTTTTATTGTGTCATTCTCCTGCCCTAAAACTTTCAATGATTTCCTTGTATCTACCAATGAAATCTAAATTTTTTTTTTTTTTTGAGACTCTCACTCTGTTGCCCAGGCTGGAGTGCAGTGGCATGATCTCAGCTCACTGCAAGCTCTGCCTCCCGGGTTCATGCCATTCTCCTGCCTCAGCCTCCCGAGTAGCTGGGACTACAGGTGCCCGCCACCACGCCCGGCTAATTTTTGTATTTTTAGTAGAGATTGGGTTTCACTGTGTTAGCCAGGTCTCGATCTCCTGACCTCATGATCTGCCCACCTCGGCCTCCCAAAGTGCTGGGATTACAGGCGTGAGCCACTGCGCCTGGCCGAAATCTAAAGTCTTAACCTGGCTTTCTATGGTTTCTGTAGTCTGGTTCTGACCAACCATTCCAAAGTTATGGCCCATTGTGCTTAGACTCAAAATCAGTCTTCCAGCCACTGCAATTTTCTCTCTGGTCCTCATTCTGGCTCTACCCCTTTGCTCGCCCTGGTCCCCTTACCTGGAATGTCCTTCCTCTCTCAGCTGCACCCTTCTTAGCCCCTCTCACAAGGCTTTGCAGGTCCTTGTTTTCCCTGCCACTCCTGGCCACAAGGATCTCACCTTTTACAATCCCCTCAAGAGAACCCTGGATTTTAGCATAATTACAGTCATGCATCTATGACTGACCAGCTTCTCATAAGGTGATTTTAATGGAGCTGAAAAATTCAGCTATGACCTAGTGACATTGTAGTTGTTGTAAATGTCTAGCAGAATGCATTACTAAGGTGTTTATGGTCATACTGGAATAAACAAACCTACTGCACTGCCAGTTATATGAAAGTCTAACATACACAATTATGTATAGTACATAGTACTTGATAATGATAATAAATGGCATTGGTACTGGTTTATTTATTTACTATATTATACTTTTTATGGTTATTTTAGAGTATATTCCTTCTACTTATAAAAAAGCAGTTAACTGTAAAACTGCCTCAGGCAAGTCTTTCAGAAGGTATTTCAAAAAAAGGCATTGTCATCATAGAGATGACAGCTCCATGCATGTTATTGCACCTGAATACCTTCAAGTGGGACAAGATGTGGAGGTGGAAGACAGTGATATTGATGATCCTGACCCTGTGTTGGCCTAGGCTGATGTGTGTGTTAGTGTCTTAGTTTTTGTTATTAATGTTTTTTAAGAGATGGTGTATTAGTCCGTTTTCACACAACTGACAAAAACATACTGAAGACTGGGCAATTTATAAAGAAAAAGAATTTTAGTGGACTCACAGTTCCACGTGGCTGGGGGGGCCTCAAAATCATGGCGGAAGGCAAAAGGTACATCTTACATGGTGGCAGACAAGAGAAAATGAGATCCAAGTGAAAGGGGTTTCTCCTTATAAAACCATCAGATCTCATGAGACTTGTTTACTACCACAAGAACAGAATGGGGGAAACCACCCCCATGATCCAATTATCTCCCACTAGGTCCCTCTCACAACACATAGGAATTATGGGAGCTACAATTCCAGATGAGATTTGGGTGGGGACACAGCCAAACCATATCATTCCATCCCTGGCCCCTCCCAAATCACATGTCCTCACATTTCAAAACTAATCATACCTTCCCAACAGTTCCCCAAAGTCTTAACTCATTTCAGCATTAACTCAGAAGTCCATAGTTCAAAGTCTCATTTGAGACAAGGCAAGTCCTTTCCGCCTACGAGCCTGTAAAATCAAAAGCAAGTTAGTTATTTCCTAGATACAATGGGGGTACAGGCATTGGGTAAATACAGCTCCTCCAAATGGGAGAAATTGGCCAAGACAAAGGGGCTACTGGCCCCATGCAAGTCTGAAATCCAGCAGGGCAGTCAAATATTAAAGCTCCAAAATGATCTCCTTTGACTCCATGTCTTATATCCACATCATGCTGATGCAAGAGATGGGCTCCCACAGTCTTGGACAGCTCTGCCTCTGTGGCTTTGCAGGGTACAGCCTCTCTCCCGGCTGCTTTCACAGGCTGCCACTGAGTGTCTGCGGCTTTTCCAGGTGCACAGTGCAAGCTGTTGCTGGATCTACCATTCTGGGGTCTGGAGGACTGTGACCCTCTTCTCACAGCTCCACTAGGTGGTGCCCCAGTAGGGACTCTGTGTGGGGACTCTAACCCCACATTTCCCTTCTGCACTGCCCTAGCAGAGGTTCTCCATGAAGGCCCCGCCCCTGCAGCAAACTTCTGCCTGGACTTCCAGGACATCCGTTTGCATACATCCTCTGAAATCTAGGCAGAGGTTCCCTAACCTCAATTCTTGACTTCTGTGCACCTGCAGGCTCAACACCATGTGGAAGCTGCCAAGGCTTGGGGCTTGCATCCTCTGAAGCTATGGCCTGAGCTGTATCTTGGCCCCTTTTAGCCATGGCTAGAGTGGCTGGGACGCATGACACCAAGTCCCTAGGCTGCACACAAAAGGGGGGCCTTGGGCCTGGCCCATGAAACCATATTTTCCTCCTAGGCCTCCAGGCCTGTGATGGGAGGGGCTGCCACAAAGGTCTCTGACATGCCCTGGAGACGTTTTCTGCATTATTTTGGTGATTAACATTTGGCTCCTAGTTACTTATGCAAATTTCTGCAGCCAGCTTGAATTTCTCCTCAGAAAATGGTTTTTTCTTTTCTATTTCATCATCAGGCTGCGCATTTTTCAAACTTTTATGCTCTGTTTTCCTTTTACAACTGAATGCTTTTAACAGTACCCAAGTCACTTCTGGAATGCTTTGCTGCTTAGAAATTTCTTCCACCAGATTCCCTAAATCATCTCCCTCAAGTTCAAAGTTCTACAAATCTCTAGGGCAGGGGCAAAATGCCACCAGTCGCTTTGCTAAAACATAGCAAGAGTCACCTTTACTCCAGTTCACAAGTTCCTCATCTCCATCTGAGACCACCTCAGCCTGGATTTCATTGTCCGTATCATTATCAGCATTTTGGTCAAAGCCTTTTAAGTCACTAGGATGTTCCAAAGCTTCCCACATTTTCTTGTCTTCTTCTGAGCCCTCCAAATCATTCCAACCTCTGCCTGTTACCCAGCTCCAAAGTTGCTTCCATGTTTTCGGGTATCTTTACAGCAGCACCCACCTTACCAGTACCAATTTACTGTATTAGTCTGTTTTCACGCTGCTGATAAAGATATATGTGAAAATGGATACTTTATAAAGAAAAAGAAGTTTAATGGACTCACAGTTCCACTTGGCTGGGGAGGCCTCACAATTGTAGTGGAAGGCAAAAGTCACGTCTTACATGGCGGCAGACAAGAGATAATGAGACAGTTCTCTCTGTCACCCAGGCTGGAGTGAAGCAGCATGATCATAGCTCACTGCAGCCGCAAACTCCTGGGCTCAAGGGATCCTCCTGCCTCCTGAGTAGCTGGGACTAGAGGCCTATGCCACTAAGCCCAACAAATTAAAACAAAATTTTTTTAGAGATGGGGGTCTTGTTTTCCAGGCTGATCTTGAAATGGCCTCAAGTAATCCTTCCACCTCAGCCTCCCAAGTAACTGGGATTACAGGTGTGAGTCACTGCACCCTGCTCTGTCTTAGTTTTTAACAACATATTTTTTACAAAGGAAAAAAAAAAAGCCAGATGTGGTGGCTCATACCTGTAATCCCAGCACTTTTGGAGACCAAGGCAGCTAGATTGCTTGAGTCCTGGAGTTTGAGACCAGCCTGGGCAACGTGATAAAACTCTATCTCTACCAAAAATACAAAAAATTAGCGAGGCATGGTGGTGCACACCTGTATTCCCAGCTATTCGGGAGGCTGAGCTAGTGAGGATTAACTGAGCCTGTGAGGTTGAAGCTGCAGTGAGCTGTGATTGTGCCACTGAATTCCAGCCTGGGTGACAAAGTGAGATCCTGTCTCAAAACAAAAACAAAAACAAAAACAAGAAAAAAAGAAAAAAAATTAAAGTAGAAAAAAGCTTATAGAGTAATAATATAAAGGAAATATTTTTCTACAGCTGTACAATATGTTTGTGTTTAAAGCTATGTTATTACAAAAATATCAAAGTTCTTAAAATAGAATTAAAACGTTTATAAAGTAAAAAGGTTATATAAGGTAAGATTAATTTATTATTGATGAAATAAAATAAAAATAAGTTTTTATAAATTTAGTGTAGCCTAAGTGTATGATGTTTAAACATCTACAGTAGTGTACCATAATGTCCTAGGCCTTCACATGCACTCTTCACTCACTCACTGACACTCACTCAGAGCAACTTCCAGTCCTGCAAGCTCCAATCTTGGTCAGCGATCTATATATGTGTACCTTTTAAATATCTTTTATATGGTATTTTTACTGCACCTTTTCTATGTTTGAATATATTTATATGCACAAATACTTACCATTGTGCTATAATTGCCCACAGTATTCAGTACAGTAACATGCTGTACAGGTTTGTAGTGTAGGAGCACTAAGCACTAGTCTATCCCATATAGCCTAGGTGTGTAGTAGCACATCTAGGTTTGTGTAAGTTCACTCTATGATGTTTGCACAGTGACACATTTCTCAGAATGTATCTCCATGGTTAAGCAAATCATGACTATATATTCACTTTGGGAGTTCAAAGGAATTTAGCCGGGATAATTGAGTCTGTAGGAATCCCTTCGGTGACAGAAGTGGATGGGTTATCTAGTTGTTAAACTTGTGAGTTGCAGAGTTGAACTAGCAGGGTTGAGTCTTAGCTTTGTCAGTTATTAGTCATTAGCCTTGGTTTTCCTCTTCTGAAATTGGTGATGATATCAGTACATACTTAGAAGATGAAATGAGTCTACACCTGTCAAGCCGGTACCAAAGAGCTTGGAAAAAATAAACACTTGAGGACAGGTCACTGTGTTCATCCCATTGTCACCTACCTCCAGCCTCTGCTTGAGAGATGGCTATCTCAGTTTTCCTGGATGCTCATTCCTTAGTTTGGTAGCCTGAAGTATTAGAAAGTTCTTCATTTATGGAGCTGCAGTTTGTCTATTTCTACCTCAAAGTCATTGGTCCTTGTTTTGTCCTCTGATATGACACAAGAATCAGTAAAATCTCTTCTCTGTAAGATGGTTTCTCAAATATTGAAGGTGGTGCTATGATGTGAATGTTTGTGTCCCCCCTAAAATTTATATGCTGAAGCCTAATACCCATTGTGCTTGTATTAAGAAGAGGGGCCTTTGGGAGGTGAGTAGGTCATGCATGGGCTTAATGCCCTTATAAACGAGACCTAGGGGAGCTTCTTTACCCTGTTCTACCATGTAAGGACACAGTGAGAAGGCGCCATCCGTAAGAAACAGGCCCTCATATAACACGGAATCTCCTAGCTCCTTAATCTTAGATTTCCCATCTTCCAGAACTGTGAGAAATAAATGTGTGTTATTTATAAACCACCAAGTTTATGGTATTTTTGTTATAGCAGCCTGACTAGACTAAGACAGGTGGCTATTATGTCCCCATGAAATCTCTTCTCTAGGTATAACTCTCTGTTTCCTGCCCTCATTCCTCAAATGCATGGTTTTGAGAGCCTTGGTCTTTGGTTTGAGTAAAACATTGGTTGGAACAATACCCTGCCACTCATTCCTTTGGAATTTAAAACTTATTGATCTATCTTCAGCTGCCGATAGAACACATCAGCACACCAGGTACCCCTTGATGACCAGAATCTCTCCGTACCAAAAAAGGACAAAGTGTCAATTTTAGAATACAATGTAATGGACACACAGCCCATCTAAACCTCCGGGAATTCTAAATTCTACTTTTTCTATCATGTTTTACTGGTCATCAGAGAGCAACATGCCCAAATCACATGAGCATATGCTCTTACAGGATGTTTTTTCTGAGTTATGTTGAAAATCCATTTCTCATTCTTTTCATATGAAAGCAGTGCTATCAAATCCTGTTTGCTCTTTTTATAAAGTCATTTGTGCCAACTCTCTCTTCTTTTTGTCCCTACAGTTCCCCTGGGAATCTGTCTGTGACTACGGAGACCTCACACTATGAGAAGGGACTATGCCCCCTTGGCCCATGCACCTGTTAGGCTCCCTCACCTGACCATTAGAGAGCACCTTGACAGAGAGCTGTTAGGGGCTGCCCATCCTTCTCTGTGTGTCTGATGATCAAAGTAGAGAACTCTAGTTTGTCTTAGTTTTTAAACTCCTTAAAGTTTTTCTAAGGGTAGCTTCAGGCAGAGGGAAAGGAAATGTTTTCATAGATCTGCTGGGCATTTGGGGATTTTGAATTTCTTTGGAATTCACAGACCTTAGCATTTTGTGGTATCCCATCCCCTTTGGGTATCTTTATGTTATGCGGGTTCCCATTTGCTTTCCTCTGTGTAGCTAATTAAGCACTTCATGCATTAGTTGCATAGAGGCTAATTACGACAGATGATGTTTTAGCTATGGCACCTGTATGTAGAGCTCCCTGTAGACAAGATGGCCTGTTTGTTTTTGCAGAGACCAAACAATCTTAATTTTGAGAATACCAAAATGAAATGGAAGACATTTTTGCACACACAGTGAGGAAATGGTGGAAGACGCTGGCAATCCACAGCCAAGTCCAGTAGCCAAAGGGTTTCCAGAAGGACTCTGACATTTCTTCCTAAGGAACCCATTGGCTGTGGTCATTTAGGAATTCTAAATGCCTTAACTGAAATATTTGTTAATATTATAGAAAAGAAGTATTAGTCCATTTTCACGCTGTGATAAAGACATACCTGAGACTGGGCAATTTACAAAATAAGGAGGTTTAATGGACTTACAGTTCCACGTGGCTGGGGAGGCCTCACAGTCATGGCAGAAGGCAAGGAGGAGAAAGTCACGTGTTACATAGATGGAGGCAGACAGAGAGCTTGTGTGGGAAACTTCCATTTTTAAAACCATCAGATCTCGTAAGACTTATTCACTATCACTGTAACAGGATGGGAAACACCCACCCCCATAATATAATTACCTCCCACTGGGATGTGGGAATTGTGGGCATTACAATTCAAGATGACATTTGGGTGGGGACACAGCCAAACCATATCAGAAATCCACAATTATTTTGATAGAGAAAAACTCTTTGATGCAGTGCAAAGGGTAGCCTTGGTAGGTGGCCCCCATCCAGCTCAGTCCCAGCCCCTTGTGAGCCCCCACCCTGCTCACTCTCCCCCTCCTCGAAGACTCATTTGTCACCATTATGTGGGTGTCATGTTCGGTGATGAAGTGCATTCTCACCCTTTGCCTTGGCAGCTGTGTGCAGGAACAGGCATGGCCACAGAGGTGAGAGGGAGGCTGGGCTTCTTATTGCTCAAGGCTCATGAATCATGTCAGGCGGGTTGGTAACCTGAACCCATCTCACCCCTTGCCACAGACCTCCATGACATTCCTTCCAACTTAATTTCAGCCTAAGGGATGCTTTTAAGAAGATTTTAGAGCACGAAAACATCTCTTCAAAAGAATTGTAGTTGCATTAAAAAGTAATTATCAGAGCTTAGGGGTATAGATCTGCTGCCATATTTTACGTAGAGAGTAATTCATCTCCCAGACCCTGAAACATCATTACATAATAGGTTAAGGACACCAACCCAGGCGATACTGGGAAAAAGGTAGTAAAATCACCAAACCCCTGGAAATGATGAGCAATATGATTATGACAAAATAGCTCTGCCCTCCCGCTACAGCAGTTTCTAATATAACACAATTTAAAAATAGCACATCCTCAATGAGCCCATGCATAAAAGTGTGGGCAAATGCAGTTTATCTGGGACCCCCAGGCTAAATGTGATATTTATCTTTGAAAGACTTGGCCTTTTTGGCATAAAGAACCAGATATTATAATGAGAAAAAAGATGACATGTTTCCAAGTGTCCATGTCATATACAGCACTGTGCCAAGTATTCACATGTGTTATTTGAGTCTTACAGTAAACTAATAAAGGTGACTATTGCTATTTATTGCTATTCTACAGTTGAGGAGTCTGTGAGAATCAGAATGTTTTTGGTTGTAGATAACAGGAAACAACTCCAATTGGCTTAAACAAGAATGTATTGTTTCAAGTAACTCAAAGATCCAAAGTGAATGGTAGGCTTGAGTCAGAAAGTCAACAGTGATATCACAGACCCAGTTTCTTTTTGTGTCTCTGCTTTCTAGAAGTGCCACTTCATCCTTTCATGGTTCCAAGATGGCTGCCAGAAGCTCTCAGGACACCATACTTCCTTGCTTACATCCAGTGAGATGTTTTTGTCCCAACATTTCTTTGAGTCCTTCTGATTGGATTAGCTTAGGTCACATGGTTATGGTGGAATCAGTAACATGGGTGATGGAATGAGTTGATTGACTTAATTTAGATCACTTGTGCTACCCCGGAGCTGATTGTTAGAGTCATTATTTGATATGGTTTGGCTCTGTGTTCCCACCTAAATCTCATCTCAAATTGCAAACCCCACGTGTTGAGGGAGAGACCTGATGGTTGGTGATTGGATCATGTTGATGGTTTCCCCCATGCTGTTCTCAAAAGATCTGGTGGTCTTAAAAGTGTGGCACGTCCCCTCTCTCGCTCTTTCCTGCTGCAATGTAAGACACGCCTTGCTTCCCCTTTGCCTCCCTCCATGATTGTAAGTTTCCTGAGGCCTCCCCAGCCACGTGGAACTGTGAGTCAATTACATCTCCTTTCTTTATAAATTACCAAGTCTTGGGTAGTTTATTTAAGCAGTGTGAGAATGTACTAATACAGTGTTCTTCAATCCTTGAGGATCCCAAATGGAAGCCCAGGGAATGGTAGCTGGGGACAACCTCAGATGTTCGCTGGGGACAGGGACATTAAGTAACTGGTCCATGATTCACACAGGTAATTAGTGACAGAGCCTGAATTTGAACCCAGATAGTCTTACTCAAGAGCCCTTTCTCTGACCTGTGGTCCTTCTAGATTCTCCAACTCTTAAAGTCTTGTAATAAATATCTTACACGTATATCTTATGGTTTCTTCACTAAGAATGTCACTCTGTACCTAAGTGATACTAACTTTTGGCAAACAATAATTCCAGAAAGCCATAGAATGTATCATCTTATGGTGTGAAGTGGTAGTAAGGGCACTGGATTAAGAACTAAGACTTGGTCCCGTTAACCTTGGACATGTTTCTTACCTCCCAGAGCCTCTGTTTTCCTCACTGGCAAATGAAGGGTGATGACTCCTCTTACATACGTGGCTGTGTGGTTCTAGGGGTCAAGCAAGACAGTTTGAAGAGCCTGAAAAGCACTAAACGTTTATGAGCACATAAATTATTATCACTATACATAGGATTGTGATCTATTTTGTTCCAAATATGAGAACATAACACTTTTTTTTGAATTTGTTAAATTTGTTAAATTTTCTTCATTTTTTTCTCTCTCTCTCTAGACTCTCTCTCTCTATGTATATATGTATAGGTACTGTCTCTCTCTGTCTATATATATATATATATATATATATATATATACTTGTACCGCTGAACTTAAACATATACATATACATACATACATATATATATGTGTGTGTGTGTGTGTTTAAATTTAAGTTCAGGGGTACAAGTGCAGGTTAGTTACATAGGTAAACTTGTGTCATGGGGGTTTGTTGTACAGATTATTTCATTACCCAGGTATTAAGTCTAGTACCCATTAGTTATTTTTTTGAATCATCTCCTTCCTCCCACCCTCCACCCTTGGATAGGCCCAGTGTCTGTTGTTCCCCTTTATGTGTCCATGTGTTCTCATTATTTAGCTCCCACTTATAAGTGAGAATGTATGGTATTTGGTTTTCTGTTCCTGTGTTAGTTTGTTAAGATTGATGGCCTCCAGCTCTATCCATGTCCCTGCAAAGGATATGATATTGGAGAACCTGACACTTAAAGGGCCTCTTTTAAGCCTCATGCACATACTTTAATTCAATAAAGGTTTTCATTGATAATAGCCTGTCACTATCACCCAAATAGAAAATTAGTGGATCTTCAGCTCCCTTCCCTTCCCTTCCCTTCCCTCCCCTTCCCTCCCCTTCCCTCCCCTTCCCTCCCCTTCCCTCCCCTCCCCTCCCCTCCCCTCCCCTCCTTTCTCTCCCTCCCTTTCTTTTCTTTTCTTTCTTTCTTTCTTTCCTTCCTTCCTTCTTTCTTTTTCTTTCTTTCTTTCTTTCTCTTACTTTCTTTCTTTTCTTCTCCTTCCCTCCCTCCCTCCCTCCCTCCCTTCCTTCCTTCCTTCCTTCCTTCCTTCTTTCTTTCTCTCTCTTTCTCTCTCTCTCTCTTTTTTTTTTGGACAGTGTCTCTCTATGTTGCCTAGTCTGGTCTCAAAACTGCTTGCCTCAAGCAATCCTCCCACCTTGTACTCCCAAAGTGCTAGGATTCCAGGTGTGAGCCCCACACTGGCCCTTCAGGTATGTTTCATAAAACCCATGCCAAGGTGGCAAGATGTGCATTCATAAGAGGCTCTTAGTTGCCTCTTGTTGAGGTGTGATGATTATGTACATAAATGTTATTCTACTTTTAATTAAACTATTGCCTTATTAAAATGGGAGGTAGATTTTGGGAGGCCGAGGTGGGCAGATCACGAGGTCAGGAGATCAAGACCATCCTGGCTAACAGGGTGAAACCCGTCTCTACTAAAAATACAAAAACAAAATTAGCTGGGTGTGGTGGCAGGCGCCTGCAGTCCCAGCTACTCGGGAGGCTGAGGCAGGAGAATGGTGTGAACCTGGGAGGTGGAGCTTGCAGTGAGCCGAGATTGCACCACTGCACTCCAGCTTGGGTGACAGAGCAAGACTCCGTCTCAAATATAGATAAATAAATAAATAATAAAATAAAATGGGAGGTGGAAAATCCTGATCAGCTCCATTTCAAGATACAATATACCTATAAGGTAGAAAAAAAGCATGTGGAAAGAGTAGGAATCAGGTAGAATTTAGAGATGAGATCTCTGACCTCCCATACTCCCCACTAATCTGCCTTCTCTGAGGTGTCAGAATGAGTGGAGACAGGGAAATGAAGCCCATAATTTCAACAAAATGAAGGAGACATCTAAAGATTTGATATTCATTCTCAATAAATGGTTTCAAGGATAACTTGTGAGCTTTTAGTAGTCATGTGACCACCAGGCACAGGCATGTGCACAGGTTACTGCATTTGTTGTTGTTTTTGATAGGGTGGCTACAGAGGTGAATCAGGCAGTGAGGTTAATTGTATCCTTTCCTTGCTTGCTTTTTAAATTTTTTCGACAATTATTTATTGAGTGCCTACCACTGCCAGGCACTGTACTAGGTGCCAGAGATATGGCAGTAAACAAAACAGGTAACACCCTATGTCCTTTGGGAGGCTGCAGTCAAACGAAGGACTTTAGTATTGCATACCTCACTTACCTCGCTTCAGTAAGGTGTTAGACCAGGCCTCCCTTGGAATCCCTGGAACAAGATGGAGACACCACAAGTTGATTTATGATCATATTGGAGGAGAGATGATTCATGGACTGGGTGGGTGAGGCCTCTGGAGGTGTGCCAAGGGCTCTGACCCATTTCATCTAGGGTATTGGATAAGAGCAATGTGCCCCAGCCATACCTAGCTTCATGCAGCTCCTTGAGGATACAAAGCTCCTCTCATCTCAGAGTTTTGCACACATTCTTTCCGCTGCCCGTACCATGACTTGCATCCCACTCATCTATGTGCCTTCCACTTGCCCAACTCCTGATTGTCCTTCAAATGTCAGGCTACATGTTACTTTCTCTGGCAAACTTCCCCTGAGCCCTCAGGTCTGTGTTAAGTGTCCCTGCTAAATGTCTGCTGGTGTTGTTTCAGAAGACCTGTCTTCAAGTTCAGAAATTCATTTTTTTGAGACAGAGTCTTGCTCTGTCGCCCAAGCTGGAGTGCAGTGGCGCGATCTCAGCTCGCTGCAAGCTCCACCTCCCAGGTTCACACCATTCTCCTGCCTCAGCCTCCCAAGTAGCTGGGACTACAACGGCCTGCCACCACACCTGGCTAATTTTTTGTATTTTTTAGTAGAGACGGGGTTTCACCCTGTTAGCCAGGATGGTCTTGGTCTCCTGACCTCATGATCCGCCTGCCTCGGCCTCCCAAAGTGCTGGGATTATGGGCGTGAGCCACCGCGCCCGGCCCAAGTTCAGAAATTGTTTCTTTTGCTTGATCTAGTCTGTTGTTGGAGCCCTCAATTGTGTTTTTCATTTTGTTTATTAAATTCTTCAGCTGTAGGATTTTGGGTTTTTTTTTTAATGATATCTATCTCTGTTGAATTTCTCATTCAAATCATGAATTGTTTTCCTGATTTTGTTGAATTGTCTATCTGTATTCTCTTGTATCTCACTGAGTTTCCTTAAGATTATTATTTTGAGTTCCTTTTCTGGCATTTGTATATTTCCTCATGATTGGAGTCTGTTACTGGAGAATTATTGTGTTCTTTTGGAGGTGTCATATTTTCTTGCTTTTTCCTGTTTGATGTGTTCCCACATTGATTTCTACATATCTGGTGGGACAGTCACCTCTTCTAATTTTATAGGGCAGGGAAAGACTTATTCATAGGCCTTGGGATGTCAGTATGGTGGGGTGTGTTTGTTATTCACAGGCCTTGGTTCTACGTGGCTGCAGTAGTGTAGTCTCCATACAGTTTCTTAAGCTGTGATCCATGCTAATGGCATTTGTGAGTATCTCAGGGGCCTAGGCTAAGAGAGTTTGTGGTGATCATGGTGCTGCTTTTCTGGGGGTGGACTCACCAGGCTGTTGCTCAGACTGGGGGCATGTACATGCACACAGTAGGTAGGCCAATTAAGGGTCTGGCTTGCTGAGACTGAGGACATGGAACTGTTACTCTGGCTGGGGACATGGGTGGGTGTGTAGTTGCTAGGCCAGTCTGGGGTGTGTTTGCTGGGGGGTGGCCTATGGGGCTGTTTCTTAGGCCTTGAGCATGGGTGTGTAGCTGCTTTTCCAGCCTGGTGGCATGTTAGCTTCTTGGTGGCTCAAGGACCTCTCCCTCTCAGGGGAGGGTTTGGCTGGCTCAAGGATGGGCTCACCCTGGCCAGGACTGCCAGACTGTTCCTCCAGCTGTAAGTACAGGCAGTGGGGGGTTGGTTTCCCCACTGAACAAGACCAGAGTCATAGCCAATCCTGGGCTCAGGTTCCACGCAGTTGAGGTAGTGGCATTCAGCCACTCGTGTGGGCTTCTGTGAATGAAGATGGAGCCCCAGTGCTGAATAGGTGCAGTGGCTACTTATCCCCAGGGGAGGGCAAACTTCAGAGTGGCTCTGGACTTAAGAGAGTGCTGTACTGCAGCAGCTTGGCTCACAGTGGGTGAGTGGGAGGTGGGGAGTGCACACTTTGTCCTCCAATCTGGAGTAATGCAGCTGCATTAATTCTTGGCAATGCTCCAAACTGTACTTAGGGCTTGCAAGGACTGTGGGATTCTCCTATAGTAAGGACTGCAGGTATTTGTGGTGGCAATGGGGGCTGGTGGGGTTCTTCTACTTACCTTTTCCCTGCAAAGGAAGTCCCTCCTGTCTCTGGGCTGATCTGATCCAGGTGCTTTTGGGAAGATGGGGCTGCATAGGCTAGGTTATTTCATGCTGCCCTCTTGGGGGTGGGAGGTGCAGTGAAGATGGAGTGCAGAGGCCAGGTGCCTCCATGCTGCCCTCCTGGGTTTCAATCACCACAGCATCTCTTTACTTCCCCGCTGCACTTCAGCACTCTCCCTTTGACACTCTAGTCAAATCTTAGCTTTTATTCATTGCCTTGGTTTTTTCTTGTGGGGGTTTCAGGGGTGGGACAAGCACCAGGCATCTCTAATCAGCCATCTTGCTCTTCCCTTGTTTCTGAACCATTGTTCTCTGCTGGTTTTCTTCCTAGCTCTTTGGTCGTCCATCTCAGCCTCCTTCTCTCAGGAAGAGTGTCCACTGTCAACTGGTGTTTGTTGGTGGTCTCCTAAACATCAATTATCCTTTCTTCTCTCATCAGCTTTAATTTCCTGGAAGGATTCTTGTGGTTCAGGAGAAGCTGATACCACCCCATGTTCTGAGGGTGAAGCCTAGGGCCTGGGTTAGGCCAATCAGCACATTTCATGCCCCTGGCCAGGGTAGCTGCTTCATAGGTGGGCATCCATTGAGCCAATTCAAATGAAAGGAAGCACTGGACTTGTGCTGGGCCAGAGATCCTCCTTTTTTTGAGGAAGGGTGTAGCTCTGGGAGCCATATTTAAGATGAAGACTACATGGGCAGGGTGGTGTGTGCTTGTAATCCCAGACACTTGAGAGGCTGAGGTGGGAGGATTGCTTGAGGCCACTTGTTTGAGACCAGCCTGGGCAACATAGTGAGACTTTGTCTCAAAGAAAAAGAGAAAAAGATGAAGACTACACTCAGGAAAGCTAAGCAGTGAAATGGAAAGAAAATGGGTTCCTGCAGACGTGGCTACATCCTTGATCAATTCTTGGCCCAGTTAGAGATTATCTCCAGACTTTCCAATTGCATAAATTTATTTTATTGTTTGGTAACAAGTAACTATTATGTTACTTGCAACCAAAAGCATCCTTACTGACCCACGTTTTCTTCCCATCCCTTGGGGGGTTGCTGCTCTGCAGAGGGTTATCTTTGGCTCTTTTCTTCTCACTTCCAAACTTGCCCTGGGCACTTTGGTTTTCTTCTATCACTTAACTTTCCTTTGTTTTCTCCAGCTCACGCATCTCTCTTGCATTCTCTATCTGTAGAACTGGATGCTTGCTGGACATTTCCACTTGGATGTCTGGGTAGCGCCACAATCCTGATATGTCCCAAGATGAGCAGAACTCATCTTCACCTTGTAAGCTGCTTTTCCTCTTGTCTTCTCTCTTTTGTTTGTTGATTGGCATTGCCATCATCCTGGTTTCTCTAGCTAAAGCCTGGGCAAGTTCTTGTCCTCTCCTTCTCTCTCACTTCTCTCCCTGCCCATGAACTTATTCACTCATTCTGGTTAATACTTTCCCCCTAGTTAACTCTCAAAAGGATCTGCCATTATCCATGGTCACTGCTATTGCTCTAGTCATAGCACCACCATACCAATATGAACCCTCTCAATACCCCTATCTCTAATCTTGCCCATCCACTCAAGAGCCAGAGGGATCCTTCCAAAGTAAGGTCCTTCCTTTGCTTAAAATCTTTAGTGACTCTTTATCATCCAGAGAATCAGCAACGCTTCTCATAATGTGGCCCAGACCCAGCTCAGGGTTTCTTTCCCACTTTTCCTCCCATATCCCGGCTTTATTTACAATTCATGGTGTTATAAGCCATCCCTGCTCTCCACGACATTTGCACCTGGGTCTTTGCATGTGCTGTGCCCTTTTTCTGAAATGTCCTCCCTCACCTCCTTTCCTTTTATCTTCTTGGCTATCTTCTGTTTGACCTTCAGGACTCAGCTTAGGGGGCTACTTTCTTCTGGAGGCATCTACAGATCCCTGCCCCAAACTCATACCAGCTGATATCAGCTCAGACTGGTTTATAATGGTATGTGAGAGCCAATACGGGGCATCTCTTTCCAGCTCCAAGTTCAGTGATCTCACCTTGATAGCTTAAAATCAGAATGGTGGAAGTATTTACACCACCGAAATCTGCAAATGCTACAAATCAGGGTGTTTTTGTTTGTTGATTTGGTTTTTCCCAGAGAGGCAGTTTACCAGCACACCAGTGGGCATAACTGCCTGTTGATTTTCCCACTTCCCTCTTTAACTGTTAAGACCCTTCGGGGGCAGCCTTAGCAGCCCATCCACCCTCTGCCCCCAGTCTCTGCACAGTGCTTGATCTACAATATGATGCAGGAGTTCAGGATGATGTGGGCATGCCACCCTCCTCTTTCCTTACTAGTTTGCCACACAGAAACTAAAAGCTGGCATTTTCTTCCTCCAGATTCTGAAGACCTGGAAGTTATTTCTTAGAAAATATTATATTCTAACAGTCTGGAGTCTTTGGGTGTTCCCTGTGGTGGAATTTTATCTGTTGGTGCACTCCATTCCAATTGCCATTAACATGGTCCAATTTTCCAAAGGAGATATATTTCCATTCATTTTAATTTAGAGTAAACACTTTACCATCCTCAGGGATGTGCAGCTTGAGCAGAAACAAAGGGAGTTAACAGAAAGGATATTAATTAAACATCTACCCAGGATTGATGTTTTCTCAAGAGGCAGCATAATCTTATGGTTAGAACATAACCTTGGAAAATCGGTTTGTTTCTTTTTTTATGGCCAGGCCCCACCACTGACTTGAGTGATCATCTGAGTGGTGTGGACTCTCTTGCTTCTCAGAAATAGCATCTGTCCTCCTGTGACTCCAATGACACTTTAAGGGGCAAACTTACCACCTAAAGCATGCTTAAATAATAAATTCAGCTTATTTGCTAAAATAATTTGAAATCTTGGTTTAAAGACTCTCAAGACTCCCTTGGGAGGCTGAGATGGGTGGATCACCTGAGGTCAGGAGTTCGAGACCAGCCTGCCCAACATGGCGAAACCCTGTCTCTACTAAATATACAAAAAATTAGCCGGGCATGGTGGCAGGCACTTGAAATCCCAGTTACTCGGGAGGCTGAGGCAGGAGAATCACTTGAACCCTTGAGGCGGAGATTGCAGTGAGCTGAGATCCCAGCCTGGAAGACAAGAGCGAAACTCCATTAAAAAAAAAAAAAAAAGGACTCTCAAGACTATAAATTGGATAGTTACCTATTTATTGAGCACATACTATGTGCCACATAGTACTAGGGGCAGCAGATTTAATTTGATAAGACATAATCTTTTCTCAAGGGAACTTGTGGTCTAGTCCAAGAGGCAACACACATAAGCATCTGCTATTTAAGAGAGTGGCAAGTGCTTATAAAGGAGCTCCCTGTAAATGAATTTCAGGGAGGCTGTGGATGTTAATTCACTCAGCACATATTTGTTGAATGCCCCTCATGTACCAGGCTCAATGCTGGGCTCCGGGGATCTGGTGCTGGACTCACAGCTGAGAGAAGAGGCAGGGAAGTAAATAATTACAGAACAGACTGATCAATACTATAATAGAGGTACAGATTCAGTGCTCTGAGAAGTAACTATAGTAAGGTTCCTGGAAATCAAGGAAGGCCTCTCAAGGGAGGTGACCTTAGACTTCTGGTGTGAATAGATGTCTAGGAAAGGTGCTACCATAAAAACAACCACAGGAAAGAGAGAGGAGAGAAGAAAGAACCTTCTAAGTGAGTGAGCAGCAGACCCAGAGTATGGAGGGAAGACTACATGTGTAATGTGGGAACTGTGCTGGCCTCGGGGGCAGGGGATAAGCTGCCTAGAAGATGTTCTGATGGGCTCCTTTCCCCAGGATGCCTAGGAGGTACAGCCTTGGAAGCCCCCATGTTTCTGCATCATCATCATCATCATCATCATCATCATCATCATCATCGTCGTCGTTGTCGTCATCAAAGGCCAGAGAGAGGATCTCCAGGGGGATTTTGTGAATCCAAGTTCCACTGATCTCAACTGGAATCACTTTTGCTCTTGGTCCTTTGGATGGGCCACCTGGGATTTGTCTGACTGTGTGTATCACCTGTGATTTTACACATCCATCAGTTAAATCAAAGATGCAGATACAAAGTCGAGAGCCAGGGCATGTTGGGTGGATTCGTGACACTCTCTGGAGGACTCTGGGTACTTAAACGAATGAATGGATTTTGTTCGACATAAATATAATCTTTTCATCAGTGACAGCTATGCCTAGAATCTCTCACCAATGTGGGCTGGCTGGCTATTGAGCTGAATTGTTTTTGGAGAAACTTGCTGAGATATCGGAGGGTACCAGGGCAGCTTTGGGGCCTGGGAGGCTGGCTTGCTCGCATGAACCCAAGGCTGGTGCTCTGGGCAGTAGATGGACAGGGCAGTGGGGAAAACTGACTCCATTTTAAGCCAAAGGTGAGTATAGCCTGAGCCTGTTTAATCAACAAATATTTATTCAGAACCTTCTACATGCCAAGTTCTGATCCAGGTTCTGATGATACGAAGGTCGCTAAGACATGACCCAGCCCCTAAGGCACTTGCTATCTAAATGGCTACAATAATATGTAATATTGGAGGTCCTGGACTCTGAAACCATGCTCTTCCAAGTTCAAATCCTGGCCCTGTCATTTACTGTGTGATCTTAGGCAAATTACTGAAACTTTCTGTGTTCCAGTTTCTTCAGCTGCAAAGCAGGGACAATGATGGTAGGTTTGCTATGAGGATTAAATGAACTAATGTGTATGAACAGTTTGGCACAGGGCCTGTTTCATAGCTAGTGCTCACTAAGGGTCTAACGTTTCTATCTCAAGAAATAGAAGCTCCTGGGAACCATAAGAACTGTGATAGAGGTGTGTATAAGATGCTAAGGGGCCATGAGGAGGAAGTGGTTAAGTAATTCTGTATGTCATTTACTCCTCATTAGCTTTTTTTCAGATGTGTTGATTTCTGCACCTTGAGGGTGAGGCTGTGCTCTCTGCTTTTCTGCTTGGGTACAGGTACGTCATAGGAACTGCCTGTTTGCTTATTGGTGGAGACCAATTTATTCCAGTTCAGTTACCATCGACACATATTTCCTGACAGTCCATACATTTGTTCATCAAATGTTAGTGTATCCTTCAGTGTCCCAGGCACTGGGGATGTTGAGATGAACTTTGTTTCACCTTTGATCTTCTTATGTTTAGTACAGGACCCAGACTTGACAACAGACTGCTGTAATGCAGGCTCATGACTGCTGTGGCTGTCTCTGGGCAGCAGTGTTACCACCAACAGCCCCAGCTATAACAGCTACTACTTATTACATTATGTGCTTACTGCATGCCAGGCACTGTTCTGGGGGCTTCGTAGGCATGACTTCATTTTATCTGCACAGAAACCCTAGGATGTGGATACCACAATGATCCCCATTTACACCCCGGGAGTCTGAGGAGCTTGCTCTGGCCTGCACCTCCTTCCTGCCCTGGCACCTCCTTCCTGCCCTGGGTTCTGTTCCTCAGATCCTGTGGCTCGGGCAACAGCAACACTTAGCCAGCACAACTGTATTTTGAAACATTCGTAATAATTTCCTGTTACCAAAAGAATGTGTGCTCACTGTAAAAAATAAACCAATACAGCAGGAAGTGATGTAAAAAATGAGCTCTCTTATCTACTCCTAGCTTTCTTACTCCTCAGTGATAACCAGTGGAATAATGTGGTCTCTACCTTAGAGATTTTTTTCTGTGCATTACAGGTGGGCACATGCATCCATATCATAGATGTATTTACAGATGCTATTTTAAAATGTATTTACTTATTTTAAACTGTGAGTGTGCTACATATACATTCTGTAGTGATTCTATGGAAATTCATTGTACTTTACCTACTTTTTTATTGATAGATATTTGAGGTTGTTGACAGTTTCTTTTTTCTTTTTTTTGCTATAACAACAAATGCTTCAATGAACTTTTTTGTATACTCTTGTAAGTTTTTTGTGAGATAAATTTCTAGAAGTGTAATTCCTGAATTGAAAGGTTTATTTCAAATTTTGTTTGATGTTATCAAATTTCCCTCCAAAAAGTTAGCACCAATTAATGCTAATTCAACAATACTATTGAATTTAAACATCAAGTTGGTTGGTGAGTTTGCATTCAGAAACGACGGTGAGCTTTCTCCTGTGGAGCTGGAGGGTAATGATTTAGGGAAAGGGAGAAGTGAGGAAAAGGTCTATGGGTTAGGTGGGGAAGGGCAGGAGTTAGGGAAAAGGCACCTCGTTCTTGAGACCTAGGACCAAGGGTATAGTCCTGATCTTGGAAGAAAAGTCGCCACCGTCCCCCATCATACAGTAGTTGGTGCTTCCAATTTCCAATTTCATTCTTCTCAACAGTGGCATGGCTGGGTCTCCTCATTTGGATTCTGTTTTTATTTTAGCATGACCCTAAAACTGCCAACAAAATATCATTGTCTCAAGAAGTGGATGTGAGCATCAGAAACAACATTTATGCCTCTCTTCAGATGCCAAGGATAATAATTCATTGGCTTCTCCAGCAGCTTGATGATCACATCCCTGCACGACGCACTTGGGGCTGCCAAGCCGTGGGACTGCTCTGTCAGTGTAGCCACGATTTAGTTTAAGAAGGGAAAGTGGACAGTGGAGGTAGGGGTGCTCCCTAGCATGGCTCTAGGAGAATGAGTGCTGACTACAGTCACATTCAATCTACAAATACGTGCTAAAAGGAAGGGGCAGGCAAGTGATCTTATGGCTGCCGAGCATCTAGAAGAAAATAAATCAGAAGGGACCCCAGCAGAGAACCTTCTACAAGCCACACCTAACTTAGGGTTTCCAAGTGTTCGGGGGGTGGGGGGGGGCAGAATGAGCTAGAAAGTAATCTTGGAACCTCATTGTAGGGCATTTGTCTGGGGAATATTAATTCTTGTAAATCCACTGTGTAGCACACTACCTAAGATTCTTACCCCACCAGGAGGATTCAGGAATTCTCAACCAAGCAAGTTCACTGTCTTCATAAATCCTGGAGTTAAGGACTCTCTCCAGTGCAGCTATAATGGGAATGTTTCACACTGGCTCTTACCTCACCACTGCAGTCACGTTTTTGGTGCTCAGAATGGACAGAGACTAGAAAGCAGGATGCTGGTCCTGGTTGGATTCCATATGGGAAAGCTCTATGCTCATTTAAGATTTCATTTTATCATTGGGTATGACTCACAGTCCATAAGCTAAATATTATGATCTCCCTTTTACAGATGATGACACAGAGAAAACTTATTGAAGAGTGTCCCTTGAAAGATTCTTGTTTTCCATATCAAAGCCATCCTAAAGTGGGTTGTCAGGGCACATATTTGGAGTGGTTTTCTGTTTTTGTGCTCATCTGGATCTCCCACACATTTCTCCCCTGGTGACGAGGAGCCTCTGGGCTATCGTCCTGGACATTGGTGAGTCCAGCCACAGTGTGGTCTCAGTCCAGGGCCTGGGGTCTCCAGGCCTGGAACCAAAGGTTAATAGGTAGAAGGTGAGTCAGTACTGAGTCTCCTGCCTGACAGACTGGGAAACACATGCAGACACTAGTGTCCACTCCCTGGGCACTCTCACTGATTTTGATGAGTATTTACAGAACAGGCCTTGCTAAGCATGACTTACCTTTCTTAAATCACAAGTTTCCCTATGATTTTGTTATTTACCTCAGTTTGACCATAAAAACTGCAGACTAAATACTCTCCCAATGTACTGGTTATCTGTTGCTGCATAACTATACATATAGGCTTAAAACAATAATGAACGTTCTTTATGTCTCACAGTTTCTGTGGGTCAGGAATTTGGGAGCTGTTTGGCTGGGTGGTTCTGGCTCGGGGGCTCTCATGCGTTGCAGTAAAGAGGTCTGCTGGGGCTGCCATCATCTGGAGGCTCTACAGGGGCCCCACTTCCAAAATGGCTCACATGAGACGGGCAAGATACTGCTGGCTGTTGGCAGGAGACCTCAGTTCCTCCCCAGGTGCACTTCTCCATAGGGCTGCTTAGTGTCCTCACACCATGGCACCCGAACTCTCCCAAAGTGAGTGAGCCAATTAAGGGCAAGGTGGAAGCCACCATGTCTTTTTTGGCCCAGACTTGAAAGTCACACACTATTGTTTTTGAAATATCCTATCAGTTACACAGGTCAGCTCCATTCAGTGTGGAAAAAGATTACACGAAGACACGACTACTAGGAGGTGGGAGTCACTGAGGACCACCTTGGAGGCTGGCTACCACACACCCAGGAAAGTGTATGCTTATCAATTCCACAAGAATCCAAACAAGAGGACTAAAGGGCATCTCATGACTTAGGAAAGTGTCTTAGAGAGCAGGTAAAATGGCTTCTGTAGTACTTGCCACATGTGAAGTGATATGCAAATGCAATGTAGCTCATGTGATAATGGTTATGAATGGCTAAAAGGGTGTGATATCCTGAGCAGCTGGGGCCAGAGAGGGTACTTAGCAGCATTGTGAAGGAAATATGGCAAGGATATGAATCTGTTTAATGGGAGATCTATTTCCAGCCTGGACCTAGGCAAGAAGTACGCCTCTCACAAGTAGCATAGGGTAGAGTTGTATGGCGTGTCATACAGCAAGAAGCAGCAGCAGATAGACAAAGCAGCCGGATACAAAAAGGTAAACTCGTAAAAATACCCCACTGGGTCGTATATATTACATTACATATAATATTTTTCTAATGTACTCATTTAAAGTTTAAAGTGTGCTATAAATACTTATATTGTATGTTGCATCACGATTTGGTGCTTGAAGGATCTCTGCAAGGGCACACAACAGATAATGAGAGTTTTCTGCCCTTAGAAAAAGGGACCTCGGCCCTGAAGATGTTTGTAGAGACTGTCAATGGATGAGCACAGAGGGGAACGCGCAATGCAGTTTTGACCCACTAGGGACCAATGAGCAAAGGGCCAACTTACCTGCATCAGAAAAGAGCTCATTTTGTAGAGTTCTGCCTGCCCGAAGGGCTTCTCCAGCTCCATGGTGAGGCGCACTTAGACATCAATAATAGGAATGCTGCCTGTCATTTGTAGTTGTCACGTGCAATCTTGCCCAGGACTTCTCATTCCTGATGCCGGGATGTTGTCATTCTCAACAAATCCTCTTATTGTCTTCAGAAAGCCCCAAGTTAAGAAAAGCTTTTTCAGGTCTTATTATAAATATATGAACCAAAGGCCGCCTCTTACTATTGCAGACATTTGGGCTCAGGGTTAGCCAGCTATTTTGAAGTTCACCCAATTCCACAGATTTATTTTTTTCCATATTTCCCTCATAAATTTGTTACCATTTTGTTGTTGCTATTGTTAGAGATAGAATCTGTCTCTGTCACCCAGGTTGGAGTGCAGTGGTGTGATCATAGCTCACTACAGCCTCAGACTCCCAGGCTCAAGCAATCCTCTAGCCTCAGCTTCTTGAGCACCTGGGACAACAGGTGCACACCACTTTGTCTAGCCAGTTAAAAAAAATATTTTTTTTGTAGGATGGGGGTCTTACTATGTTGCCCAGGCTGGTCTTGAACTCCTGGCCTCTAGAAATCCTCCCACCTTGGTCTCCCAAATTGTTGAGATTATAGGTGTGAGCCACTGTGCCCGGCCACTATACATATTTGAACACAATAGAATTATAGTTCTTTAAAAATCTTCTGTGATTCCGGTTTTAGTAAGAAAGACTGCTCTTGACTTCAACATCTGAGGTTTCAAACAGAAATGGGTATGTTTTAAAGGGATATTTGCCAGGCTCATGAGAAGGCCCTGGGGAGTCGTGGGATTTCAGAGAGCAGTCAGATCTTGGGGTGGGTCAGACTTAAGGACAAGAAAGTGCTGGTTCAGGACAAAACCCAACCAATCAAACAAACAAGTGCAGGTGATCCCTTGTGAGGGAAGGCAGGGATTGAGGGAAAGACAAGAGTACTTATTTAGTACCTACTGCCTACCCAGCACTGTACATGTGTAATCTACTAGAGTAGTTTGTGACGATTAAAATTTACTCCACAAAAAGTTAACTCTGCCCCTCTATCCAGAAACATTGTTAGCCTAAGAAAGGAAAAAAATGCTGAGAAACCATGTGATGTGATAGAGGAGTCATTGGCTTTCAGGCTGTACAAAGATTTGGTTTGCTCAGTGTTATGAGCTGAATGTTGTATTCCCCAGCTGATTCATACAACTGAATGTTGTATTCCTCCCTGTTGAAGCCTCAGCCCTGCAGTGTGGTTATATGTGGACATGAGGTCTCTAAGGTAGTAATTAAGACTAAATGAGGCCATAAGGGTGGGGTCCCAGACTGATAAGATTAGTGTCCTTATACAAAGAGCCGAGCACTTGCTCTCTCTGCTTGTGTATCGAGGAAAGGCCACGCACGCACATGGTGGCAAGAAGCTGGCCACCTGCAACCCAGGGGTTGAGTCCTTGCTAGGCACCTCGATCTTGGATGTCTTTTATTTATTTATTTATTTATTTTTGAGACACAGTCTCTCTCTCTGTTGCCCAGGCTGGAGTGCAATGGCATGATCTCAGATCACTGCAAGCTCCACCTCCCAGGGTCAAACCTCCTAATTCAGCCTTCCAAGTAGTTGGGACTACAGGCATGCGCCACCATGCCCAGCTAATTCTCATATTTTTCGTAGAGATGGGTTTCACCATGTTGCCCAGGATGGTCTCGAACTTCTAGACTCAAGCGATCCATCCGCCTCGGCCTCTCAAAGTGCTGGGAGATTATAGGCTTGAGCTACCCTGCCCAGCTGATCTTGGACTTCTAATCTCCATAATTGTGAGAAAATAAATGTATGTTGTTGAAGTTATCCAGTAGCTGGTATTTTGCTATGGTAACCTAAACAGCCTAAGACACTTAGCAATCTCTATTTCCTAAAGCAGGGATTGGCAAACTTTTCAGGCTAAGAGCTAGATAGTAGATATTTTAGGTTGTGTAGGCCACACAGTCTCTGTCTCAGCTACTTGACTCTGCTGTTGAAATGTGAATGCAGCCATAGACACACATAAATGAATGGACATGGGACTGAGTTTCAGTAAACTTTATTTATGGACACTAAACTTTGAATTTCATGTATTTTTCACACGTCCTGAAATATTCTTTTGATAAACAAGAAACTTTTAAAAATGGAAAAAGTTATCTGAGCTTGAAGGCCATACAAAAACAGGCAGAGGACTGGATTTGACTGGTGGCTATGGCTTGCTGACCCCTATCATAAAGAAAAAAACGCTTTATGCTAAATTGTAGCTGGATATGCTAAGTCAAGCCTGATTAATAATAAGCCTTAAGCAGAAAAAGGTGAGCTTTAGGACAGAAGTCTTTGGGTCACCCTAATGACTCTTGAGAAACAAATTGCCATCTATAAACCCAAATATTTATGTCCTATTTCCATGCTGGCTTACCTGCTTTCAGAGCAGATAGCAGGTTAAATAGCTTGTTTTCCAAATCTAATTCAGGAATATAAATATATTCAGGATTTTCATGAGATAGAAAGGTGAACTGGATGCAGTGGTTCATGCCTGTAATCCCAGCACTTTGGGAGGCCGAGGCGGGCAGATCACCTGAGGTCACGGGTTTGAGATCAGCCTGGCAAACATGGTGAAACCCCATCTCTACTAAAAATACAAAAATTAGCCGGTGTGGTGGCAGGTGCCTGTAATCCCAGCTACTTGGGAGGCTGAGGCAGGAGAATCGCTTGAACCTGGAAGGCAGAGGTTGCAGTGAGCCGAGACCACACCATTGCTCTCCAGCCTGGGCAACAAGAATGAAACTCTGTCTCAAAAAACAAACCAAAAAAAATAGATTAAAAAAGGAAGAAAAGTGAACTTGAATCTGAGACACACATTTTCCCAATTACCTTGATCTTAGCTCTGCCTGCCTCAGAAGCAGGAGCTGATAGCCAGCGCTTGTGGGATGTGTGAGAGCTGGTGTTAAATGTTTGTCACTGCATGCACTTCCTGTACTGTTCGTCTTCAAGTTTACCTTTCTGTGCAGACACTAAGCCATCTCACCTGTTGCCCTCAACTGGGAGGGCCACTCTGAATGGGGTTTCCATGATTACCATTTCTCTTCTATTTAGAGAGAATCTGCCATCTTAATATCCTGAAAACCAACAGACTTGAAGAGGCTGCAGACCGCACTGTACAGGAAGCCATAAGCAGAAGGAAAATAAGCTTAGCAAAGTGTAGAGAAAGTTGGAGCAGGGGGGTAGGAGAAGAGGGGAAACAAGCAGCTTGAATTTCAGCTTTTGTTGAAGGAAATAATTGAAAATTAAAATCATTTTGATTTTCCTGGGAAACTGAATTGACTGGGAGCTCACCTGATATGTGAAAAGCAAGCTCGGGGTTCACCTACCATGCCGAATGTGTTCTGGTTTCCCACCAGCCACCCCGTCTTCCTTTGATGAACAGAGCTTTCTCTTAAGTAAACATTTAAAACCTAATTGGATCATTGGTGTGGTGTCACAGTAATTAACGCACAGCCTGGAGTAGTTACACAAATGTCGGTCTGAGCAATACCAAGTACTGCTGAGAAATCAGAGGGGCCTATGGGATCCAGCCAATGAGCCTGGTGCTCGATTGTTCTTGGTGATGAGGAAGAAATAGCAGGAATATCTCCAGGATACAAGGTGTATTATTCAAAGATTAAAAAAAAATCTCAACAATGGCTGACCAGTGATTAGAGCTTTATTATTTTGTTTAGCTAAGAATAGATTAAAATGATCCCAAAGAAAGAGCTCAGTGTTCTCATTGATTTTATGTTTTGTTCTTTGGTTGAGATTGGGATGCAGAAACCAACTTGAGCTAGTTTAAGCCCAACAAAGGAATTCACTGTAAGGATGCAGAGGTTTTTGCTGGAACCCAAGAGCAGAAGTACAGCTAGGCTTCTGGAAAGGAATGGTCTTAGTATAGGGAAGCTGGGTGTGTTGTCTCTATCTCTCCTGCCTCTGTGCTCCAAAGAGCCACTACCTCATTTTTTCCCTCTCCCTGGAAATTTTCTCCACTGGTGTTGTAGTAAATGTCTAATACTCAATTCTCTGATGAAAGAGATGCCCCGATTTGCAGTGGTTGCCAATTTCCATGGTGTAAATACTTCCACCATGGCTGATTCAAAGCTACCAATGTGGAGGCAGAGTTGGGAAGAGATGTGCAATAGCTCATGATTATATAGTATTCCCACCTTACAGATATATGGCTGTAAAGAATCTCAGGAGCATAGATTATAATAAACTATAATAAAATAATTAGGAAGTGGTGCATTTCAGTACTTATTACCTTTGTTTTAAATATAATTTAAATTTATATAATTTAATTTTTAATAATGGTTGTGTTCACAATTTGGCTTGCAGAATTCCTGCTAATTTAAGAAATCAGTCCTTGGGAGCTGGTACTTATGAGCTGATTCTAGCATACCACATTTCTTCCCCACTTCAGTGTACATCACAAGGCAACACATGTCTGCCCCACAACTGTCTCTCCCAGCAGGATTCCACATTGGAATATGGCCCAATTCCGCATTATAGGAAGAGAGAATGTGGTTGGTTGAATCTGGGTCAGGTGTTCTTGTTTGGGCAATCAGCTCTGGCTGGGAGTGTGTTGGAAGCAGGTCTTCCCTGGAAGGGGCAGGGGATGATGAATGTGTTAAAGGAATTTCCAGCAGCTTCCACGTCAAAGAGTAGTGCTTGTTCAGGATTTGTTATGTGCCAGGCAATTCAAAGATATTTTCTCATTTTTTCCTTCAGACTTCTGTGATCTGGACACTATTGTCCCTATTTTACAGCTGAGGAAACAGAGGGCCAGAGAGGTTTAGTAACTTACCTAAGGTCACATGGCCAGTAAACTGCAGAGATGAAATTCACATCCAGGCCCTGTTTTACCCCAAAGCCCTCTTTCACCAACCAGGTTATCTCTCATGCAGAAATACCATGCAAAATGGGAGGCCTGAGCAAGAGTAATAACATTCCTGAACCTGTAGAGGAACAGCAACAGCTGGAATAGAGAATAAGGAGGAAACACACACACACACACACACACACACAAAACAAACAAACAAAAAAAACCAGAATGTGAATAAGAGGAATGAGAGCAAAAGCATGTATTATTTTTACTGAAAAACTCCAATCTTGCTGCAGTTACTTCTCTTCTTTCTTTTAATCTCTGGGGGCGAGAGGCAGATACTGATTTCTTTGTAATTTAGGGTTTTGTTGCAGATCATGTTGAGTTGAATAGGGGTGTGGATGCTCATTTTTACCTTATTCATTGTTTGCCTTCCCCAGTCACTTTTGTGTGCTTCTGCCCCCAGGTATTGGGCACAGTTAATTCTTCCTGCAATTAGTATTCATGGTCAGCTAAGCAGAACTAATGCAACAACCGTTTTTACTTTGAAGGTTATATTACATGTTTCCAAGGTCTTGCGGAAGAGGCTCTTTATGAATAAGATATTCTTCACCCTCTCTAGGAATTTAATTTTCCCTTTTCCGAGTTTCTGAGCCCACCTTTTGAATTCTTTAATGTGATTCCTTAGGAAGCACCCAGAGCCAGACAGGCAACAGGATATAGTCAAATCAAAATGCGGTATTTTAAAATGTTTCCTTCTCTGGGGATGCAAGACCAGAGTACGTGCTCTGCTTGTCTTAGAGTGGCTGTCTCTTCATTTTACTGGTTCCTTTTATATATATATATATACACACACACACACACACATATATATGTATATATACATATATATATGTATGCATATATATATATATCATTACTATAAATTGCTTCCATAGGAAAAAAGTGCTCACTAATTTAAAATAGATTCAAGGAGGGGACTGAGAATTCTGACTTCGGATCATTTCAAAACTATATGCAATTATTGCAGGTGATTTCCCAGATAGCAGAAGCAGCAAGAAATATCCTTTAAAAAAATCTGAAACTTTTTTTTGGAAATAGCAAAATATGACTTTTTCATACTGAATGCGTGACATCAATTAATACTTTAAATGGCCCAACGTGGTCAGAAAATTCATTTAGCTGCTTTGGAAAAATTCTAATGACTCCAAAAACATAAAGCAGACCATTTAGAGTCATATAAATGTGGTTCAACATAGTGAACACATACTATCTCCCAGCTGTTCAGCTTTTAAAAGGTGCTGACAATACTATTTTGTCCTTTTTTTTTCTTTTTATACTTCTTATGGTTAAAAATAGCATTGGAGTTTCAACTGATGATCTTCAGAGATTTATATTTACATGAAAAAACAAAATCTAGGAAAGAATATCTGACTTTTTAAGACGATGCCTTTATTTCTTGATTTCTGAATTTTAATGTATAAGATTTTGTTTACATTTTTCTTTTCAAATAAAAACATTTTTTTTCAAAATTTTAAAATTTACATTCAATCATTTGGAAACAATGAGTTTTATGACCATACAATTGTATTTCCCATTTTGCTTTTGCCACGAGGAAGCTCTGAGCCCAAATTGTGGCTGGCTTCTAGCAATTTGTAGGACCCTGTGGTGCAGAACCAGGTGTCTAGACCCTCTATGCCACCCCCGCTTACCCTATTCTTTTCTATTTGTTAATGGTTTTGTTTATGGATTTCTATGAGCCTCCCTCCACCTTTTAAAAAGATAAGGTGAAGTGTATAGTGTGTGATACTAAAAAATCATCTACTGATAAAATGGCGAAGGACTTCCCAGCCCCTTAATAAGGCCCAATTTTTCTGCTGGAGTTGAGGTCTCCCACCCAAGCATCTCTGCTTCATTTACAGCCCATCCCAGGGGCTCAGCTCTGGGTGAGGTCCATTGCCCAGTGGGGAGAGTGGTAAAAAAGAGAGGGATGATAAGGTGGCTGAGGAATGCTTAGCAAGGAGGCCCAGGAAGCTCACTTTCCAAAGGACTCTTAATTGTGCCGGGAGGAAGCAATCCTCCTCTCTGTAAATGAGGTCTTGTGAGTGTCCCGGCTGTGGAACAGGGCCTTGGCAAATGGGAAGAGCCTTTCTGGCTGGCAGGTGGGGGTTCTGCACCAGCTCAGGGACCAGAGTCTGCAGACCTTCCTGTGGCAAACTACGCACACACAAATTTAAAAACATCCTTTCTCCTCCCTCTTTCCTTCCCTCCTTCTTTCCCATCCATTCTCCTTGTAAGGCAGTTCTCTCTAGAGACTGCATCCACTTGGATGGAAGGTTGCTGAATCTCGAATTGTCTACTACCCTTGCCTGGTCCGTGCAATGCCCTCACCCCAGGGGAGAAGGGAGGTCTCATTTGAAAAATATCTATTTTCCCTAGAGGATTCACTTTAAGAACTGCATAAACCCACAGCTGCTTCTGAAAGAAAAGTAAAGGAGAGGTTTTGCTCTGAAAATCTGTTTAGTTAATAAGATTCCTAAGCAAACAAACACACGTAAAAATGCAAGGCCATTATTTGCTCTGATTAAACATAAAATCTATTCTCTTGCAACATACCAAATGATCATGGTTTTTCTCCTCCCTGAGGATGCTGCAGATGTGTAATACAGTCCACTGACCGTTCATTTCTAAAAAAAAAAAAAGGCCGTTGATGGATTTTTTTCTCAAAATGTGTAGTGTGGTCAGGACAGCAGAAATTTCTGACGAGTCAAGTACAGGTGATTAAAGCTTGCAATGTAAATCAGTTAACATCTGTAATTTTCCTTGTTCTCCAATGCTATTAGTTATTTCAAGGGTAAAAAAGGATGTTTTACTTAATTTTTTTGAATCTTACTAGGTACCCGTAGCTTAACTTAATGATTTGTATAAGTGATAGTAATTGCTGGGACTACAGTTGAGTATTATTAGCTATAAAATGAACATGGTTATATGTCCAACAGAACTAGCAAGGGACAGAAATGCAGTTGTATCCAAGAGAAAATAATTACAGCAATAATCAGTGTAATTCATGATAATGGCTGAATTGAATTTCACACCATAGCTCCAAGCACTTACATTTAATGAATGTAGTTTGTGCTTGTTTACTAAAAAGGTTTTTAGCAGAAAATCGATAATGTAACTTCAGTGTTTCTAATTGCAAATGCAATTATTTTTTTTTAAAGTAGTGGTTCAATAAGGATTTTGCAGAGAAAATTGAGGTATGTGAGTGCTGCAGATGCTGGCGCTTTAATTAGTTACCTGTACATTAGTGCCATAGTGCCTTAATATCTATTTATTACAACATATTGATTTAAATGGATTTGTATTCAATTTTAAGGCTAGCTAATGTAATGGACATTGAAACTTTTCTGGAAGCATTGGCTGGGATTACAACATGTCACTGGGTAATGAGGCTTTCTTCAAGAGGTGATTTCAGAAATCATTTTACAAACCCAGTGGTGGGGCCATGGAAGGGAGGGCCGGGACACAAGCCAGTTTCCACAGAGCCAGTGGCAGGGCATGTGTGGCCTTTGGTAAACAGGAGCTGTGTGGATTTATATAGTCCTTAGAGATTCTTTTTTACTTGGCTTAACTTCTGTTTATATCTTTTCCCAGTCCAAGATATGCCTAAAATGGTTATTTTGGAGTTGATGATCTTCTCCACAGTAAAACCTGTTGATAGACTTCTGAGTTTTGGGATCCCCAGCCAGTCTAGCCTGACCCCCTTATTTTGAAGCAGCTGAGGGAAAGTGCATCGCCTCAGATCTCAGGACTTGGAGTCAGCCAGTCAACTCTAGGTCCCCTGTCATGATTCATGCTGATGTTAGGTGGATTTGCATTCTCTGTCGAACTGGATCTCTTGCTCAAAACTGACCCTGAGCCTTACCTTCTTTCCCCACTTACACAGCCATTGTCACTATCGCACCACTACTATCATCATCACCACCACCATCATCACACCACCACCACCACCATCACTATCATCATCACACCACCACCACCACCATCATCACTACCATCATCACACCACCACCACCACCATCACACCACCACCACCACCACCACCACCATCATCACTATCATCATCATCACACCACCACCACCACCATCATCACACCACCACCACCGTCGTCATCACTATCATCATCACACCACCACCACCACCATCATCACACTACCACCACCACCACCATCATCACTATCATCATTACCACCACACCACCACCATCACCACCACCACCATCACACCACCACCACCACCACTGTCATCATCACTATCATCATCATCATCACACCACCACCATCACCACCACCACCATCACACCACCACCACCACTGTCATCGTCACTATCATCATCAGCATCACACCACCACCACCACCATCACACCACCACCACCGTCGTCATCACTATCATCATCACACCACCACCACCACCATCACACCACCACCACCATCACACCACCACCACCACCACCATCATCACTATCATCATCATCATCACCACACCACCACCATCACCACCACCACCATCACACCACCACCACCACCATCGTCATCACGATCATCATCATCATCACACCACCACCACCACCATCACACCACCACCACCACCACCATCATCACTATCATCATCATCATCACACCACCACCATCACCACCACCACCATCACACCACCACCACCACCATCGTCATCACGATCATCATCATCATCACACCACCACCACCACCATCACACCACCACCACCGCCACCACTGTCGTTATCACTATCATCATCACACCACCACCACCACCATCATCACACCACCACCACCACCACCATCATCACTATCATCATCATCATCACACCACCACCACCACCATCATCACACCACCACCACCACCACCATCATCACTATCATCATCACCACCACACCACCACCATCACCACCACCACCATCACACCACCACCACCACCACTGTCATCATCACTATCATCATCATCATCACACCACCACCATCACCACCACCACCATCACACCACCACCACCGCCACCACTGTCGTTATCACTATCATCATCATCATCACACCACCACCATCACCACCACCACCATCACACCACCACCACCACCACCGTCGTCATCACTATCATCATCACACCACCACCATCACACCACCACCACCATCATCATCACACCACTACCATCATCACACCACCACCACCATCACACCACCACCACCACCATCATCACTACCACCATCATCATCACACCACCACCACCATCACACCACCACCACCATCACACCACCACCACCATCATCATCACTACCACCATCATCACTGCCACCATCATCATCACCATCATCATCACCACCATCATCACCACGATCACCACCACCACCAGCACTACCAGCACTACCACCATCATCATCACCATTGTCACACCACCATCATCACCATCATCATCACACACCACCACCATCATCACCATCATCATCACACACCACCATCACAACACCATCTCACCATCATCATCACACCACCACCACCATCAGCACCACCATCACACCACCACCATCATCGTCACCATCACCATCATCACACCACCACAATCATCACCACCACCATCATCACATGACCACCACCACCATTATCTTCATTACCACCATCATCATCACCATCATCACACCACCACCATCACCACCATCACCATCACCACCATCATCACACCACCACCACCATTATCATCACTATCATCATCATCACCATCATCACAAACCACCATCATCACACCACCACCATCATCACACACCACCATCACACACCACCACCATCACACACCACCGTCATCACCATCACTATCATCACACCACCATCATTATCACACCACCACCATTGTCATTACCATCACCATTATCACACCACCACCATCATCACACCACACCACCATCATCATCATCACCATCACCATCACCATTACATCACCACCATCATCAGCATCACCATCACACACAACCAGCATCATCACCATCACTCTCATCACACCACCATCATCACACCACCATCATCATCACCATCGTCATCACCATCACCACACCACCATCCTCATCATCACCATCATCACACCACCACCACCATCATTACCATCGCCATCATCACACCACCACCACCATTACCATCACCATCATCACACCACCACCATCACCATTACCATCACCATCATCACACCACCACCACCATCATTATCATCACCATCATCACACCACCACCACCATCATTACCATCACCATCATCACACCACCACCACCATCACCATCACCATCATCACACCACCGTCATCACACCACCACCACCATCATTACCATCACCATCATCACACCACCACCACCATCATTACCATCACCATCATTACACCACCCCCACCATTACCATCACCATCATCACACCACCACCACCACCATTACCATCACCATCATCACACCGCCACCACCACCATCACCATCACCATCATCACACCACCACCACCACCATCACCATCACCATCATCACACCACCACCACCATCATCACACCACCACCACCACTACCATCACCATCATCACACCACCACCACCATCATTACCATCACCATCATCACACCACCACCACCACTACCATCACCATCATCACACCGCCACCACCATCATTACCATCACCATCATCACACCACCACCATTACCATCACCATCATCACACCACCACCATCATTACACCACCCCCACCATTACCATCACCATCATCACACCACCACCACCATTACCATCACCATCATCACACCACCACCATCATTACACCACCCCCACCATTACCATCACCATCATCACACCACCACCACCATCATCACACCACCACTACCATTACCACCACCATCATCACACCACCATCACCATCATTACCATCACCATCATCACATCACCACCACCATCACACCATCACTATAATTACCAGCACCATTATCACATCACCACAATTATCATCACCATCATCAACATCATACCACCACCATCATCATCACATCCTCTTCCTTGATGTCTTATCTCCATGGCGTGTACACTGGATGTAGAATATAGTCTTGCTGGGTACTACGGGAGCTGTATCCCAGTAGAAAGAATGAAGACTAGCTCTTGATAAGCTGAAAATCCCTTAATAGCCTACATTCAAAATACGCATATTCATTGTACCAGGGGTTTCTAATCTTGCTTTGATGATATCCTAGTGTCACTGTCTCAAAACCAAATTAATTTTGGACTTGAGTATTTAGAGTTGGGAGAAGGAGTAGGATTGTATATTATTATAACCAACATTGGTATGCTGTTGAATTCCAAAAGGACGTTTTATTTCTTTTTATTTTTTCTAGAGACAGGGTCTTGCTATGTCACCCAGACTGGAGTGCAGTGGCAAGACCATAGCTCACTGCAGGCTCCAACTCCTGGGCTCAAGTGATTCTCCTGCCTCAGCTTCCCAAGTAGCTGGGACTACAGAGGTGTGCCACCATGTCCAGCTAATTTTTCTATTTTTTATTTTGTAGAGATGGGGTCTTGCTATGTTGCCCAGGCTGGTCTTGAACTCCTGGCTTCAAGTGATCCTCTCACCTTGGCCTCCCAAAGTGCTGGGATTATAGGCATGAGTCACTGTGCCCAGCCCCAGAAGGTTTTAAAGTTCTAACTGACACAATATTGGTAGGGGTCTATGTGAGAAGCAGGCATATCTACAAACCTGAGCTCCAACAGGGTCTTTCATCATGGTTTCATTAAAAATTAGCTCCTGGCAGGAGACTAGTTGAGTTTCTGAACCACGATGACCAGGCCCAGGGTGCTGGCTTTTCAGAGAACCATCCCCCTACTCCCCAGGTGCCAGCTGGGCTCCCACCACCTCCAGGAAACCTTTTGTAAGAACACAGGGCCCATGAATCACTCCCTCCTCTGGTTTCCTATGGTACATCAAATGAGGGCCACTTGCTCAGCACTTCCGATATACCATGCACTACGCTAGGTGCAGCACAAGTTGTAAAAGTCTCCTACTTTTACAACTCTTTGAGCCAGGCAGTATTGTTATTCCCATTTTCTAGATGTGAACACTGAGGCTCAATGAGGTCAATAGTCCAGATACAGATGGCTAGAAAGTCAGTGAAGGAGCTGACTAGATTTCTGTCTGTTTTCCCCTTCCTCCCTCCACCCCGGTATCCTGCTCATAAACCCAATGATGGGTGAGTGAATAATGTCAAGACGCAGGTGAAAGTGACTTGGTTATGTCTGTCTTTGCACAGAGAGCACACTGCCTTCTGTGTCAGGTGTGAGCCCCTGCACTCTCCCTGGGGTCTGAAGGCTGAGGCGTGTGGCCAGAAGCTTCTACACAGGCCTATCCCAGAGTGTGGAGACCATGTTGGTCTCACGCGCATGAGAGCACACGCATGTGACTTCTACCTTCAAGCACCTCCCAGAGAGTAAGTGAGAGAGATGACCAGGTGCATAACAAGCATTTGGTCAGAGCAGGATGATGGGGTGGGAAGAAGGGCTCAAGTCCCACCTACACATCAACTGTGTGCTCCTGGGAAGGGCCTTTACTTCAGGAACCTTAGTTTGCAAGTCTGCAAAGTGGAGCTAATGATCCTTGTCCTCACTTCCTCCTGGGCTTGTTGATAAGGCTCCTTGCATTTTGGAATCTTTAAAGTGCTTGGAAAAGGTAGGGAATCCATCTAATTAAGGAGGAGGAGAAACAAAAGCCACCAGAGGAATCAGGTTTCTGGTATCCGATTTAATCCAATCCATAGGAAAACAGCCCAAGGGTGCCCCATCCTTTGCCACCCCTAATGAGGAAACAATCCAGTCCTCTGATAGGTGGAGTCGTTCATCTCTGCAGTAAAAAGCTAATGCTTAGTCTAGCTTTATTCATCCTTTTTGGCACATAGGGTATATACAGTATGGCTCCATGGAGCCAACCAGGAGCCTCTGCCTGGTGGAATGATCTGTGTGCCAGGCTGGAAGAGACAGACACTCTGTTTGACCAACAAATGTATAGAAAATAGTGGCCAGTAAGTAGCAATTACGTAATAATCTTATCCAAAGAAAATGTGGGCTCAAATTAAGATGATTTCACCGGGAAAACATTAAGGTATACAAAGAGTTCTTAATAAATAGAAATAAATAGTGCAGGGTTTGCGCCATGGTGATTTTCGATGGTTATCTGCCCTTGCCGCTGCTGCTTCAGCTGCATCTTCCGCGGGGCTCAGCGCAGCATTTTGCTCTACAAAAACAACTAGCTCCTTTCCAGCCAATGATTACTTGTAATTATGCTTTCCCCTGCTATTATTCTAATAGACCTGTCATGTTGCTCGGAGGACTCTGGCATTTGGAATATACGACGGCTTTTATGGATGGACTGCTGGAACACTTAATATAGCTCTATTTTTGAATTATCAAGTTCTATCCTTTTGAAGTCTGTGTTAGTGGAACTCCTATTTATGAGATGTGCTGTGCTTAAAGGTTTGCTATTGATGAAGAGGTCCAACAGAGCCTTTATCGTAAGTACGGCAGCATTCTCCCTGAGAGATAAATAGCCGTGCTAAAAGGTATGCTGTGTACCTAGGCTGCAAATTACTAGCCAAGTACCTCATAACAGTATACTTCAAAAATACCTTTATGCTTCTTGTTTGTTCTCTTTTCCATAGAGATGAATGACATTTCTTAAAACACAGAGGGGTGGAAGTGTGTTGGTCATTGTTGGTCATCGACATTAATTGGGTTTGAGGAACATGTTTGTTCTGGCACAGGGTGTCTGAGTAGATGCACGAATGTGGCTTACGTCTCCTGTGCTTGCTGTTGTGAGAATTTGCTTTTCTTTATGTTCCTTTAACCTAAAGGTGGACTAGGTCGGATTCAAGCACTTTTTGCATGGGAAAGAGGGTTTATGAAAAAGCGTAATTCAGGCAGTGGTGCCTGTTCTGGAGAATTCCAAGAGCACCACTGGGGGCAGAGCAAGGGCCCGCAGCTTAAGGCTGGTGTGGGCAAAGAGTGGGTGCAATGTTCTCCGTCCAGCAGGCAGAGGTCTTAGAAAGGGGAGGCCTGATATAGAAGCTGGCATGAAGAGTGGTCCCCAAAGCTCTTATTATCTGAGCAATTTGATAGGCACTAAGTCAGGTCAGAGTTTTCTTTAGCAGCTCAACCAGCTTGTTTTTTTGTGGGCCCAAAGGTGGAGGCCCTGTTGGACAGTACAGGCACTGTTTTTGGCCCTGGGCAGCAATCATATGGAAAGACACATTGTGTGGTTGGATTGTGAGTAGGAATTTGGGGAAATGTGTGTCTCCCTTATGTTATACAGAAATGTATTCAAGAGACTCCAAGCTGCCAGCAAGCATCCCAGAAACAGACATAACTCCCTTGGCAGCCAACATTGCAAACAGAGGCAGGACTATGGAGCAGCTTTTGACTAGGTGGCAAGAATTTATATCCATTCCCCAAAGAAGGTAGGCTGTTGCTCCAGAGTGTTTGCCTGGTGTTTTTCATTTGGAACTTTCATGCATCAGAACCTCGACTATGCACTCCCTGTCTAATTCATCTTCACCCATATATTTTACCATTACAGATAGCCTTCCCCCTAAGCTTGTCTATTTACTAGCTGGTTTGACAGATGACAGCTACTCTGAGCCATGCTAGATGGCATTTGTATGGCTCTGGTGCCAGAAGCATTCTAAGAGCCGGTGTTGCATATTTATTGATCTTCATATTCCCAATAATCTGATGCCCGTCACATTTGACAACATTATGTGGAGAGGTCAGCTAGATGGGGCTAATGAAACTGTTTCCAAGATGGATGTTGTTTTCCACAACATTACCCTTGCAAATAGCTGTCAGTGGGGTATTTCACTGTTGGGCTAGGCATTTGAGAACCCTTTTTTTTTTTAATAGTTGACGTTTACATTAAACAAACCCGAAGCTATTAAATCTTAGTATTTATATACAATAGAAAACATGGAAGCCCTGGCATCTTTCCAAATGAAAATCTTATTAACAGACATGGTGCTTGTGGCAAAGTCCCCGGCAATTGGAGATTGGCTTGGCTGTCTGAAATGTTTGACGGATTAGCCTGAGATGATATGAAGGACCAAATGGGAAACGGTTGAAGTCTGCAGGATTATACCGGCAAATAGAAAGGCTTGCTGCAGTCCAGAGGCAGGCGGCGCTTGTATGACTGTTTCCAAGTGCCCACGCTGCTGTGAGCAGCCAGCACAAAATGCGCTTGGTTTAGATAAAGATTTACAAGAAAGGAGAAAAGAAGGAAGAAAGGAAAGAAAGAGGGAGGGAAGAAAAGAAGAAAGACAAAAAGAGAGGATTTGCAAAGAGGACCTAATATAATGAAATGCTTCCCATGAATTAATGACACTGAAAATGTGTTGGGAGCAGTAATGAAAATGATAAAGACAGATTTCCTGCACCTGGATCCAGAGCCCTGCAAAAGCCCTGCAAAGGGGCATTTAGGGGCTTTGCCCACTGTCTATCCTGACGGTTACCATGTTGGACAGTGATCCTCATGGCTCTTTCTCATGAATTTGTGCTGGTTTAATTCCAGGTGGATATTTAATTGGTGAAAATTCATCAAGTAGTTGTAAACACCTGCCTGCCAATGCAATTTTTGAGAACTTTGTCGCATATCTTAATAGGGCCACTGAGGACTTTGAATTCTTTAAGAAAAGCATAGTAAATCTTCAGTCTGAAATGCAATGTTTCACAAAGCCATGTCTATTGAATGGATTTCTTCATAGCAATGTTCTTCTTCCAACTTTACTGTTAAGCAGACACAAACAAGAGTATATAATAGAATTAATAATACTTGGCTACTGGCTCATCCAGAACTTTCTCAACAATGAACTCATTTTTCCAGTGCTAGCATTTAGGAGCATTAACTCACCACATTGCTGACAGTCACAAACATTGAAGAACTTCTCAACTTGTTTATTTTGTGGGGTGGAAGTAAGAATGTTGGAGAAGAGACGATTAACTATTGTGCCTTTTTCTTTAGTGGATCTCAGTACCTCTTCCCATTACATCCTTCTTCAGGTTATGCCGTTTGCATTGTGTCAAATGAAGAAGTAGAAAAGAATTGTTGAGTTCAAGAGCAGCGAAGTTCAGTGCTGGGCAGATGCTTATGGTTTTTTCAGATGGAAAGCTTGTTTCTCTTTCATCCTCCACCTCCTCCACCCTCATGGAATATATATATACAGTTAATAAGTATGTTCTCTTTTTGGTAAATACCTAAAAGTAATATGGGAAACAAAGTCAGGCAAAGGTGGAAGTCAGCTCCAAGTAAGGCAGAGTGGTAAGCATCCTGCCTACAACTTAAGAGACAGAATTCTCATTAAAGAAAAACACCATCAAAAAGTAATATGTGAGAGACGCAAGTAAAGCTACCCTAGGTAGCTTTAATTTAGGTATGAGCAAATTATATGGATAGTAGTTGCTATAGTAACTAGTAGACAATATGGTGTTTATGTTGCTATTGAGATATCTTGTACTTTACCAAAACAAGGGGAAAAAAAGACTTCCAGAAGCATGCCAACAATACATGAAGGGAACCTTTCTCATAAACATTTTACTTCTCCCATTTTAGTATTTCTTTATAATAAAATGAGTATCCACAATTAAGTACAGCTCGCGGGTTGGCTTGCTGTTGTTATTAATGTTTTTCCTAACTGAGATGTCCCTTTAAAAGCCTTGTCCCTGTGGCACAGCTGAGGGCACCCTGGCGGCCATCTTAGATGGTTTCCAGGAGAATTCTGGGATTCCACATGACATGCTGTGAGGTGTAGACCAACATGAGTCTGTTGAAGCCAGACCTAAAGACCAAGAATGCTAGAGAATTCAGGGCAGAACAGATGCTGTGAGAGGTTATAATTTTATGCATTTATGATCTTTTTAGCAGTTAATAGAATTTTGAAACATGTTTGAAGTTCTTTCTGGAGATAGTTAAGATGTTTCAATGGGGGCTTGTGCTGAAATGCAGTTGCCTCACATGTAAGCTGCAGTGGATGGAGATGCAGTGGGGAACACAGGGGAGTGGGGAGGTGCTGTTTTGCTGCGGGTGCTTGGCTGGTGGACTCAGATAACTCAGGTTCCAATTTGGGTTTAGAGACCTGAGAGCTAAGTTGATTGCAACTCACCCAGGAGTTGCTCTGACTTTTCACGGCACCAATTTCAAAGCTAGGTTGGGAAATCTGAGGGGGCTTCCAGTGCATTCAAATTCTTAAAGCAAAACTGTTGTAAATTAATTTAATTTAAAAATGTGTGTCAAAATAAATTCTAAAAGGCAAACAAAAATTGTATATCAATCAGGCTTTCTGGCATTTGAGATGGGAAAGGGAATTCTTAAAAAATGGAATGCAGAGGTAGGGTTCTCCATGCCTAAGTCATGGGAGTCACGGAAACAAAGACTGAACTCACTGAGATGACTTGCTTCTGCACACACTTTTCTTAGCACACATCCCTTTGCGGTTCTCTTTTTATAATGCATCATGGAATAGAGGAGCAAGCATTGCTTTGGAGCTAGAAAACCTGAGTTGTAGTCCCAATTCTGCCATTTCCTAGGATTGTGGCCTAAGGGAAGCAATCCATTAATATTTCCCATTTGGGAAATGCCCCTAGTAATACCCTCTTGGTCAGCTGGGGCTGGATTAAGCCGAGCGCAGAACACTTGGGTGACATATCTGGGGAGCTCCACCTCTCCACAGCTGTTCTTTAATCCCTACTCCTGCTTTGGCTATTCCTGGCTGTAGGTGAGTCATTTGATTTCTCTGGCCTCAGCTTTCTCATCTGCAAAGCGGTATCATTGGCCCTGCCGGCCTCAGAGGCCCCTGCTGCTCCTCACGTTCTGCGATCATATGGCACATGCTTTTCCAGGCTCCTCGATGCTTTCCCTTATGGAATGTATGCAGAGAACTCTTCACTCTTCATGGTTAAAATGCCTCTTCTTTTCCTGGATTTGAAGAGCTGCTCAAATGAAAAGTTGCTTTGAAATGAAGTCATGTCTATACTATAGACAAAGCAGAAGAAATCATCAATTTGAGCACTTTGCTTTTAGGCTGAAAATGTTCCCACTTTATAAATGAAAAGTTGGACTTTTTTCCCCCAGAGTTTGTGACCAATGCAAGGCCTCATGACCCTCAGTATTTTGATGGCCTCTATCGGCTATAGTTTATACTCCAAGAGGGTTCACGAGAAGGAGGGAGGCCCAAGGAAAAATGTTTAAAGGGTGAAGCCAGTGAATCTTTACTCAATTACTGTTATAACAAACGCTGCATCACTGGAGAAACAGATGATGAGCCAAGAACATACAGGAGGTGGGAAGGAGGAGGAGGAGCTGGAGGGGGAGCAGAAGAGGCAGAGGGAGAGGGAGTGGGAGAAGGGTCGAATTGCTTGAAGAGCAGTATTTAGTCACCTGGTCCATAATTCCAATCCCTCTCCGAAGCCTCAGGACGTGAGATGCTTCAGCACCTCATCCAGGCAAAACTCATTAGACTGTGAAGTAAGGCGAGTAAGAATCAATTTTTTGTCTAGCCCCAGAAATTATTTGGAATAATATGTCAAGATGGTTATCTTCTCTGTTGAAATTGGCTTGAAAAGATCAGAATTTCTTTAGATATCTATGAGATTTCCACGAACTGCCTGGGTCTCTACACACGAGCGTGACTACACAGGTGCCTGGAGAATGTATAGGCGGCCGCACACATTTATTTTTACAGAGGGTAATTATTACAGTCTCTCCTCCCAGAAATGAGCCTTTTGTTTTATGTTTTCAGCAAGAAGTTGTGAAATATTCTGAATTGTTTGCCTCTCCATTTTGCAATCTAAAACTCATTAACAGTTGAACAATTTAATCAGAATGAATCAAATTGTGAAATGGATACACGGGCAGTTCACATAGCCATAAAGCATGGCTGAAACTTTTCTGAACAGCTTAATAAAACTTAGAAGGCAGCAGGAAATAAATGATTATCCTGGACAATATTAGGGTAAACAGAACCTGGAGCCGTGAACCTGGTAATTGTTCTTCCTCACTCAGCACATTTGCCAGGCCTTGGTCTTAATTCATAGGATGGACCAGTGATTAGAGGGATTTAAGTTGCCAGTCTTTCTGTAAAAGATTTCTGTTTAATAATGGGCGTGATCTGGGAAGCCAAGTGAACGTCTGTGCATTAACCCTGACTTTAATTCCAGGAGTGTTCTTTCATTACAAATAGACCCCAGAGAGGCTGAGGGGGGCAGGGCTCTGACTCCTTGCTTTTAGGAAAGACTTCAATTTCAAGAATGACCTTGTCATTGTACTTTAAAAATTTTATCTATCGCAGAATTCTCTCTGCAGAGGCAGCTACGGCTGTTTTGTGGAAGTAGGTTCTTGTTTCATTTGGGTTGTACCCACATCAAATACTCTGAATTGTCTGGCAGAGTCAGCGTATTATGCATTTGGGTTCAAGGCCATCTGTAGGGTGACCAACTTGATCTGGGTTGTCCAGGGCTTTCCCTGTTTAGCACTGAAAGTCCTCCATCCTGGGAGCCCGCTGAATCTCAGGGAAATTGGGATGGTGGCCTGAGAAAAGTCCCATGCCAAGATATTTCCCGGCCTCAATGCCTGAAGTCACTCTCCCTCCCAATGCCAGAATTTTGCTTACAACTTATTAAGCAAATTTATATAATACCCATAATAATAATAATCCAGAACTATTATACATTTCTTTGTTCATAATTTTTATCCCATATTCTTCTGAGGATGAACTGAAGTATCTCTTTGGGATTCCAGTATATGCCTGGGTATTTGAGGTTTCCCTATCTCTATATTGTCAGTGAGATCTTAATTTTTAATTTCTTAATATTATAAATTCAGATTGCACCCCCATACCATGCCTGTTTTATTTTTGTAATTTCCACCAGCAGTCCACCATTCCTCTCCTGCACAGGCTTAGGTGGCCCCAGAACAAGACACTCCCACAGTCTTGTCACTTTGGTTTCTTTCTCATGATTAAGCTTTTGCCTCCACCGTTGTTCAGACATGGGCTTTTCATGGGTTTTTTTCAGATAGACATGGGCTTTTACACAACCATTCTTACTCTTTTGACTGGTCAATGAGATGAATCCTGACTCCACCACCTCCTAACTGTGTCTCAGAGGGTAAATGCTGCCTCGTGTTAGGCCTCACTTTTCTCACCTGTGAAGTGGAGATGGTAAGACTGATGCTGTAGGGTTGCCATATGGATGGCAAATAGACAGGTACAACCCATAAGGGTTAAGTTCTTTGGTGCTCGAGAGCATGCCTGCTGACACTGACCTGGCCAAGTCGGCCTGGGTGCTGTGAGTGGTGTGGGTTGGCAGGCGCCCATCAGCTACTGATCTGAACATGCTGATTCTAGTGTAAGCACAGACTCTTTCCATGATTTCCATGGGAAACTCATGGCCCACGGCCAGAGAAAGGGTCAACTCACTTCTTCATGAATGATTGCTGGGCTTGCAGAATGTTTCAAATTCAAAGTCAGGTTGATTGTTGTATAAAAGTTTGTATATGGAATAATTTCTTAGTTCCCTTGCTTGAGATTTTGGTCTACATGGGTTTACTTCTGAAAATTTTTTCTAATTAATCTCTATATTGAATTAAAGTGATATATATTATTTCTGTTTGTTTAGTGGCTATTCTTAACATTTTAATGTGCATACTTATATTAACAAATGAAGTTTCTTTATCCTTTTTCTAAATAATGGGAGGTCATTAGAACATTAGCTATCAACCAGCAGTAACAATTAACATTTGGTAATGTTATTTCATCTACCCCTCTCATTACTACTATTATTTCTGTTGCTGTTATTATTATGGGATATTTTACAGCAAATCTCAGAGATCATGTCATTTCACCTAGAAATACTTGGCTAACAAGAACTTTTTCCCTGTTAATATAATCACTATACCGTTATCACAGTAAACAAAATTAATAATAATATTTTAATATGATCTCCTGTCCCCTGCATATTTAAATTTTCCTAGTTGTCTCAAAATTTCTTTTTACAGATGTTCTGTTTGAATAAGTGCCAGATAAGTTTCACATATCACATTTGATATTTTCTTAACTAAAGTCCACCCTTCCCCCATTGTTTTTAATTAAATTAATTAATTTTTTTTTTTTAGTCATTTGTACTTTGAAGAAAATGTAAAATGCCCAGTGGTCCACATTTTGCCAGTTGCTTCTGTTTGGTGTCCTACAGCTTATTCTTCTATTTTCTAAGGTACTGTGAACCAGCATTTAAATTCAGTAATTATTTTAAATTCAGGACTTTCTGGGTTATAACACTTTGGAGATATTGCCATGTACTGAATGCATCACAGTGAGAAGCACAGAAATGTCTGCTGTCCTACTTTATTCATTGATCAACACTCAGGTGGTATCAGCTGAATCTCTCATTTAGGAAGTCAAAACTTTCATTTAATACTTGTTTACTGTAAAATACACAGAAAACATACATTACACAAAACTTACCATTTTAACCATTTTTAAGTGGTTTTAAGCATACTCACAACGTTGCAAGCATCACCACCATCCAGCTCCAGAACTTTTTCATCATTCCTGCTGTGGTTTCGATGTGTCCCCTTCAAGACTCAGGGTCCACCTCTTAATACTGCCAATGTGACAGTATTAAGAGGGGGAGCCTTTAAGAGGTGATTAGGTCATTAGGGCTCCCCCTTCCTGAGGGGCACTTAGGCCCGCATAAAACACGTCTCACTGTGAGCTTCCTTGCCCTTCTGCCTTCCGCCGTATGAGGGCACAGCGTCCCTGCCCTCTGGAGGATGTGGCAACAGGGGGCCATCTTGGAAGCAGAGAGCGGCCCTCACCAGACAACCAAACCTGCTGGTACCTTGATTTTGGTTTCCCAGTCTCTAGAACTATGAGAGAATAAATTTCTGTTCTTTATAAATTACCCACTCTCAAGTATTTTGCTATAGCATAATGGACTAAGGCAATCCCCAACTGAAACTCTGTACCCATTAAACAACTCATTATTCCCTCCTCCCCCCAGCCCCTGACAACCACTATTCTCTCTCTATAAATTTGACGACTCCAGGTACCTCATATGAGTGGAATCATACAGCATTTGTCCTTTTTCTGTTGGCTTATTTCACTTAGCATGTCTGTAAGGCTTATCCATGTTGTCACATATGAAGAATTTCCTCATTTTTTAAAGCTGAATCACATTCCATTATATGTATGTACCACATTTTATCCATTGACGGGCACTTGGCTTGCTTCTACCATTTGGCTATTGTGATTACTGCTGCTATCAACATGGGTGTACTCACTTACTGCTTTTGTCATTCACTTATGATATTTGTTTAGATCCATTAGTTCATTATGGGTTACAAAATGGTGATTTTCTAATATTTTCTCTTTACCAGTTTTCAGGATAATGAAGTGATAGATCAGTATTCCACAAAGGTGACCCATTTTTTTTTTTAAACCAACTTTTTTTTTTTCTTTAAATAGCTCTTCGGGTTGGCTTCTGTATCCTTTGACACAATTCTAGTAGCCTTTTATCACTACTTTGTTTCCTGGCAGAAAAAGATGTACCAAGCCAATATTGTACATTTTCTACCCATCCCTCAAATCCATCACTTCCCCAGTAAGACCTGGTTGCTTTGGGATGGTATTTAGAGACTATATCTGGGCACTTGGTGTGCTCATTACTAGGGGATTGTCATTGTTTCTAGGTTTTTCAGTAAACAGAGCTAAAATATGTATTTTTTAAGAGATAAATTATGAAGTCATACTGATATTTTAAATTCAAATTTAGAGTCACAGTGTTTTACTTCTTTGATTCTATACTGTATCTCTTTTATGATGAAAATCTTCTTTTAGATTAACATAATTATTTATTTTATTCTAGACTGTATTACTAGTGGCTTCAAAATAACCCTCACAATATTTATGGGATAAATAAGCTATTGAAAACAGTTTAAGACTTCTTTTCAGTTCTTTTTGTCCTCAAATTATACCTCTTAGGGATACACAGTCAGAATACAGTACTTTAAAGTCAATTAAATTTTGTGTGTCTACACCACCAATCTGATAGGTAGTTAGGTTCATTTGTTTCAGTGTTTTTTCAATTTTTAGGATTTCTTAAAAAGATTTTTTTAAGCATGAAAACATTGCTAATAATTCTAAACTGAAAAATAAAACCAAAAACCTCAAACCATATAATAGGGTCCATCTACAGAAATCTTGCTTCCATCTTTTTTTTTCTCTCTATTTCATTTCTTACTTCCTTCTATTTGTAATCATTTTCATTAGTTTTTGGTTTACCCTCCCATTATTTCTTTTTGGAAATATAAGCAAGCGCACGCATGCATACACACACACACACACAGTCTTTCCTTAGTCAAAAGATAGCATACTTTTTAGTGTGCATGATACTGCATTGTGATATCACTCTAAGTGTTGGGCATTTGACTCATTTGTATCATTTAGCTATTATAATAAATGCTGAAATCAGTAGTCTTGTGCTTACATGGCTTTGTATTTTTTTCTTGGGTATCTTTGGGATAGATTCTGAGAAATGGGATTGCTGGATAAATGGTAACTGCAGAGCGAATTTGTTAGATAGCGCCAGTCCCCCTTCACAGGGATTGTCTCATTTCACACCTCCCACTGCATCAATGTTTGAGCTGCCTGTTTGTCCACAGCATTATCAACAGAGTGTACTGTGGCACTGCCTTAGCTACTGGAACAGTTACAATATTGTTTTCTTTTAAGATTCCCATGCCATGTGGATAGTACAGATTTGAACACCTCACTTATGCATGCTTGGGATTTGGATTTCTCAGAGGATGGAGGAAATTTCCCCACCACCCAGAGTCTCGTCAAATAGCATTATCTCGTTGTTTCTTCCTAAGGTGGAAATTTTCTAGTCCCATTTTGATGGACGGGCAGCCTTATTAGGGCTCCTCTACTGCATTGTGTCTTTTCTTTTATTGAGATGGGGTTTCACTCTTATCGCCCAGGCTAGAGTGCAACAGCAGGATCTCAGCTCACTGCAACCTCTACCTCCTGGGCTCAAGTGATTCTCCTTCCTCAGCCTCCTGAGTAGCTGGGACTACAGGCATGCACCACTGCACCCAGCTAATTTGTGTATTTTTTGTAGGGGGTTTTACCATGTTGCCCAGGCTGGTCTTGAACTCCTGAGCCCCGCGATCTGCCCACCTCGACCTCACAAAGTGCTAGAATTACAGGTGTGAGCCACTGCGCCTGGCCATATTATGCTCTGTTTTAGTCCAGGATTCCTCTTCAGTGTGCCAAGGCCCAGACTCCTGCCCTCATCCGGGTATTCTGCCCTCAGCCCTGAGCTGTGGAGCTTATGTCTGGATCCAGTACCCTCTCGGGCCCCAAGCTGTCTGCTTCTGTGTTTGCCATTCTGGTTTTAAGTGACCTCTTCAGCACCTGGAGATTTCCTTTTCTTTCTTTAGAGTGTATCTGTGTATTACATTTTTCGGGAGGCTGCATTTTACCCAGCATTTCTAAGTATAATGAGTGGGAGAGAGTTCTTCAGAATCTTCTTGTCTTCTTATTGCTGGAAGAAATGTGATCCAGATTTACAAAAATTATACCAACAGGGGGAAGTAAAATGGGAATTGAGAGTGATTATTTGGTGTGCAAAAGTTTCCTTTAAGGGAGGACTTCTAGAGTGTCCAAACAAAATTTTTACCTTTAACCAAAATTGAGCCTATAAATATTGCACAGAATGGGGTGTGATTGTTTTGTGAAGGGGCTGTCTCGGACCTGGTAGTGAGGAGTCTGGGCCATGGGCTCACAAATTTCTGCATTGCAGCCTGAGGAGAGAAAAGTCAATCACTAAATTATCCTTTTGGCCTTATTCCAAAGTTCAAACTCCAAACACACCACAAAACATATTGTACAAGATAGTCCTCTGGGAGGACTAGATCATGAAAAGAAAAGAAACCAGGATTATCCCTCATGGGATAATTAGGAAAAAAATCCTTTAGTCAATACTGCTTAATTTCCTTTAAAATTCCTAGTTGCCTTATTAACAATATAATCAGTGCCTTCTGATAATTTCTAACACGACCTAGAGTGACCTTTCCCGTTTCAAATGTGTACAGGGTTGAGCATGGTGGCTCATGCCAGTAATCCCAACACTTTGTGAGGCTGAGGTGGGAGGATCACTTGAGGCCAGGAGTTCGAGACCAGGTTGGGCAACTTAGTGAGACCTCATCTCTCCAAAAAAATAAAAAAAAAGAATAAAAAGTCTACAGATTTGCTTAGCTTTTCCAGTTCAATTTGACTCTCTGCTGGGATTGGACATTTTCCCTTTCTTTGCTGTGTGGTTAAGTTGTGTGGTTTTCTCGGTTTTATCTTCTAAAACCCCAGCTATTCTAAGTGTTGGACTCTGTTGGCTGTGGTTTTGTGCCAGAAATCACTTTAGACTGGAATCAGCCCAAATAGTAGAGAATGGAATACAATGTTGAGGTTTGCTATGGTATGAGATTAGCTCAGCTGAGACAGTGAGAATGGCAGCTCACTGATGATTCATTTTATAAATAGGGAACAAATTTTGGTGTTATTTGCTGCTTCGTCCCCCTCAACTACCAGCTTGTACCCTTTTTAGGTGTGGAACTTTTAAACCTGGCTTTAGAAGAAGGGTTTTTGAAAATCACCTCTAGCCTGGACAATTCCTAAGTGGTCTTCCCTCCTCTGATTTCTCCCATTTTTACAACATCCTAAATGAACAGGCCAAAAGGAAAACTCTACCTTTCCTAAACAAAGACCTGTATGTTACATTACTTTCCTGCATAAAACCCTTTGGTGAGTCCCCTAAAGAGTCAAGTCGAATCGCCTAACCTGGCATTCAAGGCCTCTGAATGGGGCCTGACCACTCTCTCCTCTTCCATCTCCCACTCCCCAACCCTAGCTGGCAGCCCACATTCTTTCATTCCTCCCAGCCTAGGTCTATGGCTCTTCTCTGTGACAACCTTCCCATCAGAGGGCATGCAATTAAGCCTTGACATGTGAGACCACATGGGGACTAAGAACAGCTGTGCCAGGACTCTTGGTTTACTGGTTTTGAGCTTTGCTCTGTGATGACTCTGTGACTTTATATCCCATTTGTACAGACTTGCTTAGTTGTTCCAGCTTGACTTGACCCTCTGCTGGGATTGGACCTTTCTTCCCTTTGCTGTTATGGTTAAGTTTATGTGTTAACTTGACTGAATATGGGGTTCCCAGATACTTGGCTAAACATTGTTTCTGGGTGAGATATGCATTTGCACTGGAGGACTCAGTAAAGGAGATGACCCTCCTCAATGTGGGTGGGCATCCTCCAATCCATTGAGGGCCTGAATAAACAAAAGGTGAAGGGAGAATTTGTCCTTTCTTCCTGTTTGAGTGGAGGCCTTGGTCTTTCACCTTCAGAATAGGATTTACACCATCAACTCCTCTGGTTCTCAGGCCTTTGATCGTGGACTGAACTACATTACTGGCTTATCTGGGTCTCCAACTTGCAGATGGTAGGTTGTGGGACAGTCTCTAGGAGCCCATCTTCATAATAAATCCCTTTCTACATAGCTCTATACAGTTGGCTTTGTGTATGCGTGGGTTCCACATTCATGGATTCAACCAACTATCCAACAGAAAATACATTTGTGGGATGGGGAACCCGAGGATAGGGAGAACAGGAGGGCGGTTTCTTCCACGCTGTTCTTGTGATAGTAAGGGAGTTCTCTCGAGATCCGATGGTTTAAAAGTGGCAATTTCCCTGCATGCACTCTCTCTCCTGCCACCCAGTGAAGAAGGTTCTTGCTTCCCCTTTGCCTTCTGCCATGATTGAGTGTCCTGAAGCTTCCCCAGCTATGTGGAACTGTGAGTCAATTAAACCTCTTTATCCTTCTTCTTTTTTTATATATATATACATAAATTACCCAGTGTCAGGTAGTATCTTTATAGCAGTGTGAAAACGAACTAATACACTATGGGACTTGAGCATCTGTAGATTTTGGAGTCTGAGGGGAGTCCTGAAACCAATCCTTGAGGATACTGAGGGACAACTGTACATCCTGCTGGTTCTGTTTCTCTGGATAGTCCTGACTAATACATTTCCTAGAAAATTCCTACCTGCCTTTTGCTGCTCTGGCTCCCAGAGCACGTCCTCCATTTCGCTTATCTCCAAGCATTTGCCATGGAATTGTGAACATTCTCCAATTTCTGCCTGGCATACATTTCAAAGGAGGCATTCTGCCTGATAAGAGCAAATTGATTGGTGACAAGAACCAGTGAAACAATAAATTCAGACAGGGTGTTTTCAGTTAGGTACCATTTCGTCTGGAAGAAGTTGGACCAGAGGATCTCTGGGGCCCCCTCTAGCTGTGTGATGGAAGGAAGCAGATTTTACCCTATCAGCCAGTTTATTATGCGCACTCTGCTACAAAAGTTAGGCTAGTCTCCTAGACTGAAAGTATCAGAGGGCCAGAGACGAAACTCTCAGTATTCCACAAGGGGCATTGTTCCTGTTAGAGAAGATACTGAGTTGATGAATAAATCGATGAGAATATGTGAAGGAACAAAGGAAGATTCATTGCCATGATAAAAAAAATTCTATGGAAATTTCTGGAAAGGATTAAAGGACCTGTATGAACATGATGGGCAATGCAAGATTATTTCATTGTTAGGAAAGAGGTTGAGCTGAGCCATGTGTGCAGAAGAGACAACTGTAGGCTGAGTGAAAAGAGAAATGGAGTTAAGGGGTCTGGGCTCTGCTACATTGTGACCTTAGGTCATCTGTGTCGAACTGTATAGCCGACCATCTGTCTGCCCATCCATCTACCCAAACATTTATCTATCTGCCCAATCATCCATCTATCCTTCTATCAATAAATCTGTCCATCCATCCATCCAAACAGCTATCCATCTGTCTGTTCATCCATCTATCCACCTATCTGCTCATCTGCCTCTCCACGCATCCATTCCATCCAAACACCTGTTCATCTATCCATCCTTACCAAACACCCACAGTATACTAGGGATTAGAAATCCAAATATGACAAAGACACAGTCTCTACCTCCATGGAACTCAGTGTGTCAAGGGAAGATTTTCATACAAACAATTACTGTGTAATAAGAAAATGACTCCAGGGCCGGGCGCGGTGGCTCACGCCTGTAATCCCAGCACTTTGGGAGGCCGAGGTGGGCGGATCACGAGGTCAGGAGATCGAGACCATCCTGGCTAACACGGTGAAACCCTGTCTCTACTAAAAATACAAAAAATTAGCCGGGCGTGGTAGTGGGCACCTGTAGTCCCAGCTACTCGGGAGGCTGAGGCAGGAGAATGGCGTGAACCCGGGAGGTGGAGCTTGCAGTGAGCCGAGATCGCGCCACTGCACTCCAGCCTGGGCGACAAAGCAAGACTCCGTCTCAAAAAAAAAAAAAAAAGAAAAGAAAATGACTCCAGATAAGCACTTTGTCCACTGTGCTGTGCGTGAGAGCACTTACATTTGCCTAGAGTCAGGAAAGGCTTCCCAGAGGTTGTGGTGTTTGTTCCCAGACCTGAGTGAGGAGGATCTTCATTACCTTGGTCCTCAAGTTCTATTTTACCTGTGCACAGCAGGCATGGGGCCAAAGAACATCTGTCCAAAGATTTCTGTGATTTCATGAGTGGCAGATACAGATTTCATACTGGGCACCAACAAGACCTGTGGAGGGCTACTGGGGAGACAGAGCTAGTTAAACACTAGGCTAGGCTTGGGACACCCCACCTTTGAGGGACCCGCATACCATGTGCAAGAACACGCTCTAGCCCTTGGGTAGTTGGAGGAAAAGCTCCACTGCCCTCAGAAGCTTGTTTCCTGGGACAAGGCTGGAAGTGGGCTTTCCAGGCTTGTTCAGGACCCAGGCCCATTGTCTACAGTGTGACAGGAACCCCATGAATTTTAATAGCCTCCATTCAGAGTGATTAAAACCTTAATGAAATTTAATTATCTTGATGTTAAGCGTTTTGTGTTAAGTTATTGCATTCTGACCACTCATTGTTCCCTGCAAGCTCAGGGCCGCTAACCCTACCTCTACCTTAATGGAAAGGAAAGTTGAATATATTTAAATGAAATTTCCCCCAAAGTAATTGCCTTCAATGAAACACCAAGTAGGCGTCAGGATTGAATTTATAAATTGGGCCGGCTGCAGATGAGAGCTACCATATTTGGAATGGTTCTCATTAATCCAGGGTCTCCAGAAGGAGCGATGTGAAAAGCGCAGACTGTAAGTGACAGGTGTTTATGGCTCGCAATTGCATTAAACAGGCTTTTAAATGCAGGTTAAAGGCCTCTGTGAAATATAGAATATACCTTAAAACATGGCCTAAATTTTTTGCCATTTTGGACTTTACATTACTTACCTACGGAATTAGTTGAGCTTTCGGTTAATCAACTGTCAGTGTAAATTGCAGTCAAGCGAAATGCTTATAAATACTGGTAAGCACAGTTTGCTTTGGCCTGTTGCTTTTTTTCCTTCTTCTTCCCCTGGGCCTTCCGAAGGCCTTCAGCTGATGGAGAGCTTTTAATTTCACATTTTGGCCCCCACCGCAGGTGATAAACAAAGGTTTCCCCGCTGCTCTGGCTAGGGTCAGTTATCCGCCCTCCCCGTCAATCCCACTCCCCGTAATTACACACAAAAGGTGCCTGAGATCCACAGCTAATTTGCGGCCTCTGTTTAGCAGAATTTAATAGCAGGTATTACTGCTGCCGCGGTAATTAAGGACCTTTGTCAATAAGACGGAATGGATGGCCACACTTGGTTGTAATCAGTGGGCTCTCGAGAGCCAGAGGAGTAAAAGGGAGAGAAGCAATCCATTTTGTGAATAACACGGCCCTCCCTCCCGCCCAGATCGGGCAATGGAATAATAATTCCCCAGGCAATGAAAGTACAGGAATAAAAGTACTTACCCTCCAGCCGGTGATTTTTTTTTTGACTTTTTATTTACTCTACTGAGCTTTCTTATTTGCTCCAGGCTGCATTTGATGAAGTATTGTTTAAACAGCACAGAGCAAAATGGATGGAGGGAGGTGGGGAGAGGAGGAGGAATTTTAACCAGGTGGCGAGGGAGGCGCCGTCCTTTAAGGTGGACGGCCGTTGGGTTTATCAATTATTTCTCCGGGATACAAAAAAAAAAAAAAAAAAAAAAAATGACAAAACCAAGTGGCTTCATGAAGAGGTGGAGGGTGTCATTTAGCGCCGTCTCTGAACATAGTCATTCAGCTCTAAATGGGTCGCCTGTAACAAGCGAGAAGTGAGCTTGGGGGAGACTTGCCACCCTCCCACCTCCTCCCTAATGTACGGATGAATGGCCCGGCGGAGGGGGCGGCGGGGAAAGGGAGGGGGCAGGGGCTGGCGGCCACAATTCAAAGACACCGTCAAGGTGTGTGCCCCTCGCCGTAATTGGAGAGGAAGCTGCCTTTCCCTCGCCGATTCCCTGCCTTTTTACTGGTTTTAACAAGCATGATGCTTTTAATAGTGCTTTGAGTACCATCTCTTTATATGCCTCTCCCTTTTTAAAGCAGCTTTAACTATACTCTTTCTGTCGCTAATGTCTGAAAAACTTCTACCTTTAATCATTCTCGGAAGAGCCGGCAAACAAGCGGCCCTTTCCTTTTGCAATTATGTGCCTGGTAGCCGCTGCCCGGCCGGCGAGCGGGAAGGCAGCCGGGAGCTGCGAGTGTGTGGATTATGTGGATCTGACGCCAGGCTCGGAGAGTGGGGACATCACGAGGGGCTTCTTGTTACAGAAGGGCTGGGGGTCAATTTTAAATGCCCAAACCTGCAAGCGGGAAGCCAACAAGCCATTTGACCACTATTAACAATGCACCTGAATTTGGCTAATTAAAAAAGATTGAAATTAAGTTTGTGGCAAAACCCACACCTTCCTCCTGCAACCCATGTCCAGACTGAGTTGATGGGTGAGGTCTGCCTGTAAATTGAGCCTTGAGGGTTTCACATCTGCCTTCCAGGCTGGGTGGGTTGGCTCCGATGCAGGTTTGGAAATAAAAGGGAAAGAGGAGGGGCAGATTCCATCCCCTGTGGAGGAGTGTGCACACAGCTTTTGGGTCCCTCAAAGGAATGGCAGGGGCAAGGCTGGGAGCTTCAGGGCCTCTAGGATGGCTCCTGGCTCAACAGAGACTCACAAGCCCAGGAGGGCAGAACCGGGGCCAGGAGGGCAGAACCGGGGCTGGGAGGGCAGAACCGGGACAGTGAGGGCCATGGAAGTCACCTGTCCTGTCCTGTTTCCTCGTCCGTCCCATTCTTGTCTTCTGAAAATGAGACTCTTTTTTTTGAAATATCTGTCAAGGTGAAGTTCGGGAGATGTTCCAGAGGTGCCTTCCTTCCCAGAGAGCAGCTCTGGGGGCGGGGGGCGGGGGGCGGGGGGAAGGGAGAGAGAAGGGTCTCTTTAGAGCTTCTGTGCATCCCTTATTCAAAGGTATCAGTCAGAAAAGGATCCCTTTGATCCATATCCCACATTGATTAGAGTTCAGGTCCCAACTCTGGGGCACTCTCACTCTAATTCAGCTTGATAAGTGGTTTTCTAATCTGTAGAATGCAGGTAAGAATGGCTCTGGCAGGCTGACTGTAACCGCTCTGAAGATATCAAGTCCTAAGCCCTAGAACCTGTGAATGTTGTTACCTTTATAAGTAAAAAAGGTCTTCCCAGATGTGATTTAAGTTAAGGATCTTGAGATGGGAAATTATCCAGGTGGGCCTTAAATGCAATCACAAGTGTCCTCATAGGAGAGAAGCAGAGGGAGATTTGACACAGAGAGGGGAAGGTAATGGAAGAGATGGAAACAGAGATTGGGATGATGTGGCCAAAAGCCAAAACATGCTGGCAGCCACCAGAATCTGGAAGAAGCAATAAATGGATTCTCTAAAGCCTTTGGTGGGGCACAGCACACCTTGATTTTGGCCTTCCGTCCTCTAGTACTCTGAGATGATAAATTTCCCTTGTTTTAAGCCACTCAGTTTGTGGTAATTTATCACAACAGCCACAGGACGCCAGCACAGATGCCTCAGGGGAAGGTCCTCTTCCATAAGTGGGGCAAGCGAGCACTTGAGGACAGACAGGAGGTTCTGCAGTTGTGCCTCCTGGCCAGGAGGGCAAGGGGGCCTGGGATCCTGGTGTGCAGCAGGCATCCTGATACACGTGGAATTTTACAGTGCTGTTACTTGGAGCATTGGCTGTGGGGTATGCTGCATTCCAGTCCTTGAGGAAGGGGGTGTCACCCAGGTGTGGGTGCCCAGGGAGGGGAGCACACTCTGGAGCTTGAGTAGGAGTCTAACAGTGGCTCAGCACAAGGCAGGACTGAAGCTGTGCCTGAGGTTTTAGGTCCCCTCAGCTGGCGGAACTGGACAGACAGAGGTGACTCCCTCTCACTCCACTGGGTGAAAAGAACATATTTAAAAACCACAAAAATATATAACTATCTCTCAGTGAGCAACTTCTTATGCAGAAAGGATTATATTTTCCCCTGTCGTACAAAGAAATTTTCTCAAAGATCTGTTCACTACTATTTTTATAAATCTTATTCTTTTACACAATAGCCTTAATACTTTGGAATAAATTTTTGGGTTAAGAGGTAGGTTGTTTCCATTGTGTTAGTTGTAAGTGCTACTTTTTCATATTTGGATAGTAATTCTAATTCATAGCACAATGGAGTTTAGAGTTCAGAATAGGATGTATTTCTTGATTGACTTTTTGTTAATATCCTTTGGGTGCTCGATATGTGTTATGAGGATGAAATGAGAGACTGTGGTCTAAAAGAGACAAAAAGCTTGCCCAAGTCACCTAGCGGTGGTGGCACCAGGCCGTGAGTGCAGCCGTCTGACTTCGGAGTTTAGTTCTTCACGCCCACGCTTTTGGAAGCCAAGGATGAGACCTGCATCTGGTTCTTCGGGGTTTTATTGGGAGATCTAGTTGTGCCGGCTGCAGATGGCACTCCCCACCCCCACAGGGCCTCAGCCCAGGCCCAACCACATCTTCCTTCTGTACAGCGGGCGTAGCACCTGCGCCCTTGGGGAGTGTCCACTGTTTTGTTGAATTGCTACTGGGAGTTGAAGAGGCCTTGGGGCATTCGTGCTAAATGGGATCCCTTTGAAAGGCATCTCTAAGTATAAGCAGAAATCAAGTTTGGCAGAAGTGATTCACAGACATCCCAGGCACAAAGCACATTCTCCTATAAGGAGAATGTTAATTTGTTCTAGAAGCACAGCAATTAAAGGGCAATGTCCATCAAGTGGTCATATTGGTTTGTAGCAGTTATGTCAAAATCCATAGCAAACCCCAATCTGCATTTTCAGAGTAGAGAGATTATGTCCTGTTGTTTGGAGGAAGCCTGCTACAGCTGGGCCTTAAGGCCTGTATTAGTCCATTCTCATGCTGCTGATTAAGGCATGCCCAAGACTGGGTAATTTATAAAGAAAAAGAGGTGTAATGGACTCACAGTTCCACGTGGCTGGGGAGACCTCACAATCATGGTGGAAGGTGAAAGGCACTTCTCACCTGGCGGCAGACAAGAGAGAATGAGAGAGCCAAGAGAAAAGGGAAACCCGTTATAAAACCATCAGCTCTTGTGAGACTTATTCGCTACCAGGAGAAGAGCATGGGGGAAACCACCCCCGTGATTCAATTATCTCCCAGTGGGTCCCTCCCACAATACATGGGAATTATGGGAGCCACAATTCAAGATTTGGGTGGGGCTACAGCCAAACCATATCACAGCCATAACACACCATGCCCCAGCCTCTGCCCCAGTGCCTTTGCTCCACAGCCAGCTCCTGATCAGGGAGAGTTACTGTTGTCTTGCAAGTGTATGTCGCAGCAGCAGGTTGGGCCTGTAGGCCAGAGCAGCTCCCAACAGAGCATACTGGGTTTTGCATTCTTCTTAGAGCACTAGATGGAGTATGGCTGTGTCTATATGAACTGCGAATCCTGACCAGGTCTTGGTGTGGTGAGGTATGATGGAGGCCATAGGGCCCTGTGGTGGAGGGCTGTGTAGCAGGGAGGGCATGAGTCAGACAGCTGGGTAGGCCCTGGCTGTGTGAGCCAGGGTGGGTGTCTTCACTGCTCTGTGCTGCAGCTTCTACATTAGAAAATGAGGAAAAATCGCCTATCTATTTCACAGGGTTGTTGAGGAGGTTAAGGATGAAACATGCAGTGTCTGGAGTGGAGTCTGGCCTTGGGGGTGCTATTCCAGAGGCATGGCTGCTCACCCCCCCTTTTTTTTTGTGAGACAGAGTCTCGCTCTGTCAGCTAGACTGGAGTACAGTGTCATGATCTCGGCTCACTGCAACCTCTGCCTCCCAGGCTCAAGCAATTCTCCTGCCTCAGCCTCCTGAGTAGCTGGGATTACAGGCGTGTGCCACCATGCCCAGCTAATTTTTGTATTTTCAGTAGAGATGGGGGTCTCATCATGTTGGCCAGGCTGGTCTTGAACTCCTGACCTCAGATAATCTGCCTGCCTTGGCCTCCCAAAGTGCTGGGATTACAGGCGTGAGCCACCGCGCCTGGCCTGCTCCTCTTAACGTTGTGGAAAAAGCGGTGCTCGAGGAGTCCACGCACCTGGGAAACAATGTTCTTGCCACTCAGCGAGGCCTTCTCTGAGCCTTGGTCTCCTCATCTGTGAACTGTGGAAGGTAATGAGGCCTAGCCTGAGGGGTGATTAGGAAGATTAAATGGGACACTTTGTGGGAAAGCACCAGGCTCCTATAACTCCTAGATCTTTAGGTGCCACTGAAGCCCATTGGTGTCATCTACCTGGTTAGTCGCAGACTCCGGACTGCTCAGTGTGTCATGTGGTTCTGGCTGCTGTAGGGCAGGGAAAAGAGATGTGTCAGACTTTGTTCCTGTCCCCAAGAAATGTCCCCACATAGTGTTGACAGACTTAACTGCATGCCTGATTAAATTTGAGTTTCAGATACTCGATGAATAATTTTCAGTAATTAGTATCCAAATACTGTATGGGACATACTTAAACTAAAAATTATTTACTGTGTATCTGGATTAAAATTTGACTCACTGTCCTGAATTTTTATTTGCGAAATCTGGCATCCCAATGGCCCCTCATCCTATGTAAAAATGCCCAACTTGAGGTCTCTGTCCGTTGGTTTGGGGAGTCCCTCTGAGATCGCTGTTACCCAGATTCTGACTTTGCTCCATCTTTTCTTTGGTCACGGGACCCTGGGGGAGTTCTCCCTTCCTTCTGTCCTGTGCCTCAGTTTCTTCCTCTGTACTGGCTTATTGCTCAAAGGTCCTTTCTGTTTCCCTTTCTCTCACTTCAGAGTTGGTGGAACACATCTGGCCAATCTGGCATTTTGGTATTGTGTAGACAAAATGACCCACTGGCTTGATTGCATCTTTAACTTTTCAAATGCTTGTTTTGGCTTCATGTAGACACAATCCAAATGCCTCTGACCTGCCCTTTCAGTCCCAATTCTCAGCACTTGTAAGGAAAAGTCTCTTTGTAACTCTGCCCAATTCCCCCAGCTGCGTCTCTAAAGGGCATTTTGAAGCCCTTTTAATTTCCAATCCATTATAAAAATAAATCTTTGGAGGGTTTGCTTCCTACATAGCAGCATGCTTTTTGGCTTGACAGCTGTCAAACTGAGAAACATTCCATGAATTCTCCACGTAATTTAAAAGTTGCTCGGACTGAAATACGGGGTGATGTCTGCTCAGCTGAAAGGGTGCCATTTGTACCTGGGTAATTCAATTCACCTGATTTTTTTTTTCAGGGAATTACTTTCATAAGGAAAAGGAGAAGGAGTACATTTTACTCAATTATGAAATGGGTGTTCTGATCCAACTTGTGACTGTATTTCTAATCGGTTCTACCTTTCACTGCGCCTCTGGGAGGGGCAATCTCTTCAACCATCACTTGTTCTTTGGCAATAATTACTTTTGGATGAGAACAGCAAGTCCATTTTGGGGGTTGTGTTCTGTGACATATATGTCTCTATATAAAATCCTTTTAGAATCTAAGCCTCTCACTCACATATGAGTTTCTTTCTCTTCAGAGATTAAAATACTGCAGCCACCATTTGTTTTGAGCAAACACAGTACTGTGAAGTCCTGTAATAGCTCGTTGGGGATTCTAAGCCACAGATTTTCTTATTAATCTTGCTAACACCTAAGAAGGTATGGGCGCCTCCCAAATGCGTAAGCTTTATGCTCATTTGCTTTAATCCCTCAACATTTACCCTGCTGCTCCAGTCACGGCTCTGCCAGCTTCATTTGGCTCCTTCCTTCCCTCCCTTTCTTATCTCTCTCTTTTCTCTTCTTTCTTTTTTTCCTCCATGGATTTGCACTTTTTAGTCTCAATAAAAGGACTTGATATCTGCCATTGGAAAACCTTACTTTCATTTTTTCCCCCAGAAAAATGAAACAGGTTTCTTTTAACTAGTGGAAGTCTCTCCTCTCTAAAAGGTTTTTATTATTGAGTGCCCGGGGTCCTTAGTTTCTGACATTTATCTTCCAGCTAAGCAGGAACAAAAAAGGGAGGCAGCCTTCTGCACCCCGAGTTTCTGAGTAACCACCCAGCGGTTAAATTGAAGCAGCCGCAACATCTTCTTCATTGTGTCACTTTGGGCTTCCTTGTTAATTTATGAGCCTCAACTGTCAAAATAGTTTGTGCAACGGACCCTAAAAACGATGATGGGTCGTATCAATCAATCGGGTTTTATAGCCCCGGTTTCCCTCGCGGCAGGCCTGCCTTCTGTATACAGCACGTTAAAAAGAAAACCACTATACCATAGATGTGCTCAAAATGAGTACATCACGCCCAACAATGCATCCCTTCATGTATGGCTCCAGGATGCTTAATGCTCCACCTCTGAGGCCCTTGTGATGACAGCCGGAAGCTGTCGAGCCTGTTGTGGGGGTGTCCCCCTGCCAGGGCATCCCACTATTTCAAGTGTCCCATCTCCATGATTGGAACTCGATGGTCTCAAGATGGCACCATCAGAGGCCTTCGGACAAGCATGCGGTGATGAGCAATGGAAGCTGGACTGGGTTGGGGCAAAATACCCCTCCAATGAGACAAAAATTTTCCTTAGTCTTTGTGATTATAGAATCTAAATAGAGGCTGGGCATGGTGGCTCACGCCTGTAATCCCAGCACTTTGGGAGGCTGAGGCGGGTGGATCACTTGAGGTCAGGCATTCGAGACCAGCCTGGCTAACATGGTGAAACCCCATCTCTACTAAAAATAGAAAAATTAGCCAGGCGTGGTGGCACACGCACCTGCAATCCCAGCTACTCGGGAGGCTGAGGTAGGAGAATTGCTTGAGCCCGGGAGGCAGAGGTTTAAGTGAGCCAAGATCATGCCACTGCACTCCAGCCTGGGCCACTTCATTTCTAATAATAATAAACATTTCTAATAATAATAATAATAATAATAATAATAATAATCATCATCATCATCATCTAAATAGATTCTCAGTAACTCAAAAAACCTGTCTGCAGATTTGAATTTTGCTTTCAGGTGCTGGCCGACTTTCCTGTCTGAGGTGGACCACTTGATAATATAGGGGCTTTTCACAGACATTTTCTATGTTCTTCTTGGTTCTAGTCTCTAGGCTCAGGGTTTTTCATTATTCAGATTTTTCCCTTTTATTTTTCTTATCACAAACACAAGTTAATTATGAAAAACTTGGAAAATATGGAGAAGTATGGAGAACAGCAAAATCTGTTCTCTATCCAGGGGCAACCTCTGCTAACATTTGGTATATTTTCTGCCTTCTGTGTATATGATTTTACATATTTGAGATAATCTGTCTACACAATTTTATTTCCTGCTTTAAAAACATTTCTCTAAGCTTTTAACATTTTTGTGGTAAAGTCCTGTTGTGTCCGGAATTGGTGGGTTCTTGGTCTCACTGACTTCAAGAATGAAGCCGCGGACCCTCTTGGTGAGTGTCACAGTTCTTAAAGGCGGCGTGTCCGGAGTTTGTTCCTTCTGATGATCAGATGTGTTCGGAGTTTCTTCCTTCTGGTGGGTTCGTGGTCTCGCCGGCTCAGGAGTGAAGCTGCAGACCTTCGCGGCGAGTGTTACAGCTCTTAAGGCGGCGCGTCTGGAGTTGTTCCTTCCTCCTGGTGGGCTCATGGTCTCGCTGGCTTCAGGAGTGAAGCTGGAGACCTTCGTGGTGAGTGTTACAGCTCATAAAAGCAGTGTGGACCCAAAGAGTGAGCAGTAGCAAGATTTATTGCAAAAAGCAAAAGAATAAAGCTCCCACTCTGCGGAAGGGGACCCGAGCGTGGTGCCGCTGCTGGCTCGGGCAGCCTGCTTGTATTCTCTTATCTGGCCCCACCCACATCCTGCTGATTGGTAGAACCCAGAGGTCTGTTTTGACAGGGCACTGATTGGTGCGTTTACAATCCCTGAGCTAGACACAAAGGTTCTCCACCTCCCCACCAGATTAGGTAGATACAGAGTGTGGTTCTCCAAGTCCCCACCAGAGTAGCTAGATACAGAGTGTCCATTGGTGCATTCACAAACCCTGAGCTAGACACAGGGTGCTGATTGGTGTGTTTACAAACCTTGAGCTAGATACAGAGTGCCAACTGGTGTATTTACAATCCCTGGGCTAGACATAAATGTTCCCCACGTCCCCTCCAGACTCAGGAGCGCAGCTGGCTTCACACAGTGGATCCCGCACAGGGGCTGCAGGTGGAGCTGCCTGCCAGTCCCGTGCCATGCGCCCCACTCCTCAGCCCTTGGGTGGTCGATGGGACTGGGCGCCTTGGAGCAGGGGGCGGTGCTCGTCGGGGAGGCTCGGGCCGCACAGAAGCCCACGGAGGGGGTGGGAGGCTCAGGCATGTCGGGCTGCAGGTCCCGAGCCCTGCCCCACGGGAAGGCAGCTAAGGCCTGGCGAGAAATCGAGCGCAGGGCCGGTGGGCCAGCACTGCTGGGGGACCCAGTACACCCTCCGCAGCCGCCGGCCCGGGTACTAAGCCCCTCATTGCCCGGGCCTGCAGGGCCGGCGAACGCTGCTCAGAGTGCGGGGCCGCCAAGCCCACGCCCACCTGGAACTCTAGCTGGCCCGCAAGCGCCGCGCAGCCCGGGTTCCCACTCGCGCCTCTCCCTCCACACCTCCCTGCAAGCTGAGGGAGCTGGCTCCGGCCTTGGCCAGCCCAGAAAGGGGCTCCCACAGTGCAGTGGTGGGCTGAAGGGCTCCTCAAGTGCCGCCAAAGTGGGAGCCCAGGCAGAGGAGGCGCCAAGAGCGAGCGAGGGCTGTGAGGGCTGCCAGCACGCTGTCACCTCTCACTGTTGTTTTGTGTGTACCATAGCTTAGTTAGGCTGACAGACTGTCTGAACCAGCCTCCAATTTAGTGATCTGCTGAACTGAACACTTTCTAGTCTCCAAAATATCTCCTCTCATTGCAAAGAACACCATGAAGCCCCTATGCTTTCTGCAAGGGTATTAACCCTTTCTAGGGTGCCTTTTCCTAACCTTCTGTATGTTGCCAATAAACTTCTACTCATCCTTCAAGACCCAGTTGAAACAAGCCCATCCTCCATGAATTCTGAATTCTAACCTCAATGGAGTTGGCCCTACTCTTCTTTGTGCTGACATCCGTGTTAACTCACCTATGTTAGGATCACTGAATGGCATTTAGCAGTCTCTCTCATCTCCCTCTGCTGGTCCTTAGATGCACCATGCATATCTAAGTCTGAACTGCAGTCATCTGTGTTGATGACTGGCCATCCTGAGCTGCCCAGGGCAGCCCGGTGTGCATGGAACCTCCAGTTTTCTTAACTGTGCCTGCCATGGTAACAGATAAACCAGCCATTTAGAGGTATAGTTCAGGTGTTTGGGAGACTGAAATAAAACAACACTAAAAAACTTTTCAAGCTCCCAGGTTCTTCCGTGATTTCCACTTGGGGTGTGAGTACATTTCCTCCAAATGTCCCTGTTGTTGATAGCTGTTGTCAGAGTTCATGACGGCATTTGCACTGAAAATTCCTAATTTGATATTTCTCTTGTGAATTTAATGAGTTGGAAAAAGTGTCATTTAGAGCTAGTTTCCTCTTTGTGCTTTGAAAAATGAAATGCACGTAGTTATCTGTAAATGAGATAATTACCTCCCTACTTTGCTAAAGGCACCTACTAGTGATTTTTTAGCTTGTTTCACTTAATGAAAGCTTTTCAAAATGGGAAGCCCAGAGCTGTTAATAGACTTGTTGTAATAGTCTCTGAGAAAGGGAAATAAAAACCAGTTGTTCCAAACCAGTCACAGAAATAGCCTGACGAGATGGGTGGCAGCTCAGGCATAAATTTAAGTCTTGGTTGCATTTAGAGCAAATGTAATAATAGCTGCAACCAATATTTTTAATATTACTGATCTTTCAACAATAATTACCTAGAACTTTTAATGTCTGCAATTAGAATGCTAGCAATTCAATGGTACAGACCAGTGGTGAACTGCATGAAATTGGATACTTGCTGTAATTGGTAATTAATCACTTTTCATTACCAGGAAGGGATGTTGTAGTTATTCTGAATAGATACATCATGTTAATTACAGGCAAACACAAACCTACATATTTGAATTTAGGGCTTTTAGGAAAATAAGCAACCCATGCCAATATTTTATAGCTGAGAGGAGATTAGCCTACCCAATTAAACGACGAAGAAGAGGCCATGTGTATTTTGACAAGAACCCATCAGGGCAAAGGTTCCCTTTTCCTAAGGGACTTGATCACATTTCCATTTATTTCTGTGGGTAAATTCTTGTCCTTTATATGTATTTGGGATGTGTGTCTCCTGAGGTAAGATCACAGGGCGTCACTGATGCCTCTTTGTGTGTAATCGACACATCCACCTCTCCTGCCCAGGCTTCTCTCTCTCATCCAGGTCTCTCTTGGGATGTCGGCCAGCATCATGTCCATTTCTGCAGCCTCCGTCTCCTCCAGAGGTGCCTGTTCTGTACCTGGGACAACCTTTCCCCAGACTTGAGACTTCAGCTATTTCCCGGATGTTCCTACAACCTTGTCCCACACCTCCCTTATCTCACACCTGCCTGGTCCTCATTGGGCCCTGCCATTTCTGCTCTGCCTTTGCAGCCTCCTTCTCTTCTCACCGAGACTGCTCATTACAGGGGCTCCATATCATTTGTCGAGGTTGCATTCCAGGAAAATCCAACCTATGTAGAAAGGACTTAGAAAGGGAAAAATAGGTCTGTGAGAATTAATGTGGAAAATCTCAACTTATGCCCAAGCTCCTACCTCAGTCCTAGTCATAACATATAACGTGCACATGTAACAGAAACAAAAGATTCATGGGGCAAGCTAAGCTGTTTCACCAAAGGTATGGCCATTAAAGTGTATTCCTGAGGTAGTGTGACAGGGAGAGGGTAGGATTATCCCCACTTACTTTGCCACCTTCACACGTGCATCTGGAAGCCCAGGTCCAGATGAAAGGCAAGAATTAAGAGCTGGTTGAGGGCTGAGGAGCCCTGTGTCCTCTGTGTTCTTCTTCAGACAGCAAAGAAGGAATGAAGCATTGACTGCTTTCTCCTGTGAATACTACCATCCTTGATACATCTGCTGTTTCCTGGCTAATGCTGCCCATGTCCTGCCAAGAATATCATTGCAAAATTGGGTTGTGATAGAGGAATGGGTCCCACGCATGTAAACTACTTACAGGCAAAACAGTGGGTAAAGACCACTGAATCCCGCGCCTCTCGCATGGATTCTATGGACTCGGAAGGCTGTTCTTCCAGCACGAGATTTCAGCGGTATCTCTGAGCCATGGCAGTTTTAATTCAGCCCTGGTTGCCAACTTCCATGCACCTAGAGGGCTGGTCTTGGTGACTATGTGGCGGATTCCTCTCCTTTCTCTTGGCAGTAGAAATACACTTTTTCCTCGGCATGTGAACAAGAGATAGCAGAGGCCTGATTTTTAAAGTTGCTGGTGATGGAGCTAGTCTGCTCTTTAACTGCAGTAACAGACAGCTCACCATTTCCGCACTAATGGCCAGCTGCCTTGGATGACAGGCTCACCAATGGCACACTACCACCAAATTAATATGCAGATGGAACTTAAAAAATTATACGTGAAATAAACAGCCATCCTGAGAAAGCAGAATCATCTCATTCCATTTCCTCCTCAACAGGACCCATCACAAGGAGCTTCTTTAGCCAAATTTCATTTTGTTCCCTGTTTGATCATCGCTGGAGTCCCTGAATTGGTTCCTTGTCCAGTAGTACCATTTCAGCCCAGGTCTCTTTCCTCTGCCTTTGTCACAGAGCTGAGTAATGATGTGACAACATGTGATTGGGTGATTGATGTCAAATGTTAGCAGCAACATTCATTTTCCCTTGAAATGGACAAAGAAGAGTATGAGTCATTTAGAAATTTCGTCTGGAAGCACCTTACGAGTGATATTCCAAAATTGAATTGGTCTGAAATTTAAAGTGGCTTTTAAGTTCTTCTCCTTTGATTGTTCCTCGGGTCATGCGGAGTTGTGAAAGGCTGAGGGAGCAAGTTAGTGATGGGAACTGCAAAAGTCATTTGTTAGCTCCCTGACTCCTCTGCAGAAATGTATTCCTCCAGTGACAGGATGTTCCTGAGACCTCGTGTCACATAGAGAAAAATCCATGGGCCTTGAAAACACACAGATCTGGGCTCCAGGCTTTGTCTGTTCACTTACTGCTTACTTGGTGAGCCTTAATTTCCTCCTCTGTGAAATGGAGCCGGCAATGCACCAGCCACAGGCAGTGCTGCTGTGTAGCTGAGATGAGAAGGTAAGGGGCGTGAGCACGTGTAGCATGGAGCCTGGCCCTAATGGACCTGGGGTTCTTGTGTGTGGTTTTTTCCTTTAGTGTAACTTCTTAAGGATTATCTAATTTAATCCCACAAAGTATGGATTAGTATCATCTTGATTTTGAAGATGGGAAAATGAAGGCTTAAAGAGGTGAGTAAATGTCCCAAATGACTGAGCCAGTGAAACGCAGCTTGCATCCATCTCTTGGGCCCCTGGTTCTCCAGCTATTTCTCCGAACCAGGGAGGCTTCATGCTGTCCTCTGGCCTCACCAGGAGGGCTTTGGGCTTTTTACATGTACCCTATGTGGGTGGCCCTTGTCCCACCAGGCTCCCTTCACACCCTCCCCAGAAAGAACCAACTGATGTGTGTCTATGTGGGACTTGGTGTCAGAGACAGGGTTCCCCCTACATCCACCAAAGGCCAGTCCAATAGAAGCCAAAATGGCCCTAGGTAATGAGAGTTTAAAATTCCCACTCTCTGTGATCAGCATTTTTCATGAAAAAGAAATATGCAGCAAGCATTGCCACTTATTTCACATCTGGGCAGGCTCTTGCTCACTCTGAGCCCTCTACGCACTCAGAGTTACTGATATCATCGTTAGAAGTGGTTTCCACCTACGACTCTGATTCATGGTCTGGTTATGATTATGATTCATGGCCTGTGAAGAAGTGGTGTGTTACCTAAAAGCACCCTGCCTGGCAGGTTCACAGTGCCTAGGGATAGGACCACTGATGTGATGCAGTCAGATATGGTAATGAGATCAATGCAATGTTACCTTAAAAAAATCCACACTCATTTGCAAATGAATGTTAATAAGGAGAAAAAGCTCAGCTGAGGCTGGACCAGAATCAGTGGCATGACTAGTTCTTCCTCAGTTAAGTAACGTAATTTGTTCAATTTGTTTTATGTCAGTAAGTGAAGAACCTTTTACTCACTTTGATTCATGGAAGGAGGTTAGAAAATGGTACAGTAGAAAGGAAATTAACATTTAACCTGCCTGCCTGGATTTCCTAACGGATGTCTCAATATAACTGTGGCTATGGCGTAAATTCTCCTGATAAACCAGAATGTAGCAGCAATTATTTAAATCCCAAAGAAAATCTGGATGGCAGAGATTATACTCCAAAGTGAGACCAGTGTATGTTGAATGAGGAATTGGAAGACCTGACTACTAATCTCAATGATGACTTGTCACATGACTTTGAGTCAAAAAGTCTCGGGCCTCAGTCCTTGCATCTATAAATGGTGTAAATGATTCTAACTGCAAAGGAATAGTGGTGCATTTATAAACTTTAAGACACCAAGTAAACACACAATATGTTAATTGATCTAACAATTTTTGGAGCACCCCCTACATGCCAGGTACCGTGCTAGTTGCTGGAGATACACTGGTGAACAGACTTATTAGGCCCCTGTCCTAAAGAAAGTTCTAATCTGGTAAGTCATCTTTCAAACATTTTTTTAATTATGAAAAATTTCAAACTTTCCCAAAAGTGGGCAGAATGTTATAATGAACTTTCATTTACTAATCATTCAGATTCAAGCATAAACAAGATTTTGCCCTGTTTATCTATCCTCCATGCCTTTTTGCTGAATTATCTCAAAGTAAATCATAGACATTGCATGAGTTTTCTATCCCCATACAACAAATTGCTATGAATTTGGCTGCTGGAACCACACTTACTTGTTATGTTACAGTTTCTGTGGTCCAAGAGCCTGGGCACAGCTTAGCTGGACCCTCTGCTCAGGTTCACAAAGCTACACTCAAGGTATTGGCTGTGCTGGGGCCTCATCTGAGGTTCCAAGTCCTTTTCCAAGATCATGTGGCTTCTTGGGGTTGTGGTATTGTAGGGTTGAGGCCCTCAGCATCTGGAGCAAGCTTGTCTAACTGGTGGCTTGCAGGCTGCATGCAGCCCAGGAGGGCTTTGAATGTGGCCCAACACAAATTTGTACACTTTCTTAAGACATTATGAAATTTTTGCATTTTTTAGCTCATTTTTAGCATATCAGCTGTCGTTAGTGTGTTTTTTTACATGTGGCCCAAGACAATTCTTCTGCTGTCAATGTGGCCCAGGAAAGACAAAAGATTGGACACCCCTGATCTAGAGGCTGTCCCTCTCTGCTGGTAGTTCGACCATGACCGTTCACTTCTTGTTGGAGGTCGGCAGGAGAATCTCTGACATTTTCCTCTCTTCTAAGGGCTTACCTGATTAGGTCAGGCCCACCTAGGATAATCTCCCTTTTGATTAACTCAAAGTCAACTGATGAGTAACCTATCTTGGGAGTGTATCCCATCATATTCACTTATCTTCTCCCACTCAAGGGGAGACTATATAAGGTGGGTTTGCCAGGGGGTGGGAATCTTAGAGGCCATCTTGGAAGTTGCCTACCATAGACATTTCACCTCTACAATCTTAAATATGTACTTCTACAAATTACGGGTTTTTTTTGCATAATTACACTTTCCTTTTAATATCCAGTATTGGTTGTTATATTAGTCAGCTTAAGCTACATTATGCTGTTGTAACAAATGACCCCAAAATCTCTGTGGCTTCCAACCAACAAGGTTTCTTTTTTGGCTCATGTTCCATGCTCATCATGGGTTGGTTTCAGCTCTTTATCTCGGGACCCAGGTTGGAGGAACAGCTCCTTTCTGGAAAAGGCTTTTCATGCAAAGACATTTCAAGCTTCAGCTAGGTCGTGGCTGTGTCATTGATTATCTCTCATTTGCTCATGTCACTCTTGACGGACTAGGAAGCACAGTTCTTCACTAGAGAGGGGTCTCATAGAACGGAGTCAGCCACAGGGGGCTGGTTGTATATTTTTAAGCACATAATACAATCTCCCACAGTAATCTTTTAAGTATCTTTTACTCTAGAAGAGTCTCACCCACACACCTTTTTTCCCACCTGCCATTGACTTGTTGGAGAAACTGACCATATAGAGAGGTCTACATTCTGAAATTACCTGTTGGCTTTCTTATGGTGTCATTTCACTCATACTTTTATGCCTTTGATTTCTCATAGGTTAGAATTTAGCTCTAATTAACTTATTTTTGGGAAAGAATACTTCATAGGGGTGTTTGGTATTTCATATTTTATCACATCAAAATGCACATGATGTTTTTGGTGAGGCAATTTTCAAAAAACTTGAATTTTTAAAGCAAAATTCTTAGTATTTTGTCCTTACATTCATTTACTAGATAGTTATTGCTGATCAGGTCTTGGACCAGGCCCAGGGAGATGATGGAATAAATAAGACAAGGTCCTTATCTCAAGTATTTCATAGTTAAGATGGAGGGGACAAATTTTAAGATAATGCAGTGAGAACACTTAGGCAAAAAAAGAAGCAAAAACTATCCAAATAGAAAGAAATAAGTAAAATTATCTCGATGTGCAGATGACATAATCTTGTGTATAGAAAATCATAAGGAATCAACGTACACACAAAAAACTATTAGAGCTAATAAAAGAGTTTGGCAACATTGCAGGATGCAAGATTCATATACAAAATCAATCATCTTTTTGTACATTGGCAAAGAACAATTAAAAAATGAATTTAAAAAATTCCAGCTATAATAGCATCAAAAAGAGTAAAATATTTAGGAATAAATTTAGCAAAAGAATTGTAAGACTTGTACACAGAAAACTACAAAACATCATTGTAAGAAATTGAAGAAGACTTAAATAAATGGAAGGACATCCTGTATTCCTGAGTTAGAAGACTTAATATTATTAAAATGGCAATACTCTCCAAATGGACCTATAGATTCAATACAATCCTTATCAAAGTCCAAGCTGATTCTTTTTTTATTGGCAGAAATTGATGAGCTGATTCTTTTTTAAGTCAACTGGTCATATCACATGACGAGCTGATTCTAAATTTCATATGGAATTGCAAGTGACCCAGAATAGCCAAAACAATCTTGAGAAAGCAGACAAAAATTGGAGGACTCACACTTCCCAACTTCAAAAGTTACTACAAAGCAGAAGTAACTGAGAGAGGTACTGATATATGGCTAGATATGTAACCAATGGCATAGAACTGAGAGTCCAGTAATAAACTCATACATTAATGATTAATTGATTTTTGACAAGAGTGCCAAGACCATTTGATAGGGAAAGAATAGCCTTTTCAACATATGGTGCTGGGACAACTGGATATCTATGTGCAAGAAAATGAAATTGGATGTTTATCTCATATCATATACAGAATTAACTTAAAATGATTAAAATACCTAAATATAAAAGCTAAGAGTGAAAACTATAAAACTCTTAGAAGAAAACAGGTATAAATCTTTGTGACTTTGCATTAAGCAATCTTTTTTTTTAGATATGAAAACAAAAGCACAAGCAACCAAAGAAGAAGTCAACTGGACTTCATTGAGATAAAAAGCTTTTGTGCTGCAAAAGACTATTAAAAAATTGAGAACACAATCCATAGAATGGGAGAAAAAATTTGCAAATCCTGTGTCTGATAAGGATCTAGTATACAGAATATATAAAGAACCCCTACAACTCAATAAGAGCAAGGACTTGGAAACAGCCCAAATGTCCGTCAATGACAGACTGGATTAAGAAAATGTGACACATATACACCACGGAATACTATTCAGCCATAAAAAGGAAGAGTTCACGTCCTTTGTACGGACATGGATGAAGCTGGAAACATCATTCTGAGCAAACTATCTCAAGGACAGAAAGCCAAACACCACATGTTCTCGCTCATAGGTGGGAATTGAACAATGAGAACACTTGGACACAAGGCGAGGAACATCACACACTGGGGCATCACATACCATCCATACCCATTAGAATGGCTACTGTAGAAAAACCCCCCAAACAACAAGTGGGGACAAGGACTTGGAGACACTGGAACTCTTATGCACTGTTGGTCGAAAGATAAAATAGTGTAGCTGCTTCGGAGAACAGTTGGTTTCTCCAATGACAAACATAGAGTTACCATACGATCCAGCAATTCCCTCTTAGATATATACCCAAGAGAACTGAAAGCATATGTACAACTAACAGCATGTTCACGAGTGGCCATAATGACCAAAAAGTAGGGTGGTCGTGGGGTGGGGGAATGGGGGAGGGATAGCATTAGGAGAAATACCTAATGTAAAGGATGAATTAATGGGTGCAGCAAACCAACATGGCACATGTATACATATGTAACTAACCTGCACATTGTGCACATGTACCCTAGAACTTAAAGTATGATAAAAAAAAAAAAAAAACCTGATTAAAAAAATGGGCAAAGGATTTGAATAGACATTTTCTGAAAGAAGATATACTGATGGCCAAAAAGCACATGAAAAGATGCTCAATCTCTCTAATCATTAGGGAAATGCAAACCCACACCACAGTGAGATATCACCCATACCCATTAGAATGGCTACTATAGAAAAACCCCCCAAACAACAAGTGGGGACAAGGACTTGGAGACATTGGAACTCTTGTGCACTGTTGGTCGAAAGATAAAATAGTGTAGCTGCTTCGGAGAACAATTGGTTTCTCCAATGACGAACACAGAGTTACCATACGATCCAGCAATTCCCTCTTAGATATATACCCAAGAGAACTGAAAGCATATATACAACTAAGAGCATGTTCATGAGTGGCCATAATGACCAAAAAATAGAAACAACCAAATGTCCACTAACTGTAAATTGATAAACAAAATGTGGTCTATCCATACAATGCAATATTATTTGGCAGTAAAAAAAGTGGAAGTGCTGATGCATGGTTCAATGTGGATGAACCTTGAAAACATTCTGCTAAGTGACATAAGTTCCACATATTGTTATGAAAACCACATATTGTTATGATTCCATTTATATGAACTATCCAGAGTAGGCAAGTCCATGCACAGGGGCTGGCTGGGTGGTTGAGGGGAAGGAGGAGGAGGAGTGACTACTGATGAGCACAAGGTTTCTTTTTGAGGTGATGAAAATATTTTGGGATTAGTGGTGATCATTATTCAACTTTGCGAATCTATTTAAAAAACCATTGAACTGCATACTTTAAAGTGGTGAATTTTATAGTACATGAACTATACCTCAATGAAAATATTCTTAAAATATGCACTATCAGAGATCGGGGGAGATCATTTCAATGATAGGTAGTGGATGGTTTTGTGAGTTGGGCCTAAAAGGATGTGTAAGTTTTGTCCCCTGCCAGCCAGCCCTGCCAGGAGCTCCAGAGGCCAGGACTTGTGAGTGCTGTTGGTTTCTGTCATTGTGAAAAGGTGAGAGGAAGGAAGGCCAGAGACAGGGCGGTTGCTGGGAGGACCAAGTTTCACAGCTCAGATTTTCCTTCTTCCTGCTTGCTGTGCTCAGTACACCTGAGCCACCCCCCACCCCCATCCTCCTCAGCATCTCAGGCTGCTGTTTCTCAGCTCTGGAGAATGCATACGGGGCTGAGAGGAAGCCATTGTTAAAGAGAACACAGTGAATCAGCTCTGGTTCATATAAGTAAGTTCGCCATTACAAACGTAGGTTCCACAACAAGGTAATCTCACCAGCTGATGCTAACATACTAGCTATTTACTGGGCAAACATTTAATGAGTGCCTGCCCTGCCCCTGTGAGGAAGGACAATATGGTTGACAGCTGTGGTCCAGGTGAGAATAGACATGGAAGCAGGTAAAGATGTCACAGCAGGGTGGTTGTGGCCGGGATACAGGAGCAGGCTGCGGCTACCCTCTCTGTTTGTTCACTCCCTAGATCTCTCCAGCCTGCCTGATTTCCTGTCTGATTCACTGGGCTGAGAACAGTGCCGACCTGTCCTGACCCTAATGAACTTGAGTGCCTCCCTGGGCTTTGCTGGTCTCAGTTGATTCCTCTCCACGGGCTCCCCAAGCATCAAGCCCTGCAGTGTCCCTCATGATGGGACCACAGTGCCACCCTTTTTTCCTGTAGACCTTCCCACTTCTGTTCCTTTCTGCTGGTCCTGAGATCATCCTGCCTGGTAACTGGATTGATGTAGAACCTTCACCACCCATCACGGCCACCCAAAGCCCTCCAGGATGGCAAAGTTCATAGCCACACCCTCTCCCTTGAGTTGGCCCAGCCATCTGCCTAGTTTCTTCTCCTTGCAGTGCCTTGCTGTATTTTTGTCATAGTCCAGCTTGAAATTTGACACTTTGTGGGTGAGAAGGACTTTAGCAGCCACCTACTTTGACCTCCTCATTTTGGAGGGAGGAGATGGTGGCTCAGGAAAAAGAAAGCAACTTGCGTAGGGCCAAGTAGCAAGTTATCCACATGACCACAAGGGCCCTCCTTTCTCCCACTCCCCACCAGACATTTTCTCTGGTCATCCAGGCTGCTGCTTGGAGGTGCTGCAGTAGTCAGGAGAGACTGGGATGGGCTACAAAACTTGCACTTTAAGCCACAAAAAAATGTGGCTTAACACAGGAAAGATGAGTTTTTCTCCCATGTTCCAATGTGATGTGGATTCATTTCCTATCCTTGGTGATACACCTTCAAGTGGTGACTCAGAGGCCAGGCTATTCCAGCTTGTGATGCTCCATCCTAAAGTCTGGTTATCACTGATGGGGAACATAGAGTATAGATTGGGATTTCCAGCCTCAGCACTACAGACATTTTGGGCTAGATGATTCTTTGTCGTGCAGGTGTCTGGTATGTTGTAGGATGCAGTATTTTTGGCCTCTACTCATCAGATGCCAGTAGCAGCCCTCCTTTCCTGACCGTTGTGTCAACCAAAATGTCTCCAGACATGGCCAAGTGTCTGATGAAGGACAAAATCAGTCACCTCCCATTGATAAACACTGGTGTAGATGATCACCCAGAACCAGGCATGGGTTTGCCTACATCACTTCCTGTCAGATCTTATTGGTTAGAATGCAGTCACATGATCCTAACCTAACTGCAAAGGAGGCTGGGAAATATAGTCCTTTTGTTTGCCAAGGAATTGAAAAATGAAATGAGATTTAGCAAACTTTAGCACATTTCTGCCATTGATGCAAACAATCCCAACCTTTTTCTGAAATTCTCCTTTGGATATAAGGACTGAGCTGATTCAAGATGATGAGGAGTCACAGAATGAGGAGAGAGGAGATGAATGGCGACAGATAATGGGCTCAGGTGAGCTGGCTTTGGAGGCCCAGTAGTCATAGGAAATGTGATCTGAGATTGCCCTTATTCCTTCACTTGCTACCAATCCCATCTTTGTCCACATATTTGGCAGGCATGCATCTACACTGAGCTGGGCCCAGAGGAATCCAACATAGACCTTGTCCTTAGAGAGTTCCTGGTCTGGAGGGAGATGCAGACCCACACTTAGGGGAAACTGCAGAGAGATGAGAGTCAAAATGGAGATACGGGGGCTGTGTTAGGGACTGAATGTGTCCCCACCCAAATTCATTCATTGAAGCCCTGACCCCTAGTGTGGCTGTATTTGGAGATGAGGTCTCTAAGGAAGTAATTAAGGTTAAATGAGGTCAAAAGGCTGGGGCCGTGACCCCATAGGATTCACTTCCTTATAAGAAGAGACAGGCTGTGCGCAGTGGCTCACGCCTGTAATCACAGCACTTTGGGAGGCTGAGGTGGGTGGATCATGAGACCAGCCTGGCCAACACAGTGAAACCCTGTCTCTACTAAAAATACAAAAAAAAGTAGCCAGGCATCGTGGCATGTGCCTGTAGTCCCAGCTACTTGGGAGGCTGAGGATGAGAATCGCTAGAACCCGGGAGGTGGTTGTGGTGAGCCGAGATTGCGCCACTGCACTCCAGCCTGGGCAACAGAGCGAGACTCTCTCTCTTTCAAAAAAAGAAAAGACAGTAGGGAGCTCTCTCTCTTTGTCTCTCTGTCTCTATGTGTGCATGCAGAGAAAAGGCCATGTGAGATACAGCAGGATGGTGGCCATCCGCAACTCACGGGGAGAGGCCTTACCAGACACCAACTCTGCTGATGTCTTAACTTTGGACTTCCAGCCTCCAGAACAGTGAGAAAATAAGTTTCTGTTGTTTAAGCCACTCAATCTATGGTATTTTGTTACAGCAACTCAGGCAGACCAGTAAGACTGTATTAATGTCTTAGGGCTGCCATAACAAAGTATCACACACTGGGGGCTTAAAACAAAGACATTTATTGTCTCACAGTCGTTGAGGCTAAGAGTGTGAAATCAAGGTGTCAGCACAGCCAAGCTCTCTCTCCTGGCTTCTGATGGTTGCTGGCGATCCTTGGAGTCCCTTGGTCATATAACTCCAATCCCTGCCTCTGTGGTCACATGGCCATCTTCCCTCTGTGTGTTTGTCTTCGCGTGGTGTTCTCTCTCTGTGTAGGTCTCTTTATGTCTCATTTCCTCTTATAAGGACACCAGTCACAATGTCTTAAAAGCCCATCCTGTTCCAGTGTCTTCTCAACTTACTTATGAATGACATCATAACTCTAACTGTGCTTGGAGGTCAAGGGAGATGTCAAATAGAGGCAACCCTGGAGGAGGTCCTTAAAGGAAGAGGAGGTGTTCCAGAGAGCTTAGACAAGCAGGCAGCAGGTACAGCTGCAAGATCTGGACCAATAAAGGGATTTGCTTAGCACTTGGGCTCCCCAGAGCTGCACCCTCAGGACTGCTGGGGATGAGGGTTGTAGGCATTGTCAACCCCGGGCCCCTGCCGTCTCTTGAACCAAAGCAGTTCTGCTCCTACCTGTTTCACACGTGGGGCCTCTAGGTAAGACTTTGTTCCAATAGAGAATTCTGTGATGGGAAACTCCTGACTCAAATGAACAATCCTCAGTGTTGTTACTTGTACTGTTAGAATATTAATGAGCCGGCAATTAGTAATGAAGAAGACAATGACCTTGGCAATTATCATCATCCAAGATTATAGCCACCATTTATGGGCACCAAATATACATCAGGCCCTGTTCCAGGCATGTAATATCCATTTACTTTTTACAAAAACCTTAATGCAATGAGACCTCTCATTTTACAGATGAGGAGCTGAGGCTTTCAGAGGTAACTTGGTCAAGTTCACACAGTTGGGAGTGTTTATCTATGAAGTGAACTCAGGTCTTTTTAGTTCAGAAGCTGGTGCTCTCCTTTGCACTAGAACCGTGCTTTATGGTGTGCAAAACCCTTTTGTAAGCCGCTTCTCTGTTGGCAGCTGCAGCCGCTCTGGAAAGAGGATTCTGCAGGTATCCCCATTCCACAGTTGAGGAGAATGAGGCTCTGACCCAGTCCAGCATGCAGAATGGTGAGACGGGATGGATAGTCTGGGTTATGGTGTGTCTGCCCCAATTGCCTTGGTGGTCACCAACCGCAGAGGAGCTCCCCAGAGCATGAAGATTTGGCCGGTGCTCTGGCCACTCCTCCCCAGCCTTCCTTCTCAGTGTACATGAGATGCTCAAATTATGATGTTTTATTCTAATGACAAAGAGTATAACAAGCACAGGAAATGGCCTGGCATTAATCTCCACTCCATCTTGTGGCAGTGACTGCAATGAAAATGAAAAATAGTTTAAGCTTAACCATTCTCATTACAATCATAATTACATTTTGTGGTCATTCTCAGTTTCTAGCAGACCCCAACTGCTCCCCATGTCAATATGAAAGATACAGACAGCCCTTAATTTTTCTCCAGCATTCATTTTCCCAGCCATCTGCTGAGGATGGATCCTTGAGAAGCTGAAAATTAGGCTTAAGGAACTTATCTGTTTTATGTTTTAAATGGTTTGGCACGAACCTGCTAAACATCTGGATAAATGTAATTTACATCCATATGCCTCAAAACACATCGAATCGAGCAACCGATTTATCTTTCCAATTATATGTTTAATAGAATACTCAAATTTGGGCCCTGATTACATAGCTAGCGGCACTGAGAGCTAACCAAGAAGCATGCTGCGTGGTAAGAGGGGAGAGCTAGGGACCAGAACTTGCTAAGGACAGTCCCCTTAATTCATAGGCCATCACTGGAATGATGTTCCTACTCATTAGGATATTAATCAGTCTGCATCTAATAATGAAGAAGACAATGACTTAGCAATTACCGTCACCCACAATGATAGCCACCATTTACAGGACACTAAATATATGCCAGACCCTGTTCTAGGCAGGTTCGGCGCAAGTGGACACGCCCCTGTATACAGCGTGCAAATGATCTTCTCCACAATAATTGCACAGGTTATGGTTCTGCAATATTTTTCTGTGGCTGTTGTCTAACAAATCCATTTACTAATAGGCATCTTTACCTATGGTTCATTCACTCTTTTTGCAAATATTAATTGAGCACCTACAATGTGCTAGGGGCTGGCAAGGAACTTAGGATGTAGACAATTGAAGCTGAGCCCCTGCTTTCAAGGGTTCACTTTCTGGTGGTCAACCAGAGAGCTCAAAGCAGCATAGAAGCCTGTAGGGGTGGAGGGGAGAGCTCCAACCCAGCCCCGGGGTGGGTGGTGGGTAGGGAAGGCCCTGCGGCATCCCAGCTTGGTCTCGGCTGGTGGTGGGCAGTGGATAAATCAACCAGCATCTCTGGGTTCCAGAGTCTCCTTCCTTAAGTACATCTACCCGGCGCTGCTGAGAATGAAAGTAGACAGTCAATCATGTGCTTGGTTGAGATCCTAGTGTCACCTAAGTGCCCACTAAGTATAGGGGACATAAAGGCTTCCTGGAGGGGCCTTGACAGGTAAGGTCAGGGCTTCACTAGGAGTGGTGCAGGATGTGTGTCTTCAGGCGAGGGCTAAGGTCTGGGGCTGGGAGGGAACCTTCAAGTGTGGCTGTGCCCAGAGGGGAGGGGCGTGCAGCAGAGGCCCAATCCCGGAGCGTCCTGTGTGCTGGGCTAAGGAAGTTGGACCTTGCCCATGAGCTGTGGGTGCCTTTCGGTAGTGGAGGCAGTGGAGAGTAAGATGATCAGATTTGCATTTTCGAGTCCTGATTCTGGCTACAGAGTGAAGAATGGATCCCCCACACTCAGGGCAAGACCAGGGGCAGAGAGACAGAGGCAATAATTTGCAGAGCACCTCAGCAGAGTTGTTTTGTAATGGGTTTTATTTTATTGTGGATGATACTTTACACAGTTTTGTTTAAGTCAGCTTTTGGAGAATTTGAATTCTTGGACTAGATTATTTCAGAATGTCCCCTATATATTAGATAGAGTCTTTGGCCCAGCCCAGGGGACAGAAAGCTGGGTTGGATTTTTAGTGAGTTTTGGATTTTTAGCCACTCTGGGCAAAGAGTAGAGAGTGGTGCCATAGAGTTTGGGCATTGAGGGCTGTGGCCTGGCTTGCATTCAGAGTCCTAGGGTATGGGGGTCCTTCTGTTCCCCAAGAGGTCCCTCTGCAGAACCTCATCTTGTCAGTGACCTGAAGCTCCAGATACACAATGGGGTGCTGGGAGAGGGGCCAGGCCATGGACCTTTCCTAACTGGCTGTGTGATCTGGGCACTCGCTTGATTTTTCTAGGCCCCCTCTTCTTATCTCAAAGTGGAGGCAACAGAGAAACGAGGAGCCATGAAGTGTTTGCCGCAGGGGTGAATTTCACAGTCACATCTCCTGGCATCTGTTTCTGACTCATGGACTGTTTTTCTCCAATGGCAACATATGTATCTGAATAAACCTGCCTCAGTGATACACGCAGTGTCACGTTTGTAAGCCCAAATAATAAGTGGGCTTATTATTTCTTCACTGGAAAGAATGGGCCAATGCCCCTGCCATTCCAGAAATAGCTTTTTAATTTTTGATTTGTGTTTTTTTTTTTTTTTTTTTTTTGATGGAGTCTTGCTCTCTCACCCAAGCTAGAGTGCAGTGGTGCAGTCTCGGCTCACTGCAACCTTTGCCTCCCAGGTTCAAGTGATTCTTCTGCCTCAGCCTCCCAAGTAGCTGTGACTACAGGCGTGCACCACCAGGCCCAGCCAATTTTTGTATTTTTAGTAGAGATGGCGTTTCACCATGTTGGCCAGGCTGGTCTCAAACTCCTGACCTCAGGTGTTCTGCCCACGTTGGCCTCTGAAAGTGCTGGGATTATAGGCGTGAGCCACTGCACCTGGCCTTTGATTGGTGTTTTGAAATGAATTGTTAGGTCTCATAAAACTGTTTAAAAATAAATCCACGGATACAGACAGGGCACTGACAAAGGAAATAGGGACAGTAGATGTACACTGAAGGGGAAAACATCATGACAAAGCTAGAAAAATGAATTAGACATTTGCCATTAGAACTGGCCTGAAAACGAGACCAGTGCTAATTGATACAGTGGGTCTTTGCATGAACGCACAGTGGCAGGAGGAGCCCCGCCCCTTTCTGGTCCAGCTGTCCCTTCTCCCGGTCCTGAGTCATCCTCAGCTGCCTCCAAGCTGCAGCCTCGGGTTGGCAGCTCATAATAGGCAGTGGAATTAGATCTGACCTTTGCAATTGTGGCTTTTTTAAAATTATTAAATTTAAAAATGGTTAAACCTCAAATGAGCTAAAATCTTTTGTACAAAGAACCCGTCTATCATTGCTTTTGTCCGTAAAATATATTTAACCTCAACCACGTAATTACAGCCAGTGAATCCACCAGGCCAGTTGGGTTTATTATGTGCATAGAGAGCTCAGCTATTCTCATCTGAAAAGGACAGTGCCGGTTCCCTTGCAGTCATTTTCTTGAGTTGCTTGGTAAAAGCTATAGTCAGGAAGTTGAGTCTTGTCTGGAATAGCTTCCACTTTAATTCCTTGCCCCTCCCCCACCAACAATCTAGGTTGAGCAAAAAAATGCTTCACAATTAGAAATGCCCAACAAAGGAGTTAGCCAGGCTGACAGCACATCCTGGGGGAGAATGCGTGTGAGCGGCAGGGATTGAGGGCCCATGTCAGCATCCTGCAACCCACAAGCTAAGGCCCAGCCTCATACCCAGCTGCAGTTTCCAAGCAGGGCAGAGAGGGATCTGTGGAAGTCCAGTGGCTTACAAAACACTGATACTAAACAGGATTCTGGGAATCTAGACTTCCCCAATGAAGCTGGAAGAGCACTGTCTTGAGAGTCCAATAGACTTGGGTGAAGGTTTACATCTCTGCTGGTTGTTTGATGTGTGAATTTGGCAAGTCATTAAACTGTGCTGAGCCCCAGTTTTCTTATGTGTAAAATAGGGAGGCTGAGGTGGGTGGGTCACTTGAGGTCAGGAGTTTGAGACCAGCCTACTCAATGTGGTGAAACCCTGTCTCTACTAAAAATACAAAAATTAGCCAAGCACAGTGGCCTGTGCTTGTAGTTCCAACTACTTGGGAGGCTGAGGCACAGGAGTTGCTTGAACTTGGGAGGTGGAGGTTGCAGTGAGCCAAGATCACGTCACTGCACTCCAACCTGGGTGACAGAGTGAGACTCCTTCTCAAAAGAAAAATAAATAGGGGTTAAAAATAAATAAATCTAAATCATGTGGGGGTGATTGTTGTTGAAATGAGATAATACGTGTCAAATCCTTAGCACAGTGCCTGGCACAAAGAAATCAGTTATGATTCTTTTCCTTTTCTTCTTCCTCCTTCTACTTTTTCCTCCTGGAAAAGAGACCATGAAAATAGCCAAAGAAGTTGTGTGTGCATGGTGGGGGTAGGGGGAGGACCTGCTCTATTAAATGTCAGGATGGAGTATAAAGCTATAGTCATTGTGATAGTGTGGTACTGGCCCAACAGTAGATAAAAGTGTAATGGAACCAAACAGGACCCAGAAACAGACCATGCATTAATCACACTGCAGTCCAGTGGGGAAAAGCATGGACTACTCAGTCAATATTGCTGGGAATATTGGTTAACCATGTGGGAGAAATGAAATGGGATCCCTACCTCACACCATACCCAAAACTGATCCCAGATGGATTAAATGTGAAAGGCAAAACTCGAACATTTTAAGAAGAAAATAAAGGACTCTACTTCATGACCTCAGGGTAGGACAGGATTTCTTAAGCAAAACACAAAAGGTTAATAAGTTAGAGTAATTAAAATTCAGAATTTATCTCCACAAAAACTTGAACAAGATACTTGCAACATATAACAAAAAATTAGTATTCAGAATATAGACAAACGGGAAATAATAATAAAAACAACAACAACAACCAAGTAGAAACAGTGGCAAAAGACATGAATAGACATCTTATAGGAAGAGTAACTGGAATGCTCAATTAACGTGTGAAAAGATGCTCAACCTCATTTGTAATCAGGAAAATGCCAGTTAAAACCACAATGGGCTGGGCAATGTGGCTCACACTTGTATTCCCAGCACTTTGGGAGGCCAAGGCGGGTGGATCACTTGAGATCAGGAGTTCAAGACCAGCCTGGCTGACATGGTGAAACCCCATCTCTACTAAAAATACAAAAATTAGCTGGGTGTGGTGGCACGTGCCTGTAATTCCAGCTACTTGGGAGGTTGAGACAGGAGAATCGCTTGAACCTGGGAGACGGAAGTTGCAGTGAGCCTTGATTGCACCACTGCACTCCAGCTTGGGCAAGAGTGATAGTCCATCTCAAAAACAAACAAGCAAGCAAACAAAACAAACCACAGTGGTCTACCTTTTTATACTTGTCAGGTTAACAAAAGCTAAGAGGTCTGACAAACGTGGAAATAGGTGCTGTTTGAGTGAGTGTGTGGATGAAAAAGAACAGAACCAGGAAATGGGTCCTGGAGAGAACCCATTTTGCCAGCTGAGCTCTCTTGGGACTTCTCTTCCCACTTAATGTCTGTTATTAGTGTCATGCAGTGTACACTGTTATTAAACTCTTAACATAAAAAATAAAGCTGCTGTGGTGGGGCATGGCTGTGACCTTTGGTCTCCAGGCCATTTATCTAATGAAAGGACATGGAGCTGTGGGAAAGAACAGCTGGAATGTTCTATTTCCTAAAGGTTGTGGGGACAGTGGTTTTGAGGCATAGGCAAAGATGTTGGTGGAAGGGAGCTGGTCCTCTGAAATGCCCATTAGTTTAAGAGCATTTTCAATTAAGTAACATAAAAAAATTAAAATAAGTATTCTTTTAATTTTAGAACACATGGGAAGACTCTTCACTCTGTGGCATTAGGACAAGGCCCCACTGGGGAAATGTGGGACGTTTGTTTCTCCTGCTTCCCACCCAACCCTTCTGCACCTTTTTCTTCCAGGCACATTAAAAATGCCCTGCTCAGTATAATGGACCTCAAGGAATGCAAATAGTCTATTGTTTCAATAGAACATGGATTAACTCTCCTGAAATAATGCGTCACCGGCCAACAGTAATGCCTTTTATGGACCCGGTATGGTATCGCAACGACCTGGAAATAATGGGTCAATGAAAACACTTGGAGTTCAATGTGTTATTTTCTTACTTGTTTCTGCAGAAAAATCTCAGTTTGGGTTCTGTTCCTGGTCATTTAGCAAAGGTCCTCAATTTGATCCATTGTCTTTTATGACAAAGAGGTCGAGGGGTTATGTGACTAGCCGAAGGCAAGTCTGCTGGGAGCCTTGGTTTTCTGCTTATGCAACAGTGTCGAAACCACTTTTAAAAATGCCATCCCATGGAAATCACCAACAGGAGGAGCTTATTGCCAGAAATCTTAATTTGATTACTAGTAGGGATTTTACTTACGATTGTGAAGTTAAAACAGAACTGCTCCCTCTTTTTGGGAGGGATTTCTCCCATCCTCTTCCATGTTCAAGATTGGTTAAAAAATCTCTGCCCAAAATTGATCTGAGCAGGGCTCAAGAAACGAAGACGATCTCTGGCTAATAGCAGGTGCATTTTAATCACAAGGCCTATTTGATCATGTATGGCTTCCCTGTGCCTTACAAAGACAGAGTTTTAAAAGTGTGTAACATTAGAATATGGAAAGCCTCGGCCATTCCACCCTGCCCCATGAAGACTTACACGGTCCCAATGCTTAAAATATGGAGAGAGGAACAATTAACATTATGTTTCCAGTGCGTATGGTGGCCCTAAGTAGCTTATGGGCTCTGTGTCCACCTAGAAGCAATAAAGTCATGTTATTACTGCATTAAATAAAAGAAACATCTTAATCATTATATATGAAGATCTCTTTCCCAGTGGCCGGCAGAACGAGGGGTAAAACCGGCTTTTCTTTCCCTTCACAGCTTACTTGAGACCGGGAGAACAGGCAGAGAAGCCTGGAAATCCGGATGGCTTCTAATTGTCTCTTTACAGCCAACTAGGCTACCAAAATGATTGTCTTTTTCTCTCCAAGCCTTACTGACCTGTGGCTAATGAGATTTGTGCTTCGATTAGTTGTAGAACATAAATTAGCTAATCAATGGCAATGGATTCACATTATTTCTCATACATGAGTTCCGCTGCAGTGATCTGTATTTAATATTCAAATCAATTTCGAATGCTCAGGATGATTCCGTTAATGTGGCATGCTGGAAGCTGGCAGCATCTGTAGCCTCGTGGCCGACGAGGACTAGGCCAAGCCTGGATGATACACCTGCCTCTCATCGGCTTCCAGAGCTTTGCAGATTGCCTTGCCTTCCATTACACAGGGTGAGGGGCAAATGGGGTTCAGCAGAAAGCTTGTGGAAAAAGCAAAAGAAAATCCAGGAGCACGTACAGCAGAGGTGGCCTCTTTCCTGAACAGGAAATCAAAAAGCAGGCGAGCTAATTTCAGGTTTTTGATGTGCAAACTTTGCAAAGAGCGAGGTTGTCGGTCAGCGTCTTCACTTTTTAGCACCGAGAAGCATATTTTTGCTCTTTGCTGTAATTGTCTCATCTGTACAATTAACTGGCATCTTGGCATAAAATGTGGAAATTTGTACAGTCTTCTAGGCATCTGTGGGCTTTATGGTACAAGTTCTGTTAGTACTGAAGCCACAGAAAATTAAATGTTCCCCAAAGAACTTCCAGATGTGCTTTATTCTAATAGGGTCATTATACAGTAAATTAAAAAGCAGGGTAAATGGAACTGTAAAATTTAAATTACTCTAAAACCACATCTCTTTGCTTTGAGCATTCATTTGTGGGGTTGCATTTGCAATAAATGTGAATTAGGCAGCTGCAATAACTGTTAATCATATATTTATAAAATAGTAATGAGGAAATGAATAGCAGAGTAAGACAGCTGCACATTTCTCTAATAGTGTGTCAACTGTGAGCATAATAAGATGTGGAACACTGTTTGGTGCTGGGCTGATAATACAGCTGAATGTAAGAGATCGCTTCAGCCTCTTAACTTTACATGAAATTTCACATAAAATCCATAAAAGCCCATAATAATGCATTATGCCTCTGAATTGTATTCAATATTTTTCTTTGCTTTGATTTTCTGAAATGAGCTCTACTTTCACCAAAGTCATCTTCCGGAGATCCGTGAGCCTTTTGTTTCAGGCAATGTCGGGCTTCTAAGATTGCAATTGGATTTAAAGAAACCAGCGCCAGTGCAGGCAAGGAGTGGATGGTGGTGCTTTGTTTTGTTTTCTCTGGGTTGCTGTACATGGCCAGAGGGATGCTTTGTCCTGGGCTGAGGACACGGTCTGTACAGGCCATCTCAGCTGCCTCCCGATGTCAGGATTCTGGAGAGAGTCCACTCACTGTCGACCAGAGTCCCTAGACTGCCAGTTTGGCCTGATGAGAGCAGGCACATCACCTTCAGCCACTTCCAAACATCTAGGTGGGCCGAGGCTGGGTGCTCAGGGAGGACCTAGGAAAGGTGGTGTGAATCTCAAGGACCAGTGTTTGGGAAGGACGGTTTTCCTTCCTGCATGCATGCCGAGATGACTCCAGGCTTTCTCAGGACTGGTGATGGTGCCTGCTGGTTTGGTGATGATTATGTCTGAGTTCGAGAGGAGGATGACAACTGGTTCAGTCTTAGCAAGGCGAGGAATGGGGACAGCTCTTCTGTGGAGCTCTGGAAGCTTGGAAGCCTCCTGGCCTCATCTAGCCTGGTTTTCGGATAAACCCCTCTGTAGTGCCTATTGAAACTGAGGCTTTGGGATACATTTCCTTCTGTGCATCATGGGAATAGGGGAGGGGACACTGAGGTGGAGTGTTCATGTGGAGGGCTGGTCCTGGGACAATCTCATCATGTCCCTCCCCTGCATAGCATTGCTGGGAGCAAGCAGATGTTCTTTACAGTGTCATTCAGAGCTCTGCAGGAGCTGGCCCAATCGCCTCTCCTTCCACAACTCACATTAAACATAGGGTCCTAGATAAGCCATGGTCTTGAATTTGGTAGCTTTGAGTCTTCTTTTTTCTTGGTCTGGAATATTCCTCCCTGCTTGCAAACTGCAGTCGTTCTTGGGCTTCCCCTATGTGAAGCTTTCCCAGACTCTTGGGCACCTTTTCTTACTCCCTATGTGCTATGTGTGCATCCCCATTACAACAGTCTTATTGCATCTTGGGGTTCTAGAATCTAGCACCAGCTACTCCTCAGGCTGAGGGCTCCGTAAGTGCGTCTGAATTTTGGTGCTTGATACATCTTGTTTTGCAGAATGAGTGCATGATTGCAGTCACCAGATGTTGGTATAAGTTCAGAGAAAATGACCTGGAAGAGTTCGACTTAAACTCTGTTGCTATTTCTAAGACTAGGATAGGTCCACGTTTCCTAAGGGCAGCCTCCTGCTCTTGGGATGGAAGGAAGTTGTCTGCTAGGGACTGGAGAAGGAGCAATTCTAATGGAAAGTTGCCCCGAGATGCTTAATGTGGGATGTCTCAAAATAGAGAGTTTGTAGCTGCACTGCCCTTCACACAAGACTCTGGGAGGACCCTCAGTGAAGGCAGTGTGCTAGGGGGAAGCTGGAGCTCATTACTGTAGTTTTCCTGAGAAGAAGGGAGAGAGGGAGGAAGAGGGGGGAGAAGGGGAGGCCAGAAGAGGGAGCGAGAAGGGGAGAGAAGAGAAATAAGAGGAAGAAGAGGAAGAAAAAGGAGGAGGAGGAGGAGGGGGAGACTGTTGTATACACATACACTGAACACTCCGTGATCTCCTAAAACTAAGTTCACTTCCCAATAGTTCAGTATTGAATTTTTTTTTAGTATTGAATTTTTTAACCAACTTTTTTTAAAATTACAAAAGTACTATATGGTCATTATAGAAAATGTGGAAAGTAGAGAAGTACAAAGAAGAAAATAAATGTTCCCCATAACCATCCATACCCAGATATAACTCCCGTTAATATTTATGTGCTTTCATTGTCTTTGTTTTATTTGTATCCATATCCATGAATCCAAATATAATAATACTGTACATCATATTCTGAAATTTTTCATTCACTATATTAAGAACATATTTCATATCATCAAATGTTCTTTTTCATCATAACACATCACTTAATGTGACTCCCTAGAATGACCAACATAAAGAATTCCATAATTCACTCATTCTCCGATTTTAAAAAATTCCGTAGTTTATCTAACCATTCTTTATATGTTTAATCATTCATTTATTGTCTATTTAACTGTTCTCTATTTATCTAATATTTATGAACATTTTTGATCTTTTAAATAATGTCGTTATTAAAGTTATTAACAACCTTTGCCAATTTCATAAGTAAAGCTTAATTTCAATTTATTTTATTTCTAATAAAGTAGAAATTTTTCCCTGTTTTTTGCTTACTTTTATATATGTCATATATAAAAATTATCTTATAAGTATATATATTATCTTATATATGTCATATATAAGTATTATATGACATATATAAGTATTATATAAGTATTATCTTATATGTGTCATATATAAATATTATCTTATATATGTCATATATAAGTATTATATATAATCATCTCAAAGGAAATATATATTATTTATATATTATATATTATATATGAGAAATATATACATTAAATACGTATGTATATATGTGTATCTGTACACACATAATATATATTATTTATATATAATATATAAGAAAAACATATCTAATATATATACACACATGTGTTTTCTTTGAGATGTGTATATATATATAGTTTTTTTTGACTTAAGTGCAGCCATCATTAACTGAGGGAACAGTGCCAGCACCGAGTGTTTTATGGGATGCGTTATTTCATTTAGACCTCACATTCACCCCATGAGTAGCCACTATGCTCCACATTTAGTGGGGGCTTCCGAGGCTTGGCGAGGTTGAGGACACTACCATGAGGTGCTCTGGTGAAGCATGTTGTACTGGAATGCCTGTTTCATCATTTTTCTACTTAGGTGCTGGCAGCTTTCTTTTTATTTTATTGGAGTTGTTTAATTTATTGGAATTGTCTGCATGTTAAGTATTTAATTCATTGTCTTTGTACATATACCATAGAGTTTTAAGTGGAAGCTGTAGTGTCCCAGTGTTTCCCACAAAGAAGGAGAAAAGGCAAGCAACTCATTGCTTTCTCCATTTTGAGTTTGTTGGGTGGCTTACCTGCTTGTAGCCCTACTTCCCAGATTCTTTCCCTTCGTCATCTCATGGTGTCTTCGCCATGTGCAAGGTGGGTGGAGTGACATTTACTCATTCGTTTGAGGAGACTGAAGCCTGCCCAGTGTCAGAGAGTTGGCGGGCAAGCCAATTAAAACACAACAACAACAAACAAAACCTTGGTTGGGGGTTTTGTTTTTTGGTTGTTGTTTTTTAAATTGGCTTGCCTGCCATGAGCAACAAGAACCAACCAAATCAAACCAAACTGGACAAAAACATCTCCAATGGTGAGTCAGTTGGTTTGGATTGGGGATAGGGCTGCCAGATAAAATACAGAATGCCCATTTAGAGTTAATTTCAGATAAACAACCCATACTAAAATGACTAAAAACAGCAAAAAATACTTTTGAACAGTCCCAGGCAATATTTGGGACATACTTAACACTTAAAATTTTTTTGTCATTGCTTATCTGGGACCCTTATATTTTTATGTGCTTGAGCTTACAGCCCTAAGTGGGGAAAGCCTGCTATGACTGAGAACAGAGTCAGAGGGACTGAAAGAGGAAAGACGAGCTGACTGGCCGAGTTCACTTTGTTTTTAAACTTTGCTCTCATTCTTTTTCATCCGGTTTGGGTACACTGAGTAGTGCGAGGTTGAAGGCCTGGAACCTGACTGCCTCTGTTTGGATGCATGGGTGTGGGGTGTGGGTGGTGGTGGGAGGCCTTGCATTTCTGGAGCTTCCTAATGCTTCCTCATTCTTCTGGGGGTGGGGCCAGCAGTGGGAGGGATTGGTTACAACAGAAGCCAAGATATTATATGGTCTTCCTTTTAAATAACAGAACATACAAAATCCTACTTTCTTTTCTGAATAAAAAAGTAATAATGTGAGTAGGCAGGGAAAGTGTCTGGCCAAAATACCAATTTATAATGATCATTGTGGAAAACTTCCAAATAAGAAAGAAGAAAATTCAGTCACTCAGAATCCCATCATCCAGAGAAAAGCACTGTTAGCATGTTAGCATTTCAGCACATTTCCTTCCAGTCTTTTTTCCCATGGTTCTTTTGTTCTTCTAACTGTAAAGTCTGGAATCCCAAGTCAAAGTGGCCCCATTTTCAGAGGCATAGAGAATGTTGGGGTTCGAGTGGGAGCTCAGTGATATTAAAGTGCTGTCAGCTGGCCCAAGCTCTCCTAGGATATCTGGAAGGGTTCTCACTTTTTGGCCCTCATTGGGGATTGCACCAGGCTGTCTTAATGGCCTATAAACTGTGTTAGGAGTCTTTTGCAAACACAATTTAATTGGGAATTCTAACATACGTAACAGATAAAAAAGGGCATTTTGGCAGTCTAAATCTAATTTAGAAGTTCAAATGAATGATGTTTTAAAATCAATCAATGAGAACCATAAGACTGTTTTGAATTTGGGTTTAGGAGTTACACTTGCAGCCTATAACAGCCTCAGCATCCAATTCAGGTGAGAGTATTATTTTTATAGCAGTGAACCAATTATGCTTGCAAATGGTAATTTTAAAATGTAGCTTACTTTGAAATGTAAGGATATGCATTAATTAAACAGTAATAAGGGAGAAAATTATTCTGATGTGTGGTCTTTAAAATTTTTTTTTCCTGTTTCTTTTTTTGGTCTGTGACAGATCAGAAAAACTGTGCTCAAAAACAAGTTGCAATACCAGTTAATGCATTGGGTGTGTCTCCATTGTGTTCAATTTTGGAAGGCATATCATTATGATAGAAATTATGTACAGTAAATAATTAATTTGAATTAAATATTTGAAGACCCCATGAGTGCCCAGAACAGCCCCAGAATTCTAGAGAAAAGCTTGGGGGAAGCCTGCCCGTGTCCGTGGCTCTCTGGACAACAAGATTGTGTTGGGCTGACCAGTGCCCAATTCAAAATTGTTGGTCATCTTGGGATCAAGAGGCTCTTGCTGGAGGCTGAGCCCATGATATGCTCTTACACCACCACTGCTGGCCCCCAGCGTGGACGCATGTGCTTCCACAGAAGACCGTAGGTATTCAATGGTTATCTTTTCTTCACTCTGGGATATTAATGGCTACCATTTATTGAGCATCTACTAAGTGCCAGACCCTGTGTGGTGACTTTACATAATTAGAAATATCCTGTGATAGAGAAATTAAGAATACTTACACTGCTCCCAGGCACAGGCATAAATGTGACTAAAGGAACATTCTGGAAAGCCTCTTAAGGTGGGGAAAAGTCTGACTGACCATAGCCAAAGGACCTTCTGGGAGGGTAGGTTTAGTAAGCCACACAGCCATGGCTTTGATGAATGGGCTATTCCACTGCAGGATAGGCCTCTGTCCCCAGGTCCGCCCTTTCTCCATCCCCCTTCCTCTCCTCTAAGTAAAACAAGATATGGCTATGATGTCACCCAGGGAATATTTGTTGAGGAATGAATGAATGGGGTAAAACAGGAGCCTCCTAGGGTGCATGTGTGTCTCGATGCAGCCTGACAGAGCATAAGCAGAGCAGTAGCCTGAAGAAGGTTGATGGCTAAGGCCGCCCCTTATTCCATGTACAACAGTGAGCAAGTTATGTGCACTTTCTGAAGTGCAGCTTTCTCATCTAAAAAATGGGGCAAACAACAATAATAATGATGATAGTCAACAGTTACAGGGGATTCATCCCCTGTGCTATATGCCAGACACTGTTCTAAATATGTCACCTGCATGAACTCATTTAATTCTCATACCAACCCTCCCTATGGGGAGGTATTTTTATCACCTCAATTAGCAGATGAAGAAATAGAGATACACATGGGTTAAGATACTTGCACAGGCTCAGCTAGGCAATCTGAGTCCATTCTCTTAACTTTGATACTCTCCTGCTCCTACGTAAAAGGTGCATTTGGGTGTGTTCCAGAGCCATGCTCCCCTTTTCTGAGAATTGCCCTTCACCTCCGCTGTGTCCTTGCAGCCAGGATTGTTCTATGTGATTTGTCTCCTTGAGCATGGATTGAGCCAGAGTGGACACTGGACCCAAGATGAGTCTTCACATCCTGTCTAAGAATGTGGGTTGGGATTCCAAGATGTGCGTCAGTCTTCACTGTTTGCTTAAACTCAAGATGTTTGGAGTCAGGTAGTGGGGAATGTCTCTGTTTGGCCACATGATGTTTGAGGCAGAGAAAAGTGAGAGTTGTCTGCAGACCCAGGTGGAGACCAAATCCTCAGGTCCTCATGCTGCTTCCTCCAGAGGACTATAGTAAAGCTCTCTCTTCCCTTCCCGAGAGAGTGTGAATGGGTATCTGTTTCTTTCAAGAACAGGGGTGCAATGTGAAGATCACATTAACCTATGTCTGTGGAAAGATATGTTCTGATCTCAAGACAAATTCTACTTTACAATGCTTTCAAAGTTAATAGGTAGTAAGCCGTTGCATGCTTTATAATTTAGGGTTAACACTAGGATGAATCCTCTGCACTGCGTTAACCGGATAGAAGTATCCTTTATTTGATGGAGAAGACACTGTACCATGAGGCCATGTCCCCACATAGGTGGCACTTGTGGACTCCAGTGAGACTCCCTAATAAAGCCCAGCTCCCCATAGACTCTCAGTCACATTGGGTTGAGTTCCATTAGTAATGTCTGGCCACAACAAAGAGGTGGGTTTAATAGGTTGCTGTGGGTCCTTTGTGAAGAACTGCTAATCTCCCCCAAATTACTGCCCTTTGAATCTCTACTGCATCCAGCTTTTTTTTTTTTTTTGTAGATTGGCTCCATTTAAAGCGATTAAAGTGGAGATCTGATTGGATAACTTCATCCAAATTCTGTAAACGCCACTTCCGCACAAACGGTTGCTTGCAATCAATTTAATTTTTCAAATAAAATGATTAAATTGCTATTATTGTCAGGTCATTTTTTTATTAAGAAAACCTTTTAAAATGTTAATTATTGGGCCCCTTGAAACACTTTCATCTTTCCCGACTTGCTCTCGAGCAGAAAATGTCTGCTTGTGCCTCACACCAACCCAAGGAAAATGCAGGCTTTCCTTTTTACACCTGCAACTATTCTCCTTAGCTCTAATATTTATGTGAATTTAACTTTAATTTTTCTGCCTTTCATCTTCTGAATTAGTCATATAATGCACAGATCACTCCTTCACTGCTTCTTTCCTGTTTATTTGCCTTAACAATAGATTCATTAACTAGATTTGGGTGCTCAAGCCATGTAACCACATCCATTTCAAAGGAAGATTTAATGGCATTTCATATTTTTCTACATTAAGGAAGATTAAAGTATATTACAATACCCTTTACTGCCCTATTTTCTTCATTTTAAAAGTGGTCAGTTTTAAAATTTTTTCCCTCTCTTTCTTTCATCTGCAGTGTTCAATAAATTGTCCAGGCCTTTCAGATGATAGTCCCAGCAAATTGAGTTCTATATTACAACTCGGACACATTGTTTAGCCCATCAGCAGTCAGATAAAGCACCCCTATTCACACAGGACATCAAAAGAACAAATATATGTTCGAAGTGGGTAAAAAGAGGACTGAGACTCGGATATTTCATTTTCTTAATTGTTAGTGATTATTTGGCTAGTTTCAGAGTGATCACTGTGCTGACTCTGAACCTAGACTTACTTGCCTGATGTAATAGTGGTGTGAAATTCATATCCACATCTACATAGACCTAGATATATATTCATGACCACAAATTACACCATTGGCAGACAGGGCAGGTGCATCATCTTTAATAGCCCAAGGGGCCGTCATACTAACATTTTAATAGCAGGCAGTAATGTGAAATGCAAGATCCGGACTCATGCCTTTTTATTTTAGCCATGTACCAGCTCGCAAAACAGTCAGGGGACTGGAAGGCATTCTCAGGCTAGAACAAGGGAGATATTAAGATTTAAGCTTTTTTATTTTTATTTTTTGTAAGGCAGAGGAGGTCAAGGTTATTGGGCACCCCTTAGGCTGAAGTTTCATTCAGGCATGCCATCTATCAGCCCAGTTCGTTGAGGGAGCCCTCCCCCATCTCAATAAATGCAGCATAACCTTGCTTGACACTGAGTCTAAACAAAGTTTTGGGATGTTGGTAAGATGTGGGAGGAAAGGGCAGAAGACAGATTTTACGACAGTACAATCATGGGGTGTAGGTTTTAGGCAATAAGCAGGTAGCCTAGTTTTCTCAAAAGAAAAAAGAAAATAATGGAAAAGTGTAACGTTCATTCGGAGGCCTCAAAGGCATAAAAAACCCAATTCCAACTGTTATAGGTCCCTGCAGGAGTCTACAAAAGAACTAAGCTTTTTAAGTAAGAAAACTAGATTCTGGCCCACAGGGCCCTGTCATTGCTGCTTAATGGATGAAACTCTTTGGATATAAATATGCTGTTTACTTCTCAGCTTCAGCTTTCATAAAATATAACCTTTTTATGATTTACAACCCACAGAAAAACTGGAGGATGGATTTTTAGCTCTGAATTGGTTGGATGTCAACAAGAAAAATATAGATAACATATCGAAGTAGCAGGGTGTTAATGCCACACAAAATGATGAAATTATTTTTGTTTAGAAAAGTTAAGTTTGTTCTTAAAGTTGTTGGGAGATGGTGGTTGTGAGAGGCAAGGCTGATGCAAACCTGTGGAAATGTCTCTCATTTTAAAGTCCTCGTCCAGTGCCTCACAAGTTTGGACATACCAACTTCAGTTCCCAATTGGTAATGTCTTATTGAAAAGTCTGGGCTAATCACAGATTTTTCAAAAACGGGAATGGTCATTCTTGGTCTAAATCCCTCAGGATTTTCAAGGGCTGCGTTTTAGTCCCATCTTCCAACATCAAATGTAGAAGCCGCCCTGATCCTGCAGGTGGGAGATGATAGAACAAGCCTTTTTTTTTCCCCCACAAAGATGACTGAAGAAAATGAAAAAGAAAAAACCTAGTAGGCAAACAAATAAAGCCCCCAGATAAGCAAGTAAGCAAGTAAGCAAGCAACCCAAAGCGAAACCCTCACATCCCAAGCAACCAGAAACTCTCCCCACTACAGACTGACAAAAGCCAATGCAGCCTTGGAAGTTCGATTGGAAAAAGATAATTTGTCTTGGTAATTTAGCATTCAGGCATCTGTATGAGCATATACACACACATACGTATTTCTCCATTCCATTCCAGTGGCCTTTTGTTCATGTTGTTCAAGTCTTTTTTTTAATAGGACGTTAAAATAAAGTTGATTTTTTTTTTTTTTTATGCTTGGAGGAACAGCCTGATCCCTGAATGAATGAACCTGGAAGTCTGCCAATAGGACTGCTAGCCAAAGGGGTGAGGTTGTCAAAACTGAAAAGGTCTTCTCTTTTGACTGGTCTAGGCACTGGAGAAAGGGAATTTACTCTGCTTTTTGAAAGTTGCACTCAGCCAATTAAAATCTCATGCTCTGGAGGTTGAACTACCAAGTTTTCAGTCTTTCCAGAACCTAGAAAGAGCTGAGCTATGAGGCTGTGCCATGGGGAGCCGTCTCGTGGTGGCCAGAATAGTCCTTCTCACCCCTGGTCTTTTGGATTTAGACAAAAATGTCCAGTGAGAGGAACACCAATGGTACTCATTTCCTTGGGTGGCACTGCAGAGCCTGTCTCTGGGAGAGATACATGACCCTAGAAGGTGGAATTGGCTGTGCGATTTATGGAAAAAAAGGAGGCTTGGTCAGAATTTACTGTGGAAACCTTTTCACATTTAGTGCCAGCATCCACCTGCAGGACATCACGATTGCCTAGTGGTCTTCAGGCAACCAAGGTCTAGGACGAAACCACAGGAAGACTTTTGGCTTTCTAGTCTACTTTCCAGAGAAATGAGGGAAATCTTCATGTGATTTATATTTGGTTAGAAGTTCCCAGGGTGGAGAGAGGGGTGTGGATTCTCAGGCAGGCCCACTCAGTCAAGTTGGCAGCCAGTGTTGGGTTCATTCAATGTTCTATGAGCAGCGCAGAGTGCCCAAGGACTCCCAGGCCCTGTGTTGGCTGTTGGGTGGATACCAAGATCCATGTACTCATAGTTGGTCGGCATGGGTGGCTCACTAGAAGCCAGACATGGTGTGTACCGGGTGTTTAGGCCCAGAATGGTGCTTTTCCTCCTCATGGGACTCACTTTCTAGAGGCCCCCAAGCCAACAGGCAACAGATTACAGGAGAAGGTAATCAACTCTTAGGCCCTTATGGGATCACATGGAAAGGATCCTGAATGGACCTTGAAAGGGATTGACAAGAAAGCTTGCTGGTGGGAGAAGCGATGAATGTTTCTGGCATGAGGGGAACTACCATGTGGAAACATCTGGAGGTCAGAGACACTATGGAATAACAGAGGAACAGAAGAAGTTCAGGATGGCCAGGGCACAGAGTAGACACAGATTAGGCATCAACTCATAGTTCAAAATGGTGTTTACACATCTGTAGTGTGTGTGTGTGTGTGTGTGTGTGTAATAGGGTGGTGGGTGGGGGGGAGGGAGAACTCTTGAAAAATGCAGATTCCTGGGTCCTATTCAGAGAATGAGGTGGGCCCCCCAACAGCCCAGAAGACAGTGCCCCAGCCCAGAGAACATTTGGAAGGTGCATCAGAGCACATGTCCCAAAGGTAGAAGTTTGCATGAATCCCCACTTAGAGCAGGTGAGGCAGGCTCCAGATTGGCCCAGATGGCATACAGGGAGCATGGCAGGCCTTAGGGAGAAGGGGTCCTGGTAACACCATGACCCCATGAAGTACCCCTCAACCCTGCTCTCAAGAAGCTTCCAGAGCAAGCTGAGAGGCTCACTCTGTACCTAGTAAAAGCAGTTTCCCCCTCTTCAGCACACACAGGGTCCTCACCCAAGCCTATGGCACAGGGAGGGACATAGCCATATTGTTGGCCTTGCTTTACCAGCTGGGGTCCAAAATGAACTTTTCCAATTTAAATGAAATAACCCCAGTCCTCATGGCTCTGATTTCAAGAATGTCCTTTGTTTTCCAGGGACCTTCCTCCCAGAAGCACACGGTTCCTTCTTAGGCCGAGAGGTTAGTCCTGGGACTGTCCCCTTCCTATGCCTTGGAGCTAATTGTCTGGATGGAGCCACGATTGCATGTGGTATCAAAAGCATCCCTGTTGTCATCATCGTTGTCATCACCATCACCATCATCACATTCTTCAGAGTGCTTTTATACACATGCAGCGGCACTTAATCTCCCTAAAAGATTAGGGAGATTTAAACTTAAGACCACCACATCTCCCTAAAAGTCCTGGAGGGCATGTGTGGTGTGGGATTTTTGTTCCCATTTTACAGATGCAGAAACTGAGCTTCAGAGGTTATGGCTTATCCAAGATTACACAGAAGATGAAGCTAGCTCCCTCTGGCAAGGACATGTCAGGAACAAGAACTCCAAGAAGTGTTTGGGCATGGAGGCAATGAACTGGGGCCTGAAACTTGAATATGGCTGGCTCGCTGTGCTTTTCAAGTTTAAATGAAATAACTCACTGCCTTGCAGAGAGGAATGTGCCACCTGTCATCTGCTCCAGATGAGCTAGCTGTACTTGCCTTCTCTGGGTCAGTGGGGAGGCTCCATCCAAGGGAGTGGGCATAGGCAGCACTCCTGGGGAGGCTGAAGTCTCCTTATCACCCCCAGAGCCCAGTCTGCAAATTCTGGAAGGGCAAGGAAGAATAAAGCAGGTCTGATGCAGGCTGGAGAGGTGTTAGGACTGGGCTGGGGGCTCCTCAAGCAGGGCAATCTCTTCTCTAGGATCCTGGCAACAATACCCCTTAATACCTGTCCCCGATTCCTGGGCCAAAAGTCTTGCCAGACATTCTTACAGCACAGAGAGCTCAGTGTGGTCTTCCAGATGGGTTGGCAGGCCTGTCCTGGGAGTGCATGTGAATGGATGGGAGATGAAGCTCCCTCACTGCTGGGGGCCATGAGGTATTGGGGTGCCTGGGGCCAAGAAGGGCTTTTCCTTGTGCACCCCACGATAGTGGTAAGCAGTCTGGGCAGAATTGGAAGTGACTTCTGTAGGCATCTTCTTCATATTAGTATTTTCAATACTCAGCAAATGATAGAGTCTCAATAAGTGTTTGATTAATGCAGAGGAGGTCTGCACGCTTGCAAGAATTCAATAGGACATAGGCTCCTCTACCCCAGCCTGTCCAGAAAACCAACCATCCCCAGTATCTGCAGACTAACAGCAGCTCATCCTCCTTGTGGCCTGCAAAAACATCCTGAAAGGATCAAATCACTTCTGGGCCACCCCTTCTGCACCCCAAGTGATGGGAATAAGAACGCCTTCCTGCCCCCTAGGGAGCAGGTGTGGGTGGGAGGGGGTGCTGAGCATTTGGACCCCAGGTGAAAGGTCATGCAGTGCAGTCATCAGAGGACCTGGGAGGCAGCAGCCCCTGAGTCACCATGTGCAGGGGCTCAAAAACCAGACAGGGGCAGGGAGAGCTGCTCTGAGTCAGAGGAGAAGGGGGCCTCTTTCAACTGGGGTAGAAAGGAAGACTCTCTGGAAGAGGTGGCCTTGATCTGGGCTGGGATGAGGTGGGGGAGAACTTAGCCACAAGTAATGGTGGCAGCAGTGAGGGGGAGGTGGGAGTAATGGAAACAGCTGCAGTGGTGGTGACCAATGGCAGCCCACACAGACAGACTCAGCGGTAGAGAGAGTCAGCCAGGGAGCTGCTGTCCCTAGATCTCACTGTCTTCATCTGAAAACGGGGATCATGAGGTGTCCCTTCACACCTCCAGCCATGGAGCTGCTGTCTCTAGATCTCACTGTCTTCATCTGAAAACGGGGATCATGAAGTGTCCCTTCACATATCGCAAACACAGTTGGGATGGGAGTTGTTTTCTTCCTTGGTTAAAATAGTTCATGTTTTGTTTTCGTTCTTTTCTGGTGTATATTTCTGAATGAGAGCCTAGGGGGCTCAATCAATATTTGTTAAACTCTTGAATAGGGATGTGGGGCTTGTAGGGCCTGCAGAAGAGATGTGGTTAGAAGGGATCAGGAAGCCCTGCAGGCCTAAAGCCTAGAAATGAGATGACAGCTGGAATCCATGGGCGTCAGTCAAAGGAGGTGAGATGGGATAGAAGCAAAAGGGAGTCAGGTAGTCTGGGGTCTGTTCCCGTTCCACCAGTGTTTTGGGGGTGACTTTGGGTAGGTTTCTGAGCCAGTTTCCTTGGCTAGAAAAGGAAGAGTTTGGCCAGATGGTCTACAGAAGGCACTTCCAACTTTGATGTTCTAAGAATGTATTTGATGCCAAACTACTGTGGACCAGAACCTGCTCTCTGCCAGGCCCTGTCACTTGGGCCAGGCCCTGTCACTCGGGCCATCATGCTGTAAAAAAGGCATGTCCCCATTTTACAAGCGTGGAAACTGAGACCCAGGGTGCAGACATGGTTGTCTTCAAATCCAGCACTAGGTCCTTCTCTACCATGTCAGTGGTCATAACCACATTAACCAAAATAGGTGCCAACGTGCCAAGTTATAGACTGGAACTTTCGGAGGAATCGCAGAGTGGGATCCCACATTACCTGGTACTGAGAAGTTGTGCCAACAGCCTCATGAGATGCAGAGTGGAGAGCGCTGTCAGGGGCCTGTGGGGCATGGGCCTTCCTGGGCCAGAGGATCGAGGGACCAGATGATCCTGTCTTCTGCTTACTCCAGGACGTGGTTGGTCTTGGAGAAGTAAGACACGGTTACTCAGTGGATGCTTGTCGTAGCTCAGATCGGCCCAAATGCAAGGCCCCTGACATGGGGCTAGAAGTCAGCCAAGCTGTCTCAAAATAAAAACCCCACATTCTTACCCATTTCCTCCTGGAGTTCTTTCATCTGGGCTCGGAGAGGAGACTTTTTTAAGTGGGAGCTCAAATTCATATCTGGTATGGCTTCATAGGTTGAACTTTGGGAAAATCCATCCCTGTTCAGTTGTCCTCAGAATCCCAGACCCAATTTTCCACATCTAGTTAGTACCCAAAAGGAACAGTTGGTGGGAAAAAAAAAATCTTGGTGCTTTAATTAAACATCCATGTTTGGCTTGTGTTCGGGGGCATATTTTTGCATCTTAAAATGTTTCTCTTCTCTTTGTAGTTGGGCTTTTCTTATAAACAGAGCTGGCTCAGAGTCACATTAATTTAATTTTATCTGTGATCCACATCAGCCTAGAATGCTATTAATTTGGATTTGACTGCCAGCAGAAAACAGCATTCACTAATATCCACTTTTTAGCTAGGTAATTGTGTAGTAATTAGGATGCGTGTTGTACATAATCTTGATTTAAATAATTCTTGCTTAGTTTTTTGTCTACATAGATAAAAAAGCTATTTTGTCAGTATTTTGGGAGTAGGAAATCATCTTGATTATTTTAATCAAAATCAGCATTTGTGAATTGTGGCATTCTTTTGGGAACAATTAATCTACAAGGCAGAGATTTGTCTCTCTGCCCTGCGTTGTAGATCCGTTGAGAATGCATTAAGATAGAGCAGAAGTGCCAGTCTCGAGGCCTCAAAGACACGCACCTCTGGCCTGATCTCTAGGTCTTGGGGGCCTGATAGTTAACTTCAGAGACAGTTCTATGTGATCTCAAGTCCTAGCTCTGCCACTTTGGAGCTGGGACTTTGAGCAAGCACTTAACATGATTGTACCTCAGTTTCCTCATCTGTAAATGGAGGTGGTTGCTGTCTATGTGGAGATTAGATGTGATGACACGTAGTTAGAGAATGTCAGACTCCACCCATTGTTATTTCTTTATGCTTTTGTCACTAAGAGGCAGCATCTCACAGGGATTTACAGCAGAAGTTAGCAAGCTTTTCCTATAAAGAGTCAGATAATATTTTAGGCTTTGCAGGCTGTGTTCTCTCTGTTGCAGCTACACACTCTGCCTTGGTAGCTCAGAAGCAGCCACAGAGAATACATAGATGACCAGGTGTGGGTTTGGTCCATGGGCCATAGTTTGCCAAGCTCTGGTCTGGTGCAAGGCTTTGGAATCCAACAAATATAATTTGGAATCTGGTCTGACACTCAGCTGTCATATGCGTCCTTAGACAAAGTATGTAACTTCTCATTTTTCCATATCAACCAACAAGCCTGGAGTGGTGATTAGGTGAAGTAATGAAGGAAAAGCTTGCAGCGCAGCCACGCACATCACTCAATAAGGAGGCACTAATATCCTCACCTTGGCCTGCTTCCTGAGCACGGAAGCCAGAATCCAATTCCATATTGGCCAAGATCCTGCACATCTATAATGCTTAGAAGCTTCAAGGATCTTATTAGCACTGGGAGGTTGGGGTGAGGCTTGTAAATACACTAAGTAGGATGGGTAATAGTTAACCTAGTTAACCTAGACGGGTATCTCAAAGCGCCTCGGTGATTGTTTCTATAAACCTTGCTCCAAAGAGAGTTTCTTGCTGTATATCTGTTGTCATTCAGTTCTAAGCATTCTTTTAATGAACTCTTTCAACAGATCCTAATATTTTACCCTGTGTCCTTCTTGTTTCTTTTTTTATGTTTTAAGTTTATTTACAAACATATCTAGTATGTCATAGGAGTTCGAGTTTGATCCATTTTTCAAAGAGCTTGTACCTCTCCATTATTTGTTAAACGGATGAATGAAAACATCCTTATTTTGTTTTTCATTTTCTATTTTTATAGATTTAGGGCGTACAAGTGCATTTTTATTACAAGGATATATTGCACAGTGGTAAAGTCTGGGCTTTTTGTGTGCCCATCATCTGAATAGTGTATGTTTTATCCAAGAGGTACTTTCTCATTCCTCAGCACCCAACTCCCATCTTCCCACATTTGGAGACTCCAGTGTCTATTATTCTACTCTGTATGTCCACGTGTACACACCGTTTAGCTCCTACTTATGAGTGAGAACATGAGGTATTTGACTTTCTGTGTCTGAGTTATTTCACCTAGGATAATGGCCTCCAGTTCCATCCATGTTGCTTCAAAAACCATTATTTCATTCTTTTTTATGACTGAGTAGTATTCCATGGTGTGTGTCTCTACACACACACACACATACTAATACACATATGTGTGTGTGTGTATATATGTGTATATATATATATATATATACACACACACACATATAGGCATTTTCTTTATCTAATCATCTGTTGACGGACACTTAGGTTGATGACTTTGCTACTGTGAATAGTGCTGCAGTAAACATATGAGTGTGGATGTCTTTTTAATATAATGATTTCTTTTCCTTTGGGAAGATACCCTGTAGTGGGATTACCAGATCAAATGATAAGTCTATTTTTAGATCTTTGAGAAATCTCCATACTGTTTTCCATAGAGGTTGTACTAATTTACATTCCAATCAAAAGTGTATACGCATTCCGTTTTCTTTGCATGCTCACTAACATCTGTTGTTTTTTGACTTTTTAGTAATAGCCATTTTGACTGGTGTGAGATGGCATCTTATTGTGATTTTAATGTGCATTTCTCTGATGATTAGTGATGTTGAGCATTTTTAAAATATGTTTGTTGGCTGCTTATATGTCTTCTTTTGAAAAATGTCTGTTCATGTCCTCTGCCTACTTTTTAATGGGGTCATTTGTTTTTTTCTTATTGAGTTGTTTGAGTTCCTTATAGATTCTGGATATTAGTCGTTTGTCAGATGCATAGTTTGCAAATGTTTTCTCCTGTTCTGCGGGTCGTTTGTTCACTCAGTTGACTGTTTCTTTTTGCTGTGCAAAAGCTTTTTAGTTTAATTAAGTCATATTTGTTTATTTTTGTTTTTGTTGCTTGCTTTTGAGGCCTTAGTCATAAATTCCTTGCTGAGGCCAATGTCCAGAGAGTTTTCCTAGGGTTTCTTGCAGGACTTTTATAGTTTCAGGTCTTGTAGTTAAATCTTTAATCCATCTTGAGTTACTTTTATATATTGTGACAGATAGGGGTTCAATTTCATTCTTCTGCATATGGCCAGCCAATTTTCCCAGGACCATTTATTAAATAGGATATTCTTTCCCCAGTATATATTTTTGTGAACATTGTCAAAGATCAGTGGGTTGTATGTATGTGGCTTTAGTTCTGGATTCTCTATTCTATTTCACTGATTTCTATATCTCTTTTTATCTCAATACCAAGCTGTTTTGGTTAATTTGAAGTCAGATACAAACATTCTTATTTCTTAAGCAGTTTGTTTCTTACTATAAAGGTGCAACAAACCCAGATCCAAAGTACAAAGTCACTGTAATTAGTAACCACCACTTATTTTCTACTGAAAACAGCAAATTCTCCCCCATGCCTTCCTCACAGTGTCTTCTACAGAACACAGAGGTTGTGAACCTCTCTGCAAAAGGTGCAGTGACTGGAGGTGGAAGAAAAACCCTTCCAACTTCTATAGCAAGATCACTTAGTAAAGAGTAATGACGCCACCAAGTAAGGTTGTGCTAAAACAAACCAATACCTGCCCACCTCAAACCCACAGTGATGAAAATGTGTCAAAGGGACGTGGGAGGAAACTGAAAAAGCTCCCAATGGCCATAGCTGGAACTACGTGGGCAATAAAATAAATAATATAGAATTCTATTAAAACCTAAAGTAAAAAATACATATCCACAAGTCTATACTGATACAAATCAACGACAGAATAAATACTCGGGGAAGAATAGGCAAATATCAGAAGTGTGAGGGGGCTGCACATAGTGACTTCCTTCCAAAGGGTACGGTATGGAAAGGGGGAAGAAAGAGTCACTTGCCAGTGGAGACACCTGACAAACACGACCTCTGCAAAGTGATCAAGGTTGACATCAACGGTGGTGTCACAGTGATGATGTGAACTCTTGATATGATGTGAGGAAAATGACACTTTACCTCTGTGGTCTTCCTCCTGAAAACACACAACTCCAGTTTCTAATCATGAGATAAACACCAGGCCAGTCCAGACTGAGAGACATTCTACAGTACATGTCTGGCACTCCTCAGTACTGTTAAGGTCACCAAGAACAAGGAGTGTCTGAGAAATTGTCGCAGGCAAGAGGAGCCTAAAAGATATGAAGACTACATGCAATGTGGGATTCCAGATGGGATCCTACAACAGAAAAAGGACATTAGCTAAAAACTAGGGACATCACAATAACATATGGATTTTAGTTAATAATAATGTTTTAAAAATTAATGACAATACCTACCTATTTTTGAGTGCTCACACGTGCCGGGCACTGTGTGTAGCATTTGACAGGGACTGTCACATTCAGCCTTCACATTTGCTAGCCAATGGGAAGCGAGGCATCTGACACCATACACCCAACGCTGTGTGCAGACTAAGCCTTTGCCCCTGCCTCTAGGACCAGTTTGGACTCAAGATGGGGAATAATCCCAAGCTGTAGCACTTACATCCATTTTCTCTTTCTCTTTTGCTAACAAAGCCTCAATTTTCTTTGGGCTGGCTATGTGGCCTCCTAAAAAGCTTCTACATATTTTATCCTGTCTTAGAGCTGGAGTGACTGTATTCTATCAGTGAAATGTGAGTCGAAGCCTTTTTGGGGGGTTAGGGGAAATTTTTTGCCATTTAATGTTAGTGTTGCCCTTCTTCCCATCTAGGATATAGATGTAAGCCTGGAGGTGGAGCAGCTGCTCGGCGATCTGTGGTGACAAGAGTGGTGATGAGAGGCACATGCTGAGGATGGCTGAGCAGGAGGACAGAGGAGCCAGGGACAGTGCCGCCTTCTTAGAGCTCCTGCCCAGGCCCTGAGCAGCCCACCTCACTCCTGGTACATGGATCCCATCTCTAGCGCTCTGCCCCAGCTCAGCTTTGCTGCTGGCTCTGTACTGACCAGATAGTTGATTCTAGTAACTAAATTTTTACTTTATTTTCCGGGGACTCCAGTTCCTGATCTTGTCTTCTCTTTGCCTCAGGTGTCTGCCAAGTTCTGGGAACTTTTGTGTCACAGGGCAAGGATCCTGGCACAAGGGAGGAAGTATCAGGTCACAGTTCAGGCTCTTGAGTTAGATGGCTGAGCTCGAATTCCAGCTCTGGCTTTTGCATGGTGGGAGGTTTGGGGCAAGTTACCCAACCTCTTCAATTCTTGGCTTCTTCCTCTGTGAAGTGGCTTCAAAGGGCTGTGGAATGTGCGTAACATGTGCCTGGGCCATTGTGGGTGCTCTGTATGTGTGGCCACATTACTGTCATCATCATCATCCCCTAGAGAGGCCATGTGAAGTAGTGGCACATACAAAGTGCCACATAAATGTTAATTACTATTATCATGATTCTGCTTCCCTCCTGTCTGTCCTTGAGAGGGACATGCAGACCCCCCAAACCACCCATCTACCTTCATATCTCATGCTGTCCTCAATGCCTCTGCCGATTCACCCAAATCATCTGCCATGAAGTCAGGCCATCTAGGTCCTGAAATTAAGCCCAGGTTTTACCAAGTTTTGGTTCCTCTTAGTCCTGGTTCAGTGACTCTCTGCTCCTGGTTCTGCAACAGTGTGAACTGGGTTTGGAGCTCTCTAGCCCTGAGAAGTTAGCCACACTAGATGCTGTTAAGGTCACCAAGAGCAAGGAAAGTCTGGGAAACTGTCACAGAGAAGAGGAGCCTAGAAAGATATAATGACTACATATACCATCACCCTTTTGTGGTTGACCCCACTGCATCGCAGGGATAGTTCCAAGAGAAACTCAACCTCCCTCAGCTCAATGAACTGCATCTAAGTTCTTAGTCCTCTGGCTCAGTTCCATGGCTCAGGGTCACTCTTCTCTTAAATGTTGGCGAATAGCAACACTTCAGTACCTAGGGGCAAGAAGAGTTCACATAAGAGGTGGAGGATGAATATCAGAGTATACATTCCAGGAGGGCAGAGGGCACCAGAAGCTAAAGGAGTGAGGAGTTTCAAGAGGGAAGAGATCAGCAAAGCAAATGTGATCCAGAGTCCCCTCAGGATTAGCTCTGAAAAAATCTGCCGGATTTGGAAATTACAGTTGATCCTCATTATTTGCAGAATCTGTATCTGCAAATTCAACCCACTCACTAAAATGTATTTATAATCAGTACTCATGGAGCTTTCATGATCATTTGTGGACATGTGTAGAGTGATGAAAAATTTGAGTCACTTGACGTGCACATTTCCAGCTGAGGCTGAACACGGTGATGCTCTGCCTTCCTGCCTCTGCTTTCATATTGTGAACCACTGTCCTTGAGTCTATTCAGTGTCACATTCTTCACATTTCTGTTCATTTTGCTGGTGATTTTGCTGTTTAAAAGGGACTTCAAGTGTAGTGCTGAAGTGCTGTGTAGTGTTTCTATGCACGGGAGGCTATGATGTGCCTTTTGAAAAAATACTTGTTAGGCAAGTTTCATTCAGGCATGAGTTATAGTGCTGTTCACTGTGAATTCAATGTTCATGAATAATCAATATATATTAAACAGGTATCTTTAAACAGAGACACGCATAAACCAAGGTCAGCATTTATTGGGTTTTGAAAATGTTGTGCCCAGAGGCTGGCAGGAACCTAACCCTGTATTTCCTGTAGGAGCAATGGTTCAGTGTTCACTAATGAGGCAACTTCATAGAACATAACTGCTGCAAATAATGAGAATAGACTGTATTAGGTCATTGTACAGCTTAGCAAGAATGAATGGTTTCAGTTGTGTAATAATAGAAACCAAATTATGGTGTCTTGAGTATTGAATGGAAGATGAAGAAGTATAGAGCCAGTGTAGACAACATGTCCTTCAAGAAGTTTAATTGAGAAGAGGAAAACTAGAGAGCTTGTTTTTACAAATGTTAGATGCTCTATAAATTATTTTTAATTGAATTGAGGTAGAAACCTGAAGTTTAAATTTAAGTTACTTGATGGATTCTTATATTTTATGTTAGCCAGACTCTTCTTGTCACTTTGGAGGATCTTTAACCTTGATTAAATAATTAAATTCCTATCAAGAATTACAGGAAGTGTATTGCCCATGTGAGAAGCAAGTGACACCTGGAATGTGAAGGGTCTGTTCTTGTGGCTTCAATTGGAGGCTTACGTTTGAATGTTGTATTAAAAAAAAAAAACCTCTCTATTTGGTTAAAGTTACCATAGAAAATATAGAATGTTAAATCTGAATTTCAGATAAGCAATAAATATCTTCTTTTAGTATAGTTGTGTTCTGTGCACTATTTGCTGAATCTGGTAAGTATATATGTATATTTCACTCCTTGCGTTGGTGTCACTTTGGCATCCTATGAAACTCTTGTTTCAGTGGCACAGAGGCATTTGGGATTTCTCCAGGCACCCCTTCCCTGAGTGACACATAGGCCGTCTATTAAGTCAGACCACTGCAAATATACCCTCCCCTTCTGGTAAAGTCCAGCTGCAGCCAGTTATAGGTGATGAACTTACTTCAGAAAGAAACCTAATTTCACTTTCAACCCCATGGTACTTTTTCTGGCAGCACAACACAGAAATAAACACAGTTGATTGTGGATCCAGAGGTCTGTGATTTATCTCAGCTTTGTCCCTGACCTGTTGTGTGACCTTGGGTAGGTCACTGCACCTTCTGGGCCCTGGCTCTTTTGGTCTGAAGGTCAAGGCATTGAGTAAAGTGGCTCACAAGGCCCTTTTCAGCTCTAAAACCCAAGGAATCCTTGAAAAGTTGGCAGTTTAGATGGTCTTAATTTTAAAACCTAGAATTTTTCCATCTGGAGGGGAACTTAGTCATGATTAAGAAAAAACGGATGCATTATATTCGCTTCCTAAATGCTTAAAAACATGATGACTATAAGAAAGAAAATCCCCAAACCCTTAGGGAAACATTGCATTTTATAGTGTATCGTCTTTTCCATTGAAGAAACATTTGCAATCTGTTTAGGGGAGAACAGTGTCTGAATCATTACCAGGACTCTGTTCCAAAGGCAGGAACTTTCTCCTGCTGAAAAATGCCTGGAAAAGATGGCCACTGCTCCTGGGCAGCTTTGCAAATGTATCCTGCAAATGAGAGGCTGAGGCCAAGGGCATGTGACACAATACAAACCATGGAGACAGTGAAGGCTTCCTCATGCCTAGGGCTTACTTTGTTCCCAGGCCCCCTTTCTGGGCACGTTCCACACATTGATCCGAGTCCCGCAGCAGCCACCAGACCATCATCTGTGTCATGCCAGCCTGGATTTCTTTCTTTCTCCTTTTTGGGAAGGGGAGTTGGATTGGAGGATCAGGGAAGTGAGGAGTGATTGATCTTCTAAGGTTGTAGAAGAGAGGCGAAGGGTGATCTTTGTTTTAGAGATGAGGAAACAGGCTCAGAGAAGTTACTAGATTTTCTTGGCCTCCTGCTCACCAGCAGCAAAGCTGGTGTTAGGAGCCAAGACTCTGGCTCTGAAGCCCTCCCCATGTATCTTCAGACCAGCCACATAAAAGGGAAAATTCAGATCGTCTTCCCGATGTTGACAGACTGTTAGAAATGAAGATCTGTGAAGTCAAGAGCTTTTGCCTTGCTAACCAGCTCCCGGAGGCGAAAGCCTATTTGTTTTTCACACACATGTTGAATTTCATGAATTAGACCTGAAACACTTTTTTCAGGTAGGGGACTCTCTGGTTGAAGGTAGAAAGCTGTAATTAAGCATGATCAACCTAATGAATCACAACAGAAATAGAGCATGCTAGGATGTCTCCCTGGCTATGTCCCCCTTGGCTCCTTGATGGTAATGTGTGACATGTTTGCATTTATGGGCATACAGGTTTAATGTGTCAAAACTGTGCATCACTTGGGGGATGGATTGCCTCATTCTTGAGGACTTGGGTGGTATAAATAAAGCCAAGTCTTTCATTTTGAGGAGGTAATGGAACCCAAGAATAGAGAGTATGAGACCAAGACCTAAGTTCAAATCTTCCCTCAGATCCCTGAGCCTCTCTCCTTAAAGCTGCTGTCTCCACCCCAACGCAGGGACTTTGTACAGGCCAGACCCTCTGCTTGGAAGGTTCTCAGCAGATCTGCTCTTAGGGGACATTAAGGCGTTCATGGAATGGAGGGGGAATGACCTGGACTGAGCAGGGTGTAATCTCCAGCCCTGGTTACATGATGTGGATTTCTTTCCTTCTCCTCATTGGAAAGGGGAGCTGACCTGGGTGATCAGGAGGGCAATACTTATTGACCTTGAAAGCTGCAGGGGGCCAGGCTTGAGGGGATTGATGGTGAAGGAGGCAAGACTTGCTCAGAACAAGCTCTCAGCCAAGAGGAGGAGGTACAGGAACGCAGCTAGGGGAGGGGAGATGACAGGGGCGCTTGGAAGCTTGGCAAGAGGGTGCTAAGGTCAGAAATTTTACCCAGGACGTGTTTGTCTACACAATGGTAAGAGTGTAAGTCCTCGCTCTGAAATATAAAAATTAGTCTGGATTCTTCTATCAGGTGTTTTATACACCTCTTTTAGATGACCCAATTGCCAAGTAATCTGAAAACCTAAGGGGTAAAATTTGATTTAACAAAAATAATCAAATTGATTCCAAAGTAATCATGCCTGATATTGAGGGCCAGTCCTGCTAAGTTGCTTCACAAGAAGCATCTCGTTTACTTCTCACTACATCTCTGTGAGGCCCAGAGTGCTACACCCATTTTACTGGTGACAGAATTATGGCGCAGAGGCTCGAATAACTTGCCTGGGGTCACACAGCCAAGTAAGTAGTAAGGCCAGGTTTCATGCCCAGGGTCTGTTTTGTTTGAAACCCAGGCTCTTTATACTGTAATAAACTCCTTCAAAAAGTTGAGACCTAAGGAACTTGCTTTGAAAAAATATGCAGGGCTCTGCCTGGGGCAGACTCTGTAAGAATCACCTTTACAGAATGCTTTTAAGAGTTAAGATTTTGCATTTGACTTTAAATTTTTAAATTTTTATTAAAAAAATTAAATTGTCATGCCAAAGGTGGAAAGGTTTCATCCTCCACATTCTCATCTAAATGCCAGGTAGACTTGGAGAAAGCATTTCATCCCATCAGGACTCCCCTTTCCCTGAGGTATGTAAGCTGCAAGGGACCTCAGGCCCCTAGAGTCATCTTGTCCTGCCGGGGGGTGGGGGTCCCAACTTCTAGCCCAAGGACACCCTTTGAACATCAAATTCTTCCTGGGATGATAGCTTTCGTTTAGTCTCCAGACTCCATAAGTGTAAGGGTTCTTGAGCCCTGCTGGCAAGAACTCTGCGGTTGTCCCTTCTCCACTGGGAATCCTGGGAGTCCAGCCTCTCTAAGAGCCCAGAGGTGGGACTGGTTCAGGGGCCTTGGATGCCATCCCTAAATTCACTAAGGGAAGAGTGGGCAGGGCTGTTAGAAGCTAGACCCCCAGGCTCGTGGGCTTGTTGTGATACCTCACAGATAGGAGCACATGAGACAACTAGGAAGGAGCTTCCACTCCTGAGTCCTGTAGACTTGGGAGCTCGTCCTAAGACACAGAAGGACTTTTGTTTCCTGCATTGTCTTGTTGAATCTTCCTCGTTAAGTGGAGGAGTCAAAAGCATCCTCCTATTGTTGACTCTTCAGGGCCTTGACAGGGGCTATTAGAGGCGTCTAGGCTACCCTTTCCCACACTTAAGCCCAGTGTCCATATTTTAGGTGGGATGATGAGGGATAGGCATGTCCAGGAGGAAATGAAGGGAAGGTAATGAGTCTGAGTACCTAGAAACACTAAGGGTGTTAAGTTTGGAGAAGATTTGGGGAAGTTAAGCACAATTATTTGTTTCAAGTACATGAAGGAATGCTCTTGGAAGGGAGGGTTGATTTGCTTCTTAATAACTATAGAAAGCTGAACTATGACCAAATGGTAGACCAGATGAGCCTTGAGCTACCTCCCAAGATAGAGATTCTATGACTTTCTATGCACAAGTCCCCCTTCTTACCCTTTAATTCCTCTGATTGCCTTCTTCTGACTTTCCTGTCCCATAGGGACAGAAATGGATCCTCATACTCTAATGTCTATATTAAAAATAAAATAACCAGAGATAATATTATAACTGGCACAGGAGCTACAAGAGAGCACAATTCAGTTGCTTCATTTTCCTAATAATGAATAAAATCACACCAGCAATTTCCCATTGAATACATTTGTCAATCAAAGACCCAACACTTAGAGAGATCCCCCATAGTGTCCTCCAGGTACTATCTGTAAGTGAGAGGAAGCACACTTCTCGGCATTGTTATAACTGGAGCAAATAGGCTGAGAGCTTGTTTAATTTTTTGAAAGAGGGTTCTCCAGCTTTTGGCTGGTCTAATGAAAACGGTCTGTGTCTACTTTGGCTGAATTCTTTGCACAATGACACTGCCCCCAGTTCTATAATTTCTGCTAATTGCCACTTGAACAAAAGCCACATTGTATAGCTTCTCGGCTGCTCTACAGTCTCAGAGTGGAACTGGCCAGAATGTCTAAAGCATTCTCATCATGAAACCTTCTTCCCCAGCACAACCTGTGTTTATCTACATTGCAGAGGCTGAAATCATGTTTTCAAACTGGGCCTGAGTGTGTTCCATAGAAGAAGAATTTAAGAGAGGTCATGAGTCAGCAACTTAAATATTTGCATGCTGATGGCATCGCCTTTTAATAGTTTTGCAGAGTAAGAATAATAGTGACTTAATAAGTGAAAGCAGCCGGGCGTGGTGGTTCACGCCTATAATCCCAGCACTTTGGGAGGCCGAGGTGGGTGGATCACCTGAGGTCGGGAGTTTGAGACCAACCTGACTAACATGGAGAAACCCCGTCTCTACTAAAAATACAAAATTAGCTGGATGTGCTGGTGCATACCTGTAATCCTAGCTACTTCGGAGGCTGTGGCAGGAGAATCACTTGAACCCGGGGGGCAGAGGTTGGGGTGAGCCGAGATTGTGCCATTGCACTACAGCCTGGGCAACAAGAGTGAAACTCTGTCTCAAAAAAAAAAAAAAAAAGTGAAACCTCCCGGAATTTCTGCTTCCCCCAGTTACCTGGATGTTTTGAAATGATCTCATTTGCTTTAGGAACTCAAGAGATTACGCTGGAGTTGGAAGCATTTCGAGATGGTCTCAGGTGAAATGGTCAAGTTAAAGGGATCTGGCATGAATCTCCTGAACACCCTTGACTTGTTAGTGTTTTCATGAATGTTTCCTGTCTTCCTAGGAGCCCCCTAAGTGGGTTCAGACAATTGTGCGTACTGGGAGAAACTTTCGAGCTTGAGGTCTCATAAACAGAGAGACATGGAATTGTAAGGTTGTGAAGAGATCTTGAGGTCGTTTAAGTCCAGTCTCTCAAATATGCATTTTGAAAACCTAATTTTAACATCCTCAGACTAAATCAAAATTGGTCACGTTTGAGGATCTAATAGTAACTATGAAAACTGTTCCCAGTATGCAGTGGGGTAAGAATAGTCTTTTCAACAAACGGTATTGGAACAACTTGATACCTATGTGGATAAAAATGAACTATGACCCTGACCTCATATCACACACAAATATTAACTCAAAATGGATCACATACCTAAGAGTAAAAGTTAAAAACAATAAAAATTCTAGATAAATTAGGGAAAAAAATCTTTGTGATTTGAGGGCAGACAACATTTCTTAGGCCACACATGCACACATACAAACCAAACCCATAAATATAACATATATATTTTATGTCATTATATGTTTTTATGTATATAAAATCTTAGACAAAAGTTTTCATAGACAAAGTTTTCATTTAGAATTACAAAGTTCTCTTACAACTCAATAATAAAACAACTTAATTTTTTAAATATTTGAAAATATATTTGACAAAAGAAGATACATAAAGGACCAATAAGTGTATGAGAAGATGCTCAACATCAGCAGTCACCATGGAAACGCAAATTAAAATCACAATGAGATTCTCTACTCGTGCACTAGAGTGGCTAAAATTAAAAAGACTGATGATATGAAGTATTGGTGAGAATGTGGAAGCAACTGGAACTCTCACACATTGCTGGTGGGAGTGAAAAATTGTATAACCACTTTATACATATTGGCAGTTTCTGCTAAAGTTAAAGAGATTTACTATCTGAATCCAAATTCCACTCCTAGGTATTTATGCAAAGGAAATGAAAACATATGTCCACAGGAAGGCTTGAACAAGAATATTTATAAAAGCTTTATTGGTAGTAGCCTCAAATATCCATTGAAGGTGAATAGATAAACAAATCGTGCTGTAGCCACACACAGGAATACTGTTCAGTGACAAAAACGCATGACCTGCTGATACATGCAACAGGGATGATGCTGAACAAAAGAAGCCAGACACAAAAGAGTGTGATTCCAGTTAAAGGAAATCCTAGAATAGGCAAAACTAATCGATAGTGACAGAGAGATCAGTTGTTTCCTGGGGTTAGGGGTTGCTGTGGGGACTAACAGCAAAGTGACATGAGCAAACTTTTTGAGGTGATGAAAATGTTCCATATTTTGAATTTGATGGTGGTTATATGACTGTGTATATTTATAAGAGTTTCTTCAATGGTACACTTATTAGGGCTGTATTTTATTATATGTAAATTATACCTTGATAAAGATGCAAAAAACCCTTATGTCTACCGTATCTCATTTCATCTGGGCTCTTGCGCTAGAAGAGGGTGGAGAATGGTTAATTTAATTCAGTCAATGAGTCCTTTTACATGAGACTTAAAAGACCACAATGTGCAGAGTTTCAGGAGCATTCTCTGGCCATGCAGGAACTGTTCTTGCTGTTAGGGTGAGCACACAGTCTTGATTTGCCTTGGTTTGCCGTTCCATTTTGCACCAGGTCCTCCGGGTATGATGATGAGCTCGTGGGGTGCTACAAACTTCTGGACACCCTCTTTCAGATATCCAGAACTGCTGTTCCTCCCTGACAGCAAAGTTTCCTGAGTGCTGATCACACGCTAGGTATGCATGCACTTAGGCCTTACATAGGTTAAAATTAGTCCTCAGTCCTCTGAGATAATATGGTACCCCCTTTTTGTAGATAAAACATTTTGAAGTTTAGAGAGGCTAAAGTTGTGTGTGCAAGTGCACTCCCTGCCACTCAGGGTAGAACTACTCTGCCTTTATTTAGTATTTAGACAGAAATGCACTTCGATTTGCTATAATCACAAGAGGTTTTTTGTTTGTTTGTTTGTTTTAAAAAAGAAAAAGATCTGGCCCAAGATAGCAGTAACTATAACGTCATGATGACCTCTGGGTATAACTCCTCAGTGTAGACCCTGATCCACAAGGCTCCCCTGGGGTCAGGAGTTCAGTGATGCAGTGCGCTGGGCTGAAGGGGCCCAAGGAGGGAGGAGGATGAATTTGGGGCCATGTAAGGCACAGGATCAAAGACTTGAGGCATGATAGATAAAGCAAGGATTTGAAGGTCATCTGGCAGTCTGCTGCTGAAATTAGAAACGGGGAATCTCAGCTGGGCGCAGTGGCTCACACCTGTAATCCCAGCACTTTGAGAGGCTGAGGTGGGTGGATCACCTGAGGTCAGGAGTTTGAGACCAGACTGGCCAATATGGCAAAACCCTGTCTCTACTAAAAAAAAAAAAAAAAAAAAAAAAATTAGCTGGGCATGGTGGCAGGTGCCTGTAATCCCAGCTACTTGGAAGGCTGGGGCAAGAGAATTGCTGGAACCTGGGAGGCGGAGGTTGCAGTGAGCTGAGATCACGCCACTGCACTCCAGCCTGGGTGATGAAGCGAGACTCTGTCTCAAAAAAAAAAAAAAAAGGGGGGGGGGATCTCAGGGTGTTTCTTTTGTAAAGTTTTTGCCTAATTTCGTGTGTGTGTTTGCTTTCCAGTATGTTTGCCTTTTCCTAGTTGGGCTACCACCTTTATTCCCTGTCCTGTGACTCTCCACCAAAACGATCTGAACCGTCTACTGAAATGCCTGCAGTACCCATGCAGGAGACCTTGGTCTTGCTGTCAGTTTTTTTTAAAAATTAAGTAGTTAATTAGTAAATTAATTTTTACAGTATGATTTTAGGTTCAGGGGTACATATACAGGTTTATTATTACAGGTCAACTGTGTGTCGCGGGGGTTTGGTGTACAGATTGTTTTATCACCCAGGTAATTAGCAGAGTATTCCATAGGTCATTTTTTGATCCTCACTCTCCTCCCACCCTCCACCCTCAAGTAGGCCCTGGTGTCAGTTGTTCCCTTCTTTGTGTCCATATGTACTCAATGTTTGCTTCCACTAAGTGAGAACATGTGGTATTTTGTTTTCTGTTCCTGTGTTAGTTTCCTTACAATAATGGCCTCCAGTTCCATTCATGTTGCTGCTGAGGACATGAGCTCATTCTCTTTTATGGCTGTGTAGTACTCCGTGGTGTATATGTACCACATTTTCTTTATCCAGTCTATCATTAATGGGCATTTAGGTTGATTCCATGTCTTTGCTATTGTGAATAGTGCTGTGATTAACATACATGTGCATGTGACTTTATGATAGAACAATCTATATTCCTTCGGTATATACGCCAAATAATGGAAATTAAACAACCTGCTCCTGAATGACTTTTGGGTAAATCATGAAATTAAGGCAGAAATCAAGAAATTCTTTGAAACTAATGAAGACAAAGATACAACACACCAGAATCTCTGGGACACAGCTAAGGCAGTGTTAATGGGGATGTTTATAACACTAAACTCCCACATCAAAAAGAAAGATCTCAAGTTAATATCACAACTGAAAAAAATAGAGAAATAAGAGCAAACCAATCCCAAAACTAGCAGTAGAAAAGAAATAACCAAAATCAGAGGTGCACTGAAGGACATTGAGACATGAGAAATCATGCAAAAGATCAACAAATTCAGGAGTTTATTCTTTTAAAGAATTAATAAGATAGATTGACTGCTGGCTAGAATAACAAAGAAAAAAAAGAGAGAAGATCTGAATAAACACAATCAGAAATGACAAAGGAGGACATTACCAGTGACCCCACAGAAATAGAAAAAATCCTCAGAGACTACTACGAATACCTATATACACATAAGCTAGAAAACCTAGAAGAAACGGGTAAATTCCTAGAAACATAAAACCTGCCAAGATTGAATCAGGAAGAAATTGAATCCTTGAATAGACTGTATTAGTTTGTTTTCATGCTGCTGATAAAGACATACACGAAACTGGAAACAAAAAAACTTTCATTGGACTTACAGTTCCACATGGCTGGGGAGGCTTCAGAATCATGGTGGGAGGTGAAAGGCACTTCTTACATGGCAGTGGCAAGAGAAAAATGAGGAAGAAGCAAAAACGGAACCCCCCGATAAACCCATCAGATCTCGTGAGACTTATTCACTATCACAAGAATAGCATGGGAAAGACTGACCCCCATGATTCACTTACCTCCCCCTGGGTCCCTCCCACAACACATGGAAGTTCTGGGAGATACAATTCAAGTTGAGATTAGGGTGGGGACACAGCCATACCATATCATTCCACCCCTCATGTCCTCACATTTCAAAACCAATCATGCCTTCCTAATAGTCCCCCAAAGTCTTAACTCATTTCAGCATTAACTCAAAGTCCACAGTCTGAAGTTTCATCTGAGACAAGGCAAGTCCCTTCCGCCTATGAGCCTGTAAAATCGAAAGCAAGCTAGTTACTTCCTACATACAATGCGGGTACAGGTATTGAGTAAATACAGCCATTCCATATGGGAGAAATTGGCCAAAACAAAGGGGTTACAGGACCCATGCAAGTCTGAAATCCAGCAGGGCAAATTTTAAAGCTCCAAAATGATCTCCTTTGCCTTCAAGTCTCACATCCAGGTGATGTTGATGCAAGAGGTGGATTCCCATGGTCTTGGGCAGCTCCACACCTGTGGCTTTGCAGGCTACAGCCTCCCTCCTGGCTGCTTTCATGGGCTGGCCTTGAGTGTCTGTGGCTTTTCCAGGCGCAAGGTGCAAGCTGTTGGTGGATCTACCACTCTGGGTTCTGGAGGACAGCAATGACCCTCTTCTCACAGTTCCACTAGGTAGTGCCCCAGTAGGGACTCAGTGTGGGGGCTCTGACCCCACCTTTCCCTTTTGCACTGCCCTAGCAGATGTTCTCCATGAGGGCCCCACCCCTGCAGCAAACTTTTACCTGGGCATCCAGGCATTTCCATACATCTTCTGAAATCTAGTGGAGGTTCCCTAACCACAATTCTTGACTTCTGTGCACCTGCAGGCTCAACACCACATGGAAGCTGCCAAGGCTTGGGGCTTCCACCCTCCAAAGCCACAGCCTGAGCTCTATGTTGGCCCCTTTCAGCCACAGCTGGAGTAGCTGGGACACAGGGCCCCAAGTCCCTAGGCTGGACACAGCAGGGGGACCCTGGGCCTGGCCCACGAAACCACTTTTTCCTCCTGGGCCTCTAAGCCTGTGTTGGGAGGGGCTGCTGTGAAGGTTTCTGACATGGTCTGGAGACATTTTCCCCATGGTCTTGGGGATTAACATTAGGCTCCTTGCTACTTATGCAAATTTCTGCAGCCAGCTTGAGTTTCTTCTCAAAAAATTGTTTTTTCTTTTCTACTGCATCATCAGACTACAAATTTTCTGAACTTTTATGCTGTTTCCCTTTTAAAATAGAATGCTTTTAACAGCACCCACGTCACCTTTTGCATGCTTTGCTGCTTAGAAATTTCTTCCACCAAATACCCTAAATCATCTCTCTCAAGTTCAAAGTTCCACAAATCTGTGGCAGGGGCCAAATGCTGCCTGTCTCTTTGTTAAAACTAACAAGAGTCACCTTTGTTCCAGTTCCCAACAAGTTCCTCATCTCCATCTGAGACCACCTCAGCCTGGACCTTATTGTTCATATCACTATCAGCATTTTTGTCAAAGCCATTCAACAAGTCTGTAGGAGGTTCCAAACTTTCCCACATTTTCCTGTCTTCTTCTGAGCCCTCTGAATTGTTCCAATCTCTGCCTGTTACCCAGTTCCAAAGTCACTTCCACATTTTCGGATATCTTTACAGCAACATCCCACTCTATTGGTACCGAGTTATTGTATTAGTCTTTTCTCATGCTGCTGATAAATACATACCGGAGACTGGGAACAAAAAGAGGTTTAATTGGACTTACAGTTCCACATGGCTGGGGAGGCTTCAGAATCACGGTGGGAGGCGAAAGGCACTTCTTACATGGTGGTGGCAAGAGAAAAATGAGGAAGAATCAAAAGCAGAAACCCCTGATAATCCCATCAGATCTCATGAGACTTATTCACTATCATGCAAATAGCACAGGAAAGATTGGCCCCCATGACTCAATTACCTCCCCTAGGTCCCTCCCTCAACATGTGGGAATTCCGGGAGATAAAATTCAAGTTGAGATTTGGGTGGGGACACAGCCAAACCATTTTATAGACCAATAATGAGTTCTGAAATTGAATCAATAATAAAAAGCCTACCAACCAGAAAAGGCCCAGGATCCGACAGATTCACAGCCGAATTCTACCAGACGTATAAAAAGAGCTGTTACCATTCCTACTGAAACTACTCCAAAAAATTGAGGAGGAGGGACTCCCCCTCTAACTCATTCTATGAGCCAAGCATCATCTTAATACCAAAACCTGACAAAGGCACAACCAAAAAAGAAAACTTGCTGACAGTTTCACTGCATTCCACAGTATTGCATTTCCCTCCTAGCGGGAGAACAATTTCCCCTTTGGGATGGAAATTCTGCATTCTGATGGAAGAGAGAAAAGGCAACCTGTTTGCTCAGCTCTGGTGAGAACACTTAGTTTCAGATGCCTGGACTTGCTGGACAGATGTACACGTATTGCAAATGGTCCCCAGCCTAATGGCCCCGCCAGTGTCTCCTACAGGGTGGAGATAACAGTTGATTTTAGAGGTTCCTGGAAACAGGTGCACATGGTAAGGAAGATACTCTCTTTTCATCCTTCTCTGGAATTTTCTAATCAAGTTGAGGAAAAAGGCTCAGTTTGTGCTAACATGTCTTTAACACCTTTCTAACATTTCTTAACACGATTTTGTTTGTTTCTGTTTTTAAGCACAGGGAGGAGGCCTCAGGCCAGAGTGCTCCTGCTCCTCGGGTAGCCCATCCATCTAGCAGTTTTAGTTTTCTTTGTACGGCTACTTTATGGTTAATAAAGCCACTTTGCAAAATTATAAAGTTTCTAAAGAAATTATGAAAATAGTGTCACTGTATTAGACAAATGAAAACAATAGCGGCTGAGGCAGAAGAACTGCTTGAACCCGGGAGGCAGAGGTTGCAGTGAGCTGAGATCACACCTCTGCACTCCAGCCTGGGCCACAGAGTGAGACTCTGTCTCAAAAAAAAAAAAAGGAAAAAAAAGGTAGAAAAAAAATAGTTACCCATTTTACTATAAAATTTTGATGCCTTTTTTAAGTACAAAAATGGAAATCATATTCCTAGTATCCTTCTGTTTTCTTCCCTCACTAATATAATAGCATACCTATTTACATGGTATCACAAGTGCTCTATAAACATGGCATTAATGGCTTAGTTCTTTTTTGATTATAAAATTAAAATGTAGAAAGGTCAAATAAGAACATAGAATAAAAGAAGTAAGAATAATACAATTACTTAAAGAACGTCACTGTAAGGGTTTTAAAGCTTTTCTTTTTCTTTTTATTCTTTTTCTTATGCGTGTTTATAATATGTACATTTAATTTTTTAAAAATTGAATCACACAATTTTACAGTAACAGTTTTCATGTGCTTAGTATTTTATTCTATTTTTTTACATGTATGTGCCATAAAACTTTGGATTATTTGGTTTGGTTAGCACCCCTAAAAAAATTGTCAGTCCAAAAGGTGAGTGTTTCTTAAATTATATATCATACATTATATATGACTAAATTGTTTCCTAAAAAAAAGTGTGTCGATTTATTTTCCCACAAGCAAAATATGAAAGTTTATTACAGCCTCTTCAGTGTTTGGAGCTCTTATTCATGAGATTTCTACTACTTTTATAGGCAAAATGTTTTATTTTTAGTTTTTCAATTTGCATTTTTTTTAATTTTATTATTATTATACTTTAAGTTTTAGGGTACATGTGCACAATGTGCAGGTTAGTTACATATGTATACATGTGCCATGCTAGTGTGCTGCACCCATTAACTCGTCATTTAGCATTAGGTATATCTCCTAATGCTATCCCTCCCCCCTCCCCCCACCCCACAACAGTCCCCAGAGCGTGATGTTCCCCTTCCTGTGTCCATGTGTACTCATTGTTCAATTCCCACTTATGAGTGAGAACATGCAGTGTTTGGTTTTTTGTCCTTGCAATAGCTTACTGAGAATGATGATTTCCAATTTCATCCATGTCCCTACAAAGGACATGAACTCATCATTTTTTATGGCTGCATAGTATTCCATGGTGTATATGTGCCACATTTTCTTAATCCAGTCTATCATTGTTGGACATTTGGGTTGGTTCCAAGTCTTTGCTATTGTGAATAGTGCCGCTATAAACATACATGTGCATGTGTCTTTATAGCAGCATGATTTATAGTCCTTTGGGTATATACCCAGTAATGGGATGGCTGGGTCAAATGGTATTTCTAGTTCTAGATCCCTGAGGAATCGCCACACTGACTTCCACAATGGTTGAACTAGTTTACAGTCCCACCAACAGTGTAAAAGTGTTCCTATTTCTCCACATCCTCTCCAGCACCTGTTGTTTCCTGACTTTTTAATGATTGCCATTCTAACTGGTGTGAGATGAGCATTTTTTAACAACTACTGTGGCTGGCCCTTTTCCTTGTCTGTATAGTTTCTCTTTTCTGATTTGTGCAAATACTATGGGTCCTTGGTGGGCATTTCATGTCAGGAGCTTGGGATTTGTCTCAGCTGTTATTGTTAGGAAGGTGAGGTCTTGGAAGATACCATGAGTGCAGGGAGCTGCCTTTGGCTTCATCACATTTCATGTCACCAGCAGGTGGCCATGACCTGAGCAATGACCTATTCATCTAGAGTCTCAGGTGCCAGGAAGTTCAAGCCATAATTCTTTGGTACCCTAAGAAAGACAAAGATTAGAAGTAAGAACAAAAGGTAAGTGAGCAAGAGAGACAGATTTGCAGGCTGATAAAAGTTTATCAAAACAAACAAATCCCTATAACAGAAAAAAATCCGTATTCTAGGGTATGTCAGGATTGGAACAGGTTCACCCCCAAAGCCAGCATATTCTTTTTTTATATATACTTTAAGTTCTAGGGTACATGTGCACAACGTGCAGGTTTGTTACATATGTATACATGTGCCATGTTGGTGTGCTGCACCCATTAACTCGTCATTTACATTAGGTATTTCTCCTAATGCTATCCCTCCCCCATCCCCCCGCCCCACAACAGGCCCCAGTGTGTGATGTTCCCCACCCTGTGTCCAAGTGTTCTCATTGTTCAATTCCCACCTATGAGTGAGAACATGCGCAAACCCAGAATATTCTAAAGAGACAAAGTGGAACTAGATGGTGTGTAGACAGACCTGGATTGGAACCCTGACAAGCTGTATTACAGACCATCAAGTTGTGCAAACCGGGACAGGTTTCTCCACTTGAATCCAGTCTCTGCATCTGTAAAATGGGCGAGTGTGCCCTTCCTTTCAGAACTTCAGATGATTAAGTCAAACAGTATTCATTAAATAGATAAAACCAAGGCTGGCACATACAGGCATTCAGTAAACAAGAGCTTAAAAAATTTCCACATCCAGGATTTTGTGGTATTAATGATAAGGAAGATGAATGGGAGGGAAGATACATTTTGAAGGGTGTTCTGAATTATGGAAATAAAAGAGAGCCAGTTGCATCTTTTACCAAAGGTACAACTTTCAGTATAAATATCTTTATTGTATTTCAATACTTGAACAAATTGGTGAGACACTGATATTAGAATTTTATACTCTCAGGAGCATTCAATTTCCCAATCACTGATGAAAGTGGGCATTTCAATATTTACTACAAATTGGCTAGAATTTTCAGGAGTTGGTTTATCACTAAGTGAAAATAACAGCACTTAGTTTTCTTGAAACCCAAGAAAAAATCATTTTTCTAAAGTCTTGTCTTTTTAATAGTTGTGCTGTGAAGTAGTTTTTATTAGTGGTTGGGTTTTGTTAAGGGGAAGGATTTTTTTTTTTTTTTTTTGAGACGGAGACTTGCTCTGTCACCAGGCTGGCATGCAGTGGTGCGACCTCGGCTCACTGCAAGCTCTGACTCCTGGGTTCAAGCGATTCTCCTGCCTCAGCCTCCTGAGTAGTTGGGACTACAGGCACGTGTGACCATGCCCGACTAATTTTTGTATTTTGGTAGAGACAGGGTTTCACCATGTTGGCCAGGATGGTCTCGATCTCTTGACCTCATGATCCACCCGCCTCAGCCTCCCAAAATGCTGGGATTACAGGCGTGAGCCACTGTGCCTGGCCAGGATGGTTTTTCTAAGGCAGTATCCTCCCTCCCTCAACACACATACACTTAATCCTGGAGAGTCCCCGAAGTCAGGACAACACAAGGACACTGGGTAATGCCACTTGAGGCAGAGTGAGAGGCATCACAGAGCTCGAGGGACATGCTGAGGGAGGCCATCCCAGCAGTGCTGAAATTCTGCTACCTGGCAGACATGCCAACTGTAGCATCCAAAGAGCCCGCTTCCCTTCTCAGTCACCTTCCTTCCCATCCAGAATGAAAAAGCATGGAAATGACCGAGGACTGACACCGTATGTATGGGAGGCTGGAAAGAAGGAGGCAGGGGAATTTGGAGGGAGGAGTGGAGGAGCGGGTTTAGTTTTTAGTGGCTATTTGTGTATATATGTCAATGGCTGGGTGCGGGATGGTGGTGGTGAGACAGAATATGTTTCCTGAAAAGCTGGGCCATGAGTAGAAGACAACAGAAGGGCCTGGCTCAACTCCCCACCTGCCTGGGGTGCTGTGTGGGTGGAAGGTCTGGCTGGGGTTCAAAGGCAAGGACAGCTGTGGTCACCCCTACGGATTCCTCCTCAGTGTGTGCTCAGTCTGCCATGGGTGAGGTATTAATGGGGCTAGCGTTTGGCAGACTCAGTGGAGTCACTCAACTGATACTGTCTTGGAACCTGCTGTGTGCCAAATCTTGTGCTGCAGGCTGAGGGCACAAGAGGTAGGACCTGGTGTGGGCACAAACAGAGATACACAAATCAAGCGCACTGAGATGGGGCACCCCACAGAGTGCACACCGTGGACAAGGGTGCCCACAGATGGGACGATTGCCTCTGCAGGGAGTCAGCAGGGGTTTCACGGAAGACAGGGTGGAGTCAATGAGTCTCTAAACGGGAACTGGCATTTCCCAAGAAGCTGGGAGGGGCTGACATCCCTCCTCTCTGCACTGTGAAGGACTTGGTTTTGCATAGCCTCATGGGTGAGAGATCTAGCTCTGGAAACAGGTGGAGCTGGGTCAGGATTTTGGGGGCTCTGTCACTCATTGTGTGACCTTGAGCTAATGACTTAACTCCTTCAAGCCTCAGTTTCCTTACCTGTAAATTGGGAAAATAATACTCTCTACCTTGTAAGGTTATTTTAAAAGTTCTATATGGAAATTGAAGTGTGATGTATATCACACAGTAATTATATTGGCATTTATATAGTATAATAAATATAGTATATTATATGATCAATGAAACAGTCGTGACTCTGGTTCTGCCACAAACCATGCAAGTTACTTCACTTCTTTGGGTCTGACCCTTCATTCGTAAAATGGGTACATTGGACTAAGTTACCTCCAAGCTTCTTTCCGGCTTGAACATCCTATGCCATACTGCTTTGTAGTATTGACTATCTTCTTATGTAGACCCTTTCCCTGATAGATGCTCTTTGATCGTTTGCAACGCCTACAACACTGCATTGCTCATAGTTGCTGCTTAATAAATGTGACTTGAGTGATCATCATGAATTTTCCATTTGCTTAAATACTACATGACCATAAATATGGCTTTTGTTTAAGGGTTTCTTAAGACATATATGAAACTTCAGCTTTTCAAACATCTTTCACATGACTGAAAATGACATGTAGCTTTTAACTTGAAGAGTCTCACATAAGTCTATATTTTCAGGGCAGACAGACACAGGAAAAATGCTTGTTTCTGGCACCCTGAGCTGCATGTGGGTGGGGAGAGCAGAAATGTGACTTTCTTGGTGGTGCTGGGTGTTCGTTTTTGATGATTCACACCAGCACCTTGAGTAGCAGCTGGCATCCCTCCTCTGTGCACTGTGAGGGAAGTGATTCTCTGCTCCCTAGCTTTTGCCCCAGTCCACTTATCTGCCTTTTTAGTTCAATGTGAAGGTGTTTCAGGCTGTAAAGAACTATCCTATGGTTCATGGGCATTACCAATCCACATTTCTATGTTCTTGGCCATGCATCTTCAATAAGAAAGATCCTGTCGCCAAATGCTTTCAAAAGAAGCAATCTCAGTAAATGAATTATGCTCTAATAAAAAATTGATGGGATATAATATCTGAATTAGGAGATCTGAAGAAGCGCATGAGAAGAAGAATAAAGTTCTAATGGTTGCTATTGTTCGGGCAGTGCCCTTCCCTGATCTTCCATCAGCCGACACAGAGCTGGAGGGCCCTTTATTTAAATGTTCTGAGTCACCGACACGGCCTCCACTATGTTTGTAGGTAGATGAAAAATGCCTTCTATTAACGAGTGTTCTTGGACTTTATTAAAATTGATACCACTTTCCTCTTAATAAGAACAGAAAATGGTCCCAAATTTGAATCTGTTCTCATGAAGAAGATAGCATCAAGAACTGGGAATGAAACAAATGCAATTTTTTTCTCATTACAACATTCACATTTTGATCTCAAGGACTTTCTTAGGGCCCTATTCTTCGTTCCCTCCTCCCAGCCACTGCTTTTACTGTGCAAAGCAATGGTACAATTTTTCCCTCTTGAAAAAGAAGTCGTTGCCCTGACGTCTTGAGTTGTCTGTGGGGCTCCGGGGCATCCTCCAAGTCCCTAAATAGGTTGAGTTGAACAACTCTGCAGTAGGTGAGAAAATATTCTGCCATTCACAGGATGTGATTTTGCATAAAATGGCTACTGAAGAATCCTATATAGAAGCAAGAATAGGATGCATTTCTACCTGCTGGTGGCCACATTGGCAGTTGCTGCATTGGGCTCACCTGGAATTTTGGGTTATGATGATACTGCATCTGTTGGCTTTAAGTAAAAGAGGGAGGGGCAAGGCAAAACCCACCAAAATCCCTAAAACCTTTTCGACATCTGTAATGTCCCATTTGTGCCAACCAGAACCTAACGCCCGTGATCTGCTCAACAGGCAGGTGATGACATGCTTTTTGGGTACGATATATACACCAGGCCATTAGTCTGCAAGCAGCAGTTGTCAGCTTTGTTCCCATTTAGAGTAATTTTCTCACTAATACAGCATATTCTTCAGGGATAAAATGCATTTTCCAGCCAGATATTCCCCCTAATAGTGAAGTTGGTTTAATGATCGGATTTCAGCCAAGGAAGGTAAGCCTGCGATTGCCGCTGGTTGTATATTGAAGCTACCAAAAATGAAAAGGCTTATTTTAAAACACATTCATATGAGCCGGCAAAACCCTCTCCTTTCCAGATTAATGAAGCTTATTTGAGGGGAAACATAGGCACGAATTTAAGAGCTAAGTAAGGTACTTAGAACCTTTTGGTGCAAAGCCACATATAGGCATATATTTTTGAACTGTGATGATGGATGTAGGGTTTTAATAGGGGAGAATGATGACCGGCAAGCTACAGAGAGGCCGGTATCTTCAGGCCAACCCTCCCTGAAATGACAACATATGATGATTTTTTTTTCCTTCCATGTGTAGGCCTTGAATATTCAAATCAATTAAACAATTAATTCTCACCCTGCAAACTTGCACGTCAAGCCTCAGCCTGTGGCCAATTTATTTGGTTGAATTATAACCCCCCTGAAAAGCAGCGGTTCCTAATGGAAAAGCTGACGGAGTCTTAAGTACACGTGCTGAGTGGAGCTGCTATAATTAACTCTGCTTTGAAACCCACCCCCCCATTAATATTTTACAGATTTTTAGTTAAAATAATTACATGAATTTATGAAAAATACTCAAGCACCTAAAGTATCTCTACTGTGCCCCAATTTCAGGGTTTCCCTTCCTGGCTGTCACTTGGGTATACACGTTTCTACCCTGGTGATTATCACCCGGGTCCCAGCTGGTGGGGAAACATTTATTTCCAAAATGGAGACCTCCTTCTCCTTTCTCCTTTGTAATCTCAGTAATAGGGACTGCATGTCCACAACTGGCCTTCTGGTTAACATGGACGGTTCTTTTCTTTTTCTCTTCTGTTTCCTCTTTCTCTGTCTCCCCTCCTTATCTTCTCCTGGGATAATGCTCCTCAGACAAAGCCCCTTCCTTGGAAAGGCCAAAGGTTCCTTCCTTGGCAAGGCAAGGCAGTCTAGTGCAGGGGTCAGCAAACTTCCCCTGTACAAAGCCAGCAAGGAAATAATTGAAGCTTTGTGGGCCCTGCAGTCTCTAAAGGCACGCTCACCTCTGCTGCCGCAGCACAAAAGCAGCTGTCGAGCAAATGTCAGTGAGTGGACACAGTTGTATTCTAATAAAACTTTATTTATGGTCAGAAATGGAATGTTTACATGTCAAAGAATATTCTTCTTTTTATTTTTTTGTGACCATTCACAGATATAAAAATGATTCTTAGCCTCGCCAGCCATTACAAAGCACGCAGCAGGCTGGGTTTGGCCCCTGGGACTGTTAGTTTGGCAACCCCTGGTGCAGTTGATTGATTAAGAACAGAGCTCTTTGTCTGGAGTCAGATTTGGTGGGTTTCTGTTCTGACTCTTGCAACTTTCTATCCATGTGACTATGGACCAGTGATTGATCTTTTCTGAGCCTCAGCCTCCCCGTGTCTAACAGGGTCATGATGACAGTGGTACTCGCCTCCCAGTCTGGCTGTGATGACTTACGAAAAGCATGCAGCACAGTGCCGGGCACACCAGAAAGTAACAATGTAAGTGCTCACTGAGGGGATATCTCTCCTTGGTTCTGGCGTTAACTTGCTGTGTGATGTTGGACAAGTAACTTGACATTTCCAGACCTAGATCCCTGAATTATTAGAAGAGACAAAAGACAAAAACCCTCCAAAAACCCAGGTTTGATCTAGAATATGCAGGGGCCACATCTGGCCCAAGGGGACCTGATTTCCCCTAGGATGAGTATCTCATTAATTGGCCTCAGGATGGTGGGACCTGGAGGGCTTTTGCTTCCTGGTATGTTCCAGTTCTGCAATTGTTGATGGAATATGCCCTGAACGTAGGCTCTCGAGACGAGCTGTTACCTCATTACTCCCTGGGAGGAAGAACTCCCTGTCCTTTCGTTTTGGGGACTGGCCCCCCTTGGTGAGGACTTCTAGTGCTGCAGGTATCTGGTGGCCCATTTACTGTCCTCACCAGCCCTGTGTGGAGGCTGTTTCAGCTTCATGTTGTGCACAAGAAAATAAACTCAGAGAGATGAAGACTGACCCCAAAACGCTAGTTGATTTGAATCAAGGTAATCTTGACTCCGAAACCCAAACTTCAGTCATTCTCTTTATGATTGTTGCCATGTCTATATAGCATCTGTTCTATTGCCTACTAAATATTTTAAAATAAACTCACTATTTGTATTACTTTTAAATGGCAAAACCCACAATTACTTTTGCACCAACCTAAATACTTAGATTCCTTTTAAAAAGATTTTCTTTAAAATCAAATTTATTTTGAACTATGAATTTGATGTGCTATTTATATTTTTACTGATAAATATGAAAACAAAGTAAAAAGGAGATTGTTATGTGCACTCTCAGAAATCATCTTAAAAGCCGGTGAGTCATCAATGTTGCTCTTCAGAGACACTGCTCTGTGCTTTGTCCCAGCTAAATGTGGCTGGAGGCTTGGCATCAGGTGGGTCCTTTGGACAGTCAAGCCCTTCCTGTGGCCTTGGGGACCATTTCCAGTTTCCATTTGTCTCTGTGCTGGGAGTAGCCACTTGTTAAAAGACTCCCTCCCATCTCCTCCCCAGCTTGCCCCAACGTCAGCTTCCACGGCTGCTAGATCAGCTCCCTAGTCACCAGGCTGACTCTAGAGCTGGTCTTAACATCCTTCCTGCCACCCCCGCCACCTTGCCATTTGCCACCCCATACAGGGATGCTCTTGACTTCTGAGTGCCTAGGTAAATGTTTATTTTCTTTTGGTCCCGCCTGTTCAACAGTGCTGTGGGAAGATTTCCAGCCCCACAGAGACCTGTGATCTTATCCAGCCTGGGCCTCTGGCTGGCCATATGATCTCACTCACACAAGCCTCAGTCTGCTTACCTGAAAATGGGGGTACTAATGCAATCTGTCTGCAAGAGGTATCATGAGGAGATACAAGAGGAAGGCTCTAAGTAAGAGGAGGAGCCCCAGGAAGGAGGAGAGGCTGTGGAGGCAGACCTGGGGTCCAACTGCTGCTCCACCACCTCCTGGCTATGGAATTGGACCCGTGGTGATGTTGATGACAGTCTTAGGATGGAATTATGAATTTCCACCCACCTTCTTAGTCTGCTTCCTCCCATCATGGCACTTCTTTGTCTAAACATGGCTTCCCTTTGAACACATCCACAAATCGGCCTTTCCCTGACCTCTGGAAACATCCAAGCACCAAGGCTTAGCCACCAGGGCTGCATGCCTGTCCCCGCCTGTCTGAGAAAGCAGGCGGGGCCTCCCTCTGCTGTCTCAGATGGGCCAGGCCCCAGCCCAGCGCTACCATTGACTCGTACTTGAATCCAACTCATCTTGATTTTATGAGAACCATCCCTGAAAATCCTCATGTTCAATAGACGACACCAGGGAACCGTGGAGCAGGCCCGTCATTTGAATAATCAGCCATTTAGTGACATGTCTAGCCTGGTTTAATGACTGAATCAGTGAAAGTATGACCCCGAGTGCCGGTTAACTTTTAAAATAGCTGTGCCCACTGCATGACACAGCCAACAGGAAACCATTAAGGCTCTAGCAATTACCACTTCCATCCATCGGCAAAGTCCCTATTTTATTTTAATCTGCGTAAGTGCATTTTCTGCACGAGGTTAAAATATAAATCCCTTCTCCTGAACAAGACTGGTTTTCTGGCTGACTTGAGAGCACAATTTACAACTGATTTAATTTGTTCTTCACAAACATTCCTAATGACATTACCCCGGTGCATATACAGACTGCCTCCTCTTATTCCATTAACTCCCAAATCGGGTTTAAAGACCATATTGATGCTAGATGTTATTATGGGTGATTATCAAAACAACAGACAATGCGGCAAAGTGTTTACTAACTGGTTTATATATAATTTCTGTAATAACGACAACAGATGGTAATGCTACAAACACTAAATCACGCTTTTCGCCGCTGAAAGAAATTGGCAGCCTGCAGTACAGAAATGGTGTACGTAGCTATATACAGATGCTTCAGTCATCAGCTATAGTGTTCATCTTATTAGGAAATGGGTCTGTTACTGCTATTACAGGTAATCTTTCCATTTACAATTACAAATGTATATTTTCAATGAAAATGGTTTTCCGCAGCTAAGCTGCCTGTAGGATATTTCCCCTCTAATTACTGCCCCAGTGAATGTGCGCCCAGGCCATGCCATGCACAGGGCTATGTTTGTCCTAGTTAATGATGGCGGCTGCATTTTAGTTGCTCTGAGATGGGTCCTCTCCAAGACCCTCCACCTCTCGCCGGCAAGACCACAATACAGCCCCAGGCAGTGGGTTCATTAGGACTTTAGAAGCAGAGTATGAACAGGATAAGAAGCAGCTGAACGTGAGACGGCTCTTCCTTGAGCCTGTGTCCAGTGATTCTCCAATCCCCTGCCCCTGTCATTGATAAGCTCCACCTGGCCTTTTGAAAATGCGAAGCCAACATCCAAAGGGCCTTTGGAGGAAGGGGCTTGCCCATGTCATGCAGTGGCAGGGCCAGGACACTGACGCTGGCCCCCAATGGGGAATTCAAAGTTTCTTTTGTCCCACTGCGAACTCTTTCCCATCCCAGGCACTATGGATGCTACCCCAGGGGACCCAAGTCTGACTCAGTGGCCTGAGTCTCAATGGCTGCATCGTGAGTGCCACATGTGGATTCTGTCATGAAATTCAGCAGACACTCCATAAAGTGGACACCATTGTTAACCCACCTTGTGGAGGAGGAACCCGTGAGTCAGCACAGAGGACCCACTTGCCCGTGATCTTGTGGCTTGGAGGCAGTAGGACAGGGATTTGAACTCAAGCTGTCAACTGAATCCAAAGCCTGTGGGCTGAGCCACTGAACTCTAAGCCTTTCCAGAGGGCATCGGGGCCTGTGCTCTCCTAGGGAAAACAGAGTTGAACCTTGGGCTAAAGGACAAAAAGCGTTGTGTTTCTGTGCCTCAAGCTCCCACCCTTCAGCTCCTCCACTTTCAGTTTTTCCCACCAGGGTGCCAGCTGATTCCTAGGCCTGGATGCTGAAGCCCCATGCTGGCTGGGAGGAGAAAGGCAGTGCAGAGGCTACAGGAGAGGGACAGAGATACAGAGCATTCCGCCAGGCCGCTTACCTGCCGTGGGAGCTTGGCCAGTTCTTCCCCTCATGCTTCGGTAGTCTCATCTGCAGAGAGAGAATCAAAGTGATGCCTGCTGCCTACGACAGCTCGGGAAGACTGTGTGGAGCCGATGGTTCATGCATGTTAGGGAGTTAGAGCAATGCCCTGCCCAGATCGGGGCTCCGCAGGGATGAGCTCCATTCACTGCAGCCACACTTTTGGGATGACTCTTGGCTCTGGAAGGCCCCTCGTGGGGTTGGGGTGCTTGCCTTTTTTAGGATGGACCCCGTTTCTGCATGCTCCCTACGCTGGGCTTCTGTGCTGGTCTTCTGTGCCTTTGGAGTGAATTTCGCTTCCTTCCTTATTTGAGGCCCTCTTGGGTCTGAACACTGGCTACCGAGATCACAAGACTAATACATGCCTCAGGTCACAGCGACAGAGGATGGCTGGGGGTGGACACATTATTCAGACAAACAAACTGAGGCCCAGGGCAGAGGTGGTTTGCACAAGGTCCTGCAAAGCTGAGACTAGGCCTTCTTCCCATCTTGAAGAGTCCAGAAGACAAAAGAGGACAGGGGCTGGGGTGTGCCTTGGGGCGTGCAGTCACTGGGAATGCTGTACTCTCTGTCTCCTCCAGCCGCACACCTCTCAAGTGGGCTTCTCATCTCCAGGAGGCTGTGGGGTCCTCTCGGGAGGCTGGGGCTGCATCTGGTATTTCTCTTCAGCCCGCATGAGCTGGGTCCCCATGGTCCTCACCAGGTTGCCAGCTTCCAGGCCAGTGGTGGCTCCACTAGGCCTGGGGAACAGCCTTCTGATCATTTTGTGGGAGTGGCATGCTACCCTTGGGCTTCTCCCACAATGGATTTTGGAGGCAGCAATATGCCTACGGCTTGGCCAGGAGCAAGTGCTCAAAATCATCCCCACACGTTTCTGATGCTGAGAGCAGAGGAGGTAGAGAGCACTTCCCATGCACTCCAGGAACTGGGCCTGGAACCAGGCCCAAACCCGGCCCAAACCCGGTCCAAACCCGGCCCAGGTGCCTGGAAGGCCTCCCTTCCAGTCAGTCCCTGACCACCCATTTATCTGAGTGGTTTCACTTGTATGAAACACACCTTCAGCCCCCTCACTGGGAAACATGGGTTTGAGGAGGAGTGAGAACACATCCTGCGCGCAGCACTCGCCCACTGTCGGACCCCCGCTGTGTTCTGCCTCCCGCTGCCTCCTGCTGCAGGGCAAGGTGGCTCTGAGGACTGACCCAGGACAGGGCCCGCCACGCTCCAGTGAGAAGCCAATCACGCACTTCCCGATGACCACTTTGCGAGGAGACAATGGATCGTTTCCTCTCTGTAATTTTCTGCATGGAGGTCTCCCTGTTGTCCCCTGGCCACATCCTCCTGACCTCGGAGGCCACCCTGTACTCTCGCCGCACTGCGCCTGCTCCTTACTTGCACAATGAGCTGCTGTCCTGGGGGCTTTTCCTAGAGGAGCAGTGCTGGCCTTAGCAGTCTGGGAGGAAGCACCTGGTCTGGGTAAATTTTCAGGAGGACCTGCCTGGGCGTGGGGCCACACTGGCCAGGCTGCCTGCCTGGGCCTCCCTCTGGCCAGGCATTTGCTAGGCAGAGAACCAACTCCAGAGTGGGATACCCAGACCTCCTGCCTTTTTCTACACTGGGGTTGGTCTTTTGCCTTGGGAGGGCCTCGTAGCCTGGTGGAAGAAGGCCATTGGAACAAAACTGAAGTTTAAATCCCAGTATGTGGCTTATCTGACCACAGGCAAATAACCTCAGTCTTTCATTCTTTAAACTGGGGATGATAGGACCTCCACACGAGGACATAGCACAGAATAGGCTCTCATAAAATAGAAGTTCTTATTATTAGCTGTCCTTGTGACCTCCATGCAATTCATGGGAATGATTAGGCGTTTGACATTCCTTTCCAGAATCCAAGTCAGTCAGAAGGTCGGCTCTGCCTCCAGTATCTGCTGTTCCTTCCTCAGTAGACGTGAACTTGAAAACCTTTCCCTGGCCATATCTTAAGCAAATTCCTAATCATGGATGGATTTTAACCCATTAACCATTCCAAAAGGAGGAGTGTATTCGTTATGAAATGTTATCTGGTAAGAAATGTTTGCGTTTTAGTGAGTAAAAATTCAATCCCTTATGTCAATATATATATATATATTTTTGTAATGAAGTCTCACTCTGTCACCCAGGCTAGAGTGCAGTGGTGCAATCTTAGCTCACTGCAACCTCCACCTCCTGGGTTCAAGTGATGTTCCCACCTCAGCCTCCTGAGTAGCTAGGACTACAGGCGTGTACCACCATGCCAGACTAATTTTTTTTTTTTGTATTTTTAGTAGAGATGGGGCTTTACCGTGTTGGTCAGGCTAATCTCTAACTCCTGACCTCAAGTGATCTGCCCGCCTCGGCCTCCCAAAGTGCTGGGATTACAGGTGTGAGCCACTGTGCCTGACCACCTCAATATTTTCTTTCAACAGAAAGCGTTTTCCTGAGATGTCATCAGATAAACTATTATGGGATAGTGGACAGTAGACTGGAATTGGCCAAGAAACAAACCTGGGAAAAAGTCCTTGCTCTACTCTTTCTTAGTCTGGGGACCTTGGGCCTCAGTTTTCCCATCTGTAAAATGAGGGTGGGGTTTGGTCTACTTGGTGCCTAAAGACTGTCTGATATTTTCTGAGTCTGTGATTGTTCGGAAGCCTGATCAAGTGGAAAGAATTCCGGCTGGTGGAAACTGCCCTTGGGGCCCCCTATCTGAGCAGGATCCTAGGGGCTTTCGCGGGCTGCCAAAGCTGGCTCTCAGAACAGCCTCAATGTTCAGACAGCACAAGGTGATTGCAGTTCTCCTCACAGCGTGCCAAGCAGGAGTAATTAACAGACATGTTGCAAAGTGTATCTAGCATATCTAGCAGATTTTAAAAAATGACTTCCAAGGATTATAAAAGACTTTAATTAGAATTTCACAAAGCTGGAGCTTGAGGATTTGCTGACTGCCCTGCCATATTTTTTTTCCAGGGTTCAGCGCAGCTTCAGAGATAGCAAAGAGTGAACAGTGTTTTAAGGCCACGGTACAATGTGACAACAGTGATAGATATGCTAATTTCTTCATTCACTCCACTTCACTTCTTTTATTCTTTCCAATTAAAGCAAATGCTACTGAAACTGTAATTAAACCAGGGCTGGGCCCTGATTGCCTGCTGTTTTAATGAAACCCTATTGATTTTCCTTTTCTTTCTAATGGCCACACATGGTGCTCAACGGTCAAACACATGCCCCGCTACAATGTCCTGGTAAAACTTAATTCTGGGCTGGTAAAATGGCGGCCCAATGGAGAGCGGTCTTGAATGGATTACTTACCCGTGGTGTTGGTGAGTAAGGCCCCTCCTTCCTCATGTGAGGCCGCGGAGAGGCGAGAAACACACCTATGCTGTATGACCGTCCAAAAGAAACGAAATGCATTCGGGGAAGAAATCAAACTCCTTTTTATCCTAGTGCTGATTCTATAAGGAGCAGCATGTTAGTTAAACTCTAGTGGCTTAACTAAGCTGGATGTTAAAATCTGGGCAATTTGGAGCCCTGGAAATATATATTCTTGACAGATGTTCACAAGCCAGAACAGTTTTGGAGACGAAGTATTGGAAGAACATTTTACTTCTCTTTGGCAATTAACTTGAAAAAGAAGTTTTTTTTATCAACGGGCCATCCCTCTGAGATGACTCTTGCACTGCTACTCCCACCCCCTGCATGAGGACATAGATGTTATGCAAGTACATTGAGTGGGGAGGGGTGCTGGGAATGAGCACAGCAAATACTTGATGGTGCAAATTAATATTCTGGCCAGAAAGCATGGTTTCAGATATTGCTGGCTTCCTACACCTAGCAACAGCTGTCACCACGTGGGACTTGGTAAGGAAGCTCAGGCTTGTGTTTCCTAAATGGCTCTAACCTGTTTGAGCAGAGTCATTGCTCAGGGCTACAGGGTGGACTAGAGCCAGCTAGGAGCAGATCTCATCTTGTGTTTATGAGCTGGTTCTGATCAAAACCTTTATAGTGCCTTTTTGGGTTATGGGGAGTATGGGAGGAGGAGGTGGGTCATGTCCCACAAAGGACATCATCCTTTTCTCGTTCCTCTAGTTCCACGCCCCCTCTCCGCTTCTCCCTACCAAGTAAATGTTCATTAGTGTGCACACTTTTTCGAGCAGACATATTGCTGTCTTATAAAAAAGATGCCAGAGCAGAAGACGCATGCCCTCCCCATCCCAGCCAAAGCACAAGACAGCAGCACTGTATTCCTCCTCCCTCTCCAATGTGTCGATGGCCTACTGTGTGCCAGGCACCAGCTAGGCGCTTCACATGGGCCTTCTCTTCATTACCCCATGATACTGCCGTTGAATAGAAAGGGAAACAGATCCAAGGGATTGCACAGTTATTAAAAGTATAATTGCTCTCCAGGCAGGACAAACAAGAATGAGCACTGTCGGTGTGATGTGGGTTCAATCCTGCTTTTGTCACCACTCGTGGGTCATCTGGACTTGGCTCCACCCATTCTTCTTGCAGGTTCACCATCTTCTCTTCTCCCTGAGTGAGGTATAAGCTCCCTGGACCTGAATCTGAGTCTCAGGTAAGGAGAGGGCAGGGCTTCTCCACTGGGCTGTACTGGCATTTGAGGCTAGATAGTTCTTTGTGATGGTTGCGTGGGGGTCTTACACTTTATAGGGTGGTTAAGAGCATCTCTGGCCTCTACCAACTAGATGCCAGTAGCACACCCCTAGCTGCAGTCTTGACAACCAAAAATGTCCCCAGACATTACCAAATGTCCTCTGGGGAGCAAAATACCTCCTGTTTGAAAATTATTGGTCTAGACATCTGTATTTTGTTTGCTTGGGGCTAAAAACATGGTACCTTTTTAAAACATGAACACCAAACAATTTGTTTTACTCTAATAGCCCTGATAATTCTGTAGCAGCATTCTCGTTGTAAATAAAAAATAAAAATGAAAATTCAAAATTCAGACTTGAAGACTAGAAAAAAGACCATATGTGTGTGTGCATGTGTATGTTTTGACAAAACCTAGAACTTTTCCAATGGAAATCTCAGGAAAGGGCATGGACTGGGAGTCGGAAGACCTGAATCCAGTCCTACGCTGCTGCTTCTTGCTGGCCGGTGTCTTGGTGAGTCAAGTCCCTTGAGCAGTGAGATTTTTTGTCATTAATGTGAGGAAGATGTTATAGTGATTCATCTCTGAGGGTCCTGGAAGGACTGACATTCTTAATAATTGAACAGAAGCGTAATGAGTGGTACAAATGTGGAATCGGGGAATTTCCAGTGATGGGCAAATTCACAACATGTGAGAAAGGTAGGGAGGGAAAGAGAGAGAGTGGGGGCGGGGAGGGCAACAGTGCAAAAAAGGTGCAAGAATGGATGCCCCAAATTCACTGCAGATTGTGAACAGTCACTCCAGGACCTGGTCTCAAGTCAGCTAACGGTTTCCACACAGTCCCCTGGAGGCCCATCTCCATATAAGGAAAACCAGAGGGAATATTAGATTTGTTTTACAGAGACTTGTTTCACCTCCACGTCAGGAAGGCATGACTTATTTGTCTTAGTTGTGGTGTGATCTAGGCCTGCTTGTATCTCTGCTGGCTCAGGGTCAGAGAGAAGGCTGGATTCTGGGATGCTGCAGGATTTTGGAAGCAAAGACAGAGAGGGCACCTGGAGAATGGTTGCCAGAGTGAAATTCCCCAGACAATAGGGATAATTTGGAACTGTTTAAAGAACAAGGGTAAGTTCTCTGAATGCTGCTCTTCTCAGGCTGATCCCCAAAAGCAAAGAACTGAAGTCTCTTTCCCCACCGAGTACCGGTGACAGAGAGGGAGGATGGCCACTCTTTCACAGTGTCTCTTTGGGAAAGAGCTGGCGTCCTCTTGGGCAACAAAAAAAACCCTCCCTCCCACTTGCTTTGTCTTCATTTCATCTTTCAGGACCCACATCCGTAGGATTAGCCATTTTTTGAGAACCCCACAGAACCAATGACCTTCTTTTTACAGATAAAGATGAAAGCCAGATTTTTTAATTGGTTTTTAAAAAATTGCATGTACTTTTGACAGAGACGAAAGACCCTTTTCCTGGATGTTAGCTCTGACATCTTCCTTGTTAGGATGGGAGAGAGAAGAAAAATATGGACCCTAGGCATGGAGCTTGCAGGGACCCTGGAAAAGGGGACACCATCATGCCACCATCGAGTTCTGTCAACTGTCAAGTTAATTAGAATGAAATTAAAAACACATTTGCCAAGATGTTCCGCAGCCAAACCAGTTAAATAGAGATTTTAACAAAATTGAAAGCATATTATACTGAGATTTGTGGATTCTGGCCCGGTGAGTGAGTGCTGAAAGTGTGATAAAATAGCAAAATTGCTGCCTAATAATCTATAGAATAATATTGTCAACTAATGGATTATAATAAAATAAAAGCTGTTATTAGGGTAAAACATTATAAAAAAAAATCCAACTTTTATTTGCAGCACCTCCCCCTTAATGGTTTTGAGCATTTTGAAAGGTAATTTAAACAAGTACATTGTGTCCTTATTGAAGCGGCTTCATCTTGCTAGCTGCTGAAAATGGCTTTAACCATCCCTCTGAACAAAAGCACCCCTAATAAGACAACAAAAAGCCCAAAGCAATGGCCCAGCGGCATCGCGCTCTGGCGCAGAGCGAGCCTGCTAAGGCGGCAGCTTTCTCCTTGCATGTAATTAGATGAATTAAAAGGACAAAGTGGTTAATGTAACTGTTGTCCGGGGGGCCCCCAGCCCTTTTCATCCCATCCATTTCAGACAAGAGCCTGTGGCTTTTGCTTCAGCAATGCGGAGAAGAATGTTGGCGGGGAGGGAAATTAACAAGCTTAATCTATGAGGAATCTGCTCCGTGTCATGGATGAAATGTATCTCGAGCAACGAAAGGCTAGTCATTCCTGCTTCCCTTTTATATGCCTAATAAAACTTACAATAAATTAACTGCATTTTAGTTTGCAGCCAGGCTCTGTTAATCAGGGATGAGGCTTCGGGTAGTCAAGTTACAAGAAGGCTTCAGCGGGTGCATGTCAGCTATGCGGTCGGGCGGGTTGGCCCCACTCTAATTAGCCTGGCTTCCCACGTTGACATTTCAGGTACGGGTTCACTGTTGGGTTTCGCGTCTTTTGTAACGGGGAGTGAGAAGGAAGGTGTATGTTATCCATCCAATTCACCTGACTGAGGGGCACTGGGACCCTTGGAGTGAAATCTCTCCAAGATAAATAGATTCCTTATAGCTCTTCATCTAATTGATATCAGGGTGTTTCCTTGATAACTTTGTGCATTGTTTATTTTCTGTGAGTGCCTCCTACTCTTCATACTGTCCTATTAGGAATGCTGCCACCATGGCAACATCAATTTTTCATGCGGGCCCTTAGTATCATTCTCCGTAGAACTTTGGGATAATGCTTCCATGGGGTTCCTTAACCGAGAAACTCCAGAAAAGGCGGTGACATCAGCAAAAGGGAGCCAACTCCTTCCCCGTCTGCCATTTTGTACTCTTGGCCTAACGTTGACTCAAAACAGCAACTTGGAGCCTTCCCTGACCTGTTGGTAAAATATGACTTTGTTTTATTATTAAAAAAATAGAAAGTAGAAAATTAAATTCATTAGCTCCAATTACTAAATGATTCATCTGGCTGGCTAATGAAGCTGAGCATTATGCTAACAAGATAAAGGCAAGAATAACATGTGGGGATGTGCGGCTGCAGGCACGCTGGGCCTGTTCTACTGGAAACGCAAGGCTGAGGAGCTCTGTGCCTTGAGATGGATGGCAAGGTATGGGAGTTGGGGTTGAGAAACGGGAGGCTGTGGGGCTCGGTTTGCTTCCCTGGGGGGCTTGAGGAAGCTGAGTCAGGGACTGGCAACACTTTTGGGTGTTGGGTGAGCCCTGGGCCTTTTTTTTTTCTTTCTGTGTATGGGGACGGCTAGTGGAGACTTCAGTGGGAGGCCTGCATCCATGAGCAGAAACAACAGCAGCAGAAACAATCCCCCGGGCCATTCAGGAAGAAGGTTGGGCTTGTGGCTCAAGGCCCCTTTAGCCTCTGGGGCTTCAAGGAACCTTTGGGCTGGAGATATGGAATCAACAGAAGTGGAGGCTGTGGACAGGGTCCATGTTCCCTATGGTCTCAGCCACTTGCTAAGTCATTGTTAGATCCGGGCTGTGGTGGTACCAAGAGCTGGCTTCCTGTGGGAAGAATGGGTCCCTGGAGTCACACTTTTGAGCGCAGGCAGGCCCTGCTGAATACTGCTCACGTGAAAGCATTTCCAGACTCTCCTACTCACTTCTGCTGACCTTGGGTCATTGCTGAAGCTGCCAGCTACTGTCAATCTGATCTCTTACCGTGCTTCATACTGTCTCTAGTCTGCTTCTTTCAATTCTGGCTCCTGCTCTCTGATTCTCCTGGGCACTCATCCCCAACTGGCTGCCAGAGCACGTGGGCCTCCAGCTGCTGTCTGAATGGCCACAGGGTGACTCCATTATTATTCCCACCACCTGGACTGAGTTAGTCTGATCCTCATTCTGTTAAAAACACCCATCAAATAGCAAGAAAAACCCAGTTTTAAAAGCCCCCTAGGCCAGGTGCGGTGGCTGAAGCCTGTAATCCCAGCACTTTGGGAGGCTGAGGCAGGTGGATCACTTGAGGTCAGGAGTTCAAGACCACCTGGGCAACATGGTGAAACCCCGTCTCTACCAAAAATACAAAAATTAGCCAGGTATGGTGGCAAGCTCCTGTAGTCCCAGCTATTCCGGAAGCTGAGGCAGGAGAATAGCTTGAAATCTCCCAGAGGGCAGAGACTGCAGTGAGCTGAGATCGTGCCTGGGCAGCAGAGCGAGACTTTGTCTCAAAAAAAACAAAAACAAAAGCAAAAAAGCACCCTATTTGTATGCTGCACAGTGAAAGGAACGTAGGACCTTGAGTTTGAACCCCAGCCTCCTACTACTTCTGGCAAGTAACTTCCCCTTTTCTGGGTTGGTGATAACATAGCTTGCTGATATTGGGTGGTTGTGACTGAGGCTCACAGGAAATGGTATCTGCTCCCAGTGTTAGGTTATGCATCCATGCTTGCATGGGGGTTCTCTTTCCCATTCTCTAGAACTGTAGAAAAATTGAGCATCTCTTGTATCTATCGAGTCCGATCTTCCTAGGAGTTGAGCCCAAGAACTGGGTCAGTGGGTTGTCCCTGCAGAATGTTCCTTAGTGGCTTCCTACACAGTGGACCCAGCACCTGGTGCAGCCAGCCTGTCACCGAGACAGACGGGCAATGCCAAGTGACCCTCACCTAGACTCACAGAGATACGTCACTACCTCCTCGCCTCTCTGAGGATTCGTGCCTGTTTTACTACTGTTACCATCAGAGTTGTTCTACTCTTAGTCATAATTGTCTCAGGCACAATTGGTTGAGCACTTACTATATGCCATGACTTTCCACCTGGCATCCGCCTTTAGGCATTCCTTTATCATCCAACTCCTGCTTTGGGAAAATTTGTTTCTGTCTGTCTCCAAGATACAAAATCAAAAAGGTGTTTTAATCCTGAGGAAGAATGTGAGTCTGGGAAAGTTTTGGATCACCGAGGTGCAGCCATACCTTCCACAGCCATCACTGTTGCTTACAACTCACATGCCAAGAATTGCAAGAAGAAGATGGTGATCAGGAGGCATGACTTGGTAATACTGCTGAGGCTGGGAGTCTCTGGGAAATTCTGAGTGTGGGCAATGATTGTGGCAATCTGGTTCCCACAGACATTAATGGTTTTTTTTTTAACTAAAAGATTAGAATTTGCAAAATTATGTTAAACCAATTAACAAGGGGAATGGATTTAAGACCACATGTAAAATGATACTTTCCCCAATATAGCTTAATAGAAACATGTCATTTGTAGGTGGAAAAAACCTTCATATTCATATTCCCAGGAAGTCAATGGAAAATGAAGGTCGATGGAAAATAAAGTTAATATCTATGTAAAGCTTAAAATTAAAAAGTGAATATTAAAAAGAAACATGAATAATATGCTTCTTTGGAGTTTGGGGTTTTGCTATGGTTGTTGTTGTTGCTGTTGTTTTTCTTTTAGTAACTACTTGGTTAGTGTAAAGCAGAGAGGAGAATTAGGAGAGGCAGATGGCAGAGAGGTCTGCCATGGAAGATTCATGGATGACAGGAGAGGCTGTGTTCCAGAATGCAAGGTGAACAGGCTTTACACACACAGTTTGGGATGCCTCTTGGGTACCACTTGGCAGGGCTGTTAGGAGGGCTGGTCCCAGGCTCCAAGTTCTAAGCAAAGCTTGAGCATTCAGGCCAGGTCTGCAGCCCAGGAAGTTTACACACAAACACATGAGTCAAGAAGAGCTTCAAGGACAGGGTGGGCAGTGGGTCAGGGGGCAGGTAGCCAGGCAAGGGCAAGGCTGACTGGCAGGTGAGCACCAGAGAGGGAGGCATCCAGACTCCTTGGCCTTCTCGACGTATGTCTGTGACCCTTGTTCCAGGAAGAAGAGCCCAAGGACCGTAGCAAGGCCCTGATTCTGGGAGACAAGAGAACACGCTGACTTAGAATGCTTGTCTCTGCATCCTGGTCAGAAAGTAGATGGACGACCCTTTCATGTCCAACTGGATTTTGGTGAGAGATGGGCAAACCCCGGGCTCTAGGCTGGAGCAGCAGCTCTTGTATCCACACAAAATCAGGACTGGTGGAGGGAGCCATCTTCAAACATAAATTTGGTGAGTTTAACAATCAGAGATTTGAAAAACACAGAAGTGAACATTTCTGATCAACGACGCTGCTGATCTGATGCATCATAACAGAAACCAGTCATCAAGGTACAACAAACTATTCCAATCCACTGAGAAATGGCTTGTTTGTGGGCTCCCAGTTCAAATGCTCACAAACCTGGGAGGCTGGTTGATCAGGGTTGGGAGGGAGGGTCTAGACACAGCTCAGCAGCTTCCCTAAGGTTGTTGTGCAGGTCCCTAGCTGGCTTAGTTTGGGCTGATGTCTTTTACGTGTAGTTCTAGATGGTTTGAACATATTGGCTGTTTCTTGTTTTCTTCTGTTTAAGCGTCTTTTGGCAATGCACTCCTTGGGTTTGGAAGCTTCCCTCCAAGATGCTGAGCCCAATGTTTGGGGAAAGCCAGGGAAACAGATGCTGGGTCAGTGCTGCTCCCACCTCCTCTGCTCCCCTCCTGAGGGCTCCACTGAGTCACCAGCCAGCAAACAGCCCATGCGCCCTGGAGCAGATGGACTGTGGGTACACGAGCCTCTGAACTCTTGGGCAGCATGGGCACCACATCCTTTTGGCCTCACCCAATGACCTGGCTGTAAGTATATCACTTGTGTCCCAGAGGGAGCTTGGGTACCAGGTGGACATGACTCTGTTCTTTCATTGTCCCTGGGTGAATAGGGTGAGGAAATGGCCCTTGCTGTCCCCAGTGCCTGCAGTGCTTGGTCCCTTACTCTTCTCCAGTCTTTGCTCAGTTGTCAGCTCATCTGAGAGGCCTTCCTGACCACTTGCTCAAAATAGCAACCCTCCCTGCCACCCATGTCTTCTTTTTCTCTGTGAAGTTATCACCAACTTGTACACTGTATGTTCTACCTTCTGTCTCTTCTCTCTAGAATGCAGTCTCCATGAGGGCAGGGCTTTTGGTCTGGCTCATTCACGGCTGTTTTCCTAACACCTAGAACACAGTCTGGCACACAGCACATCATTAATGAAGATCCAGGCAATGAACTCATAAATGGCCTTAAGGAGAATTTGGTTGTAAGAGGCCTGGGTGGCGCTGTGTTAAGGTCCCAACCCATCCTTCAACAGAAAGTGCCCTTGGCCATTTTCAGCATTCATATTTGCTGTGGGGACTCTGGGGCCTGGCATGTCCCTCTTCTCCTCTCACATCCCCGTCCTGTGGATTGCCATGGGCTACTTTGCGAATGGGCAAGAAAGTCATAAAGCACTCATTAAAGCAAGAGAGGGAATTGGTCAGCCCACCCAATCCAGACTGGCTCAGCTGACCCCTAATTTAGCAATTTCATTCATGCAGCAAGTATTGAGTGGGGTGCTGTGCTGGACATGGGGGTGTAACAATGAGTGGAGATCCACTGGCTCACCCTTCCACAGTGGAGCTAGATGCTGATAAAAATAACCATGGAATTAGAAACATTTTTGCATCTAATCAGAAGGACAAGAGGGGCAATCAAGGGGCTGGGTGATAATAGATCACAAAGGCTTGGGTTGGTGGGTGGTGGAGGTGTCCAGGCAGGCTTCCCCAAGGAAGTGACACGTGAGTTGGGATCTGAAGGTGGGCCCGTGAAGGGGCTATAGAACATTCCAGGAAAAGATAACAAAATGTGGGAAGACCCTGAGGTAGGAAGGATTGTGGTGCAATTGAGGAATTAGGCAAAGGATGGCAATTTCTTCTTCCCTTCAGCCCCATCCTTGTAAGAAACATCTGCCTCTTTTTTTCTGGGGTCAAGGTTTTGAGATGAACTTGCCTGTTCCTGGACTCTCTGAACCTGGCCATCTGTGCCTTCAGACGGTTCTTTGCAGCTTTGGGATATCCGTGCCTTTCCCAGGCTCCTTGTGCCTAGGAAAAGGCCCAGCCAGGGAAGAAGTAAGGCCAATCCTTCCCTGCGCCTGGATATCTTTTTGCCTCTGCTCCACAGAGCAGCTTACATCATAGCGCCTCTGGGAGAGCCCCCATGGCCTCTCAGCTCCATTTCTTGAGGAAATTTTCAATTAAAGGGTACTTGAGCCAGAGGTGTGAAAACAAACTGCCACCCGATTGACGCAGCAATGCGCCTTTTACTGGCTGAGGGCTAGAGCGTGGGATTAACATTCTAGAGCTTCTAACAGAGCAAGCCTTTTAAAAACCTATAAGATACATATGCTAATTATTTAATTATATAGTTAGGCCTGAGTTGTGAAAATTTCTATCTTGGGAATTACAGTGCATAATGCTTCAATGAATGGCTTTAGAGATCTGTTTTCTAAAATGAGATTCTCTGTGTGACTGTTATGAGCAATGGCGCCATTTTGGTGGATGGGCAGTGTGGCTTTCCCAGTGACCAGACATTGATCTTGGTGGTGATTTGAAAACAAGTATCCTTGACCACACAGAAGGGAGGAGATAGTGTTCCACACATTCCCTGCTGCCAGGGCGGAGATCCTCTCCATGTCATGGTGCCATCTTCCTAGCAAGAGTAGGAAGAAATGCCATCCTGCCTGGGTCACCTGCAGGCAGGCAGGATCTATTTTCACAGTCATGGATACCTCCACCTCCCGCAGAGATTCAGCCCCATTACAGGGTAAGGCCTGTGTATACATTACATGTGTAGGGGATGAAGCCTAAATAACCCTCACAAAGGTATTTTCTGAGCACCTACTGAATACCAGGCCTTCTGTGAGAGTTCCTGCCTTCAAGGGGCTCCCAGGTGGTAGGGGAAAGAGCAAGAGAGCAAGAAATGAGCTCTAAGTGTGACAAGGACTGGTGCAGGGTCTGGGTGCATGGCGGCCTTTCTGTCCTGGACACCACCCAGGCCTCAGAGAGTGGCTCCTGGCCTGGAGTTCTCAGATATTTAGAAAACCAAGGAGGTTAAATGGGGCTGGGGGGAGGGATAAGGAAGAGGACAGGAATAATTTTAGTATTTCTAAATCCCTAGTGCCAGCCTACATTTCCTGGTGCTAAGGGATTACTCACAAATAAAAAATGTTACTTATGAAAAAAGTCAGGGGCTGAAATGGTGTTGGTTTGGTGTGATCAGATAGATCATCCAGATCAAGAGTACAGAAGGTCTTGTTACACGCACAGTTTTTGAAAGTGTAGCTACTGTGGCCTACCTCATCAACTTGAAGTATAGATCATTAACTTTTCAAATTCAAATGGGCATGAGCACAGACTGGCCACATCAACTGCAAGTACAGTGTCTCTCTTGGGATTTTTTCTTTTTCCTTGGATTGGCTAAGTGTTCAAAGAGGTGAGGCCTGCTGGGAAGGTTGTACAGACAGAGAACTGGGGAAGCTGGCCAGTCCTTCAGGGATTGGTAAAAGGGGTTAGTATGAGGCTGTGGGTGCTTCCATCTTTGCTACAGGCATCATTGTTGTGGACTGGGCTTGTGCTGTCTGGTGCTCTTGTCTGTGGCCAGGATGAGGCCGATGATGGCCTGGACTACTGCATAGGAAGCAGCAACTCAGCCAGCCCTGCATGTTTAGCCTTCCTTGAGCTCAGGTTCCCACAGGCTCACCCATGCTTTTCCCTCTGCCAGAAACATATTCTCTCTTCTCTGACCCCAGCCCCCTGCTCCTGGATAATTCTCACGATCTTCCAATTGTTGGCCCAAATATCACTCCTCCCTGCCTACCTATGCCCATGGCTCTGCAGGTGTCATGGCTGTTTTGAGAGGGGTCAATACAGTTACACATAAAACACACCTTTCCTCAGTGCACCTCCATTCATATCACAGAATGGAACCTGCGTTTTGATTCACCAGGTTCCAAACACTCTTTTTTGTAGAATTTGAGAAGTGACGTTTCTGAGCCTATTGAGGCCTGATAGGAACATACGAATATCCAGCCCTGAAAACTAGAAACAAGCTGTCGGTGAAAATGCTTTGTGATGTGCTGTTTCATATCTGGCCAAGACTGGTGTGGGATGTATGCTCTTGTCCCCAGCAGCTCCCACAGTGCCTGGTCCATGGTATACTCCACTCTTGGGAGTTTTTCAGTCTCTTTGGGAAGTAAATGACCTACCAAGCTATTGTGCGGACCTGTGTCCACACAATTAAGCATGTGCGGACTTTAAGCATGGGAAGTTAAGCATGAGTAAGTTAGACTCTTCTCATTCACATAAATGGTGGTCCAAACTTCTCCCCCAGAATATCCTCATCTTCCTCTTACAAGCTTGGTAGCTCCTTAGACCATGGCACCAAAACAACCAGTGGCTGGATTCGAAACCCTAGATCACAGCAGACTGGCACTCGGGAGGTGGCACTTTGTTTCATGAGCCGATTTTTCACATCTAAACTAGCTGTTTGGCATTGTGTGAACAAAACCCAAGAAAAAGCAATAATTGAGTATTGAACCATTGTCTTTGAATGACTAATTTGACCATAAATCCTCCTGTCCCATGACAGAAGCACTCACCAGTGGAAATACCTGAAGAAGGAACTGTTTGCTTGGACTAATGATTGCTGATCTGTGTGGTCTATGTAATCCGCACCACAGTCTAACTTTCCCTTTTACGTGGTGATGTATTTTATATGGAAACAAACCAACAGATGTCTTTAACACTTTAATCCTAACATAGCCAAATTCAAGATTCTTGCCATCTAGTTTGAATAAAGGCTAACCTAAGCGGAGGCCATGAAACATCACAGGGCCTCATTGCTAAATGCTTCATGCTTGAGAGGAAGGTGGTCTTGAGGTTCTTGGCTGTGTGTCCCAGCGTCTTTTCCCTTCCCCCTCCTTTTGTGGTAACAATCCCTCCTTCCTGTGGGGACCTCTTCTGTGCTCCAGGCCACCCAGGTGGGGCTGTGAGCTCCAGTGTGCTACGCCTTTCTGGCCACAGGGAGAAGTGTGTAACCCCACATCATTCAGGGGCCACAATGTAGCCTCCAGACATAGTGGTGAATCCCAGGAGTAGACTGTGGCTCTCCTAGATTTGGTGGGTGCCTCAGATGCCTCTTGAGTCTGCCCCAGGGTGAATGTAAGGATGGTAGAAGAAAGAAACTATCTCTCTTTTGCTCTCTCTGGGGGGGTGGCTAGGCTGGGGCTGCTGGCAGCCATGGTCCCCACCCCATGGGAAAGGCCCATCTGTTGCTGGAGAGAGCGAAGGACACACATGGGGAAGCTGAAACAAAGGGAAGTGAATGGTTGGCTGGTTGAATGGATGGGGATGGGTCCGAGAGACAGAGGTGGAGACAGAGGTGGAAAGAAAGACAAAGAGAAATTGAGATCCTCTCTTCCCCCAGGTTCACTGGTCTGCCCACAAGTGGGCTGCAGATTCCACTGCAAGGTGCTGATTCTTCAGCTCATTTTTCATTTTGGGCTCACCCAGTATTCCTCATAGCTTAATAAATTGCCTTTATTTGCAAGGTAGTTTGAGGAAGGTTGTGATCACTTGAGAAAAAAGGAGCTCTAATACTCAGAAAGAAATCTCTAGAAAACAGAAAATGCCTTTTAGTTGAGCAACATTACAAGACACCTTCAGAAGGGGCCCACCGTGGTGCTCCCAACATCTTGAATGCCCGTGCTGGGAAGGACCAAGGCTGCCATCCAGCCAGCCTTCCCCAAATGGGGACAGTGGGATACAGTAGTTTTGTGTGATTTAAAAGATTTTTTTTTTTGGGAAATGTTTGGCAGTGGAGGCAGTGGGAAAAGATGAGTCAAATGAAGCTGTTTAGTAGGTTTCTTTACTGCAGGCCTTCTCAGAGCCTTTACAATGCTAAGGTACAGTGTGAGTCTTCAAGAGGAGGATAGAAAATGCAGTGTTTCCCCAAACATTTCATGATGAGAACCTCTACAATTCATTAATATTGCATAATAGTAATGTGGTTCAAGCCACTACATTAGTGGTGGAGACTCAGGGACATTGGGGTAACACGGTTACTGCCTGACCTCGAAACTGGAGCCCACCAGGGTTTTCCCATCACCTTCACCTTCTCTCTTGCCAATGTGCTGCAGAAACAGACATGCCCGTCTAACAAGGAGGGGCCCTGCTGGCAAGGCCCTTGCCTCTCAGCAAAGGTGGTGCAAGTCTCTGGCAGTAACAGTAAAACATTGGCTGGGACAGGCAAACAGCCAGGCCTAAAAGGGACTGCACCAGAGCATTCTCATCTAATTCTAACAAGCATCATAGTAGTCCCCAGGAGAGCGGGGCCTTGGTGACGTATGGCCACTATTACAGCACCCAGTTGGCCAAATGTCTCCAACTTTGATGGACGTTCATCTGGAAGGTCATTACCACAGGCATTGGAAATGCCCTCTAATTCTAGAAACTCTAAATAATTCATATTGGCAGCTAAGAAAAAAATTCAAGGCCAGCCTGTGTTAATTTACGTAAAGTGAATTTTGACTTTTTGTTGTTGTTTGGTGTTGTGGACCAAGTTATGGCAAAGCAGTGGAACGGTGTTGTGGTTTTGTTCTCCTGTACATAAAAATCAGCAGATATCACCGTACAATGGTGCATTATTGTTCAAACTGGGAAAACTACACAGTGCACTAAATGATGCTTTTTCTCTTTTTTTCTAACTTTGGGGTCAGTATTCCTCAATATGATACTTCCAGGTATGCCTGTTCATGTGTGTGATTCCTCGGGGCCATCCTACAGCAATTATTTGAATGTTTCTTTGGGATTTCTAGCTGTAGAGACCAGAAAGGTCATTAGGGTTGAGGAAGAAGTCCCAGTATAATACCCCCAATGCCATTCTGTAACTGCTCTCAGGAGTGGATCTGAGTCAGTCAACTCGAAAGCCTGTAATAAAAGGGAAAAGGAGATGAGGGCAACCTTGGGGTCCACCTGGAAACCAGAAACCTGATGTGGAATGTGAGCAACTGAGGGCTGGAGAGACTCATCTTAGATGAAAGTGTAGGTTGAACGGAGGCAATTAGCATCATGGACATACAATGACAACAACTACAAGACAACAACCACAACAACAAGCAATAAAGGGCACTTTCCATGTGCCTGAGGCTGTACTGCACAATTTATATGGAAAGGGCTTGGCCTTTGGGGCACGGAGAACTAGGTTCAAATGTCAGCTCTCCTACCCATGTGTTCAGTGGCAAACCCATGAGGCTCAGCTTCGTTGAACCTTAGTTTCTCCTCCTGCAAATGGGGATAACAAGAGCTTCCTTGTGAAGTTATTGTCAAATATAAATTCATGCATTTGAGACATTTTAAAGCAGGTGCATTGCACCTGACATCCAGTGGGTGCCCTCAGCAGGGACCAGTGGTGTTGGTTCTCAGTGTCAGATGAAGCCTTGTGGAAGTAAGGTCAGAGTTCAATCTTTGAATGTGCCTGGAATCGGGACTTGGGGCAGGCTTGGGAACATGGTCTGCCCTAAATGTAACCTGCAGCTCTGGCGCTGGAGGGTCCAAGCTGGTGTTTTTTGTTCACTCCATTTCAAGCTGAGTCTGTGTGATGTGCCAGGCACTCATGTTGGGCACCTGGGACTTAAGGATTAATCAGATATGTTGTCTTTGCATGTGTAGATGGGTCCAAGCAAGACCCGCCTCATCTCCACTCTGAATCTTTCTTGGAAACCTCTTAGAAGACATACCTGGGAGCCCCCACATCTTTCTGCTGTGCAGAGAACATCATGTCCTCATGAAATGAGCCATCTCCATGAAGATACAAAGCCCAGTGCCCAGGAAGCAGTCAGCCCTGACACTCTGGACTTCACCAGGCCAGCAAAGCAGAACCAAAGGAACGGGTTGGCAATTGTCTGCATAATCCAGACAAAAGTGGATTGTTTTTTCTTTTTTCTTTCTGGTCCTGAATAGTCCAAGTCACTGGGGCTGTTCTCTCTGCTCTTAGAGAAAGAACCACCAGGACCCCATCTGAGTGTCCCTTTGTTAACCAAAAGCCCCAGCTCCCATGCCTTATTAGGGCGGTAAACAGAGAGATGGTGTATCATAGAAGCTGTTGTCCCTCTGCCAGCATTAGATAATTCTAGTAGTTGCTTGATGGGGGTAAAGCAATTACGATGCATTTTTCATTCAATCAACCGAATCAATTAATTGCCTTACTCACATAGGAACAACAAAAAAACAAATCCCCAAGCCTTCTTGTTAAACAGTAAGCACGCTAGATAGGCTGCTTTTAAATCCAACATTTACATGAAATTATCTTCTTATATAATTAACAGCTACCAGTTAATAAACATGCCTCAGATAAAAGAGTAGCCCTATAAATGAACAAAATGAAACAGCACCATTTAGCATACTGAAGGTAATAGGGCAGGCAGGTTCCATCAGGGCTGAGAGGCCTGCTGAAGATCCTTCCGCAAGAGCTGTTCCTTGAGTCTGTGTAGACAGTTGGAAATTAGAGTGAGAGAGGAGAAGGAATAATGAAGAAGCCTGTCATTTAAAAATCTCTTGCCTGAAAACTAGGCCGGGCGCGGTGGCTCACGCCTGTAATCCCAACACTTTGGGAGGCCGAGGCGGATGGATCACTTGAGGTCAGGGGTCAGGAGTCGAGACCAGCCTGGCCAACATGGCGAAACCCCGTCTCTACTAAAAATACAAAAATTAGCAGGGCGTGGCACACATCTGTAATCCCAGCTACTCAGGAAGCTGAGGCATGAGAGTCAGTTGAACCTGGGAGGCAGAGGTTGCAGTGACCTGAGATCGCGCCATTGCACTCCAGTCTGGGCAACAGAACAAGACCCTGGCTCAAAAAAAAAAAAAAAAAAAAAAAGAAAGAAAGAAAGAAAGAAAAAAAAATCTCCTGGATGGAAAACCATATTGCACTTCTTCAGAACTGTATGTATGATAAACCCCTCTTTGAAAGTTCTTTATATATTGGTAAATATTTTGTTCCTTCCAATAGCAAAAGATCTAAATTTCATGGATTTCCCACAAACTTGAGGATGGTGTTGGTACAGAGGTCCTCCTAAGCACTCCTTCCGTGTGGTGGGCCCAGCACACCGTAGGAATGGCTGCAGCATTTGAAATGAAAAGGCCGGCATTACTCCTTGGGAGCTGTTTTGCAAACAAGCGTGTAAAAAGAGCCAGGCTGCAGCAGCTCTGGGTGAGATTTTACCCAAGGGGATTCTGCAAAGTGGGAGGCAAACCATTCCACCTCTAGAATGCAATATTTATGCCCCCATCAGAGGACGCTCATGACCTTTTTCTTCCAGTTGTAATGGAAAAAAAGGGATATATATTGAAGAAAAAAATTTTAAGGAAAATCTCTCTCCTGATAAAGAGGGGGACTCTCAAATGCCAAAACAAAACCCAAGATGGGGGACACCCCATTTAGGTATTTTGAAGTGGTGATTTCTCTGCTGCCGATAGAACCTGGCAGAACATTCTATCTACTTGGTGGGGAAATGGTTTTATGTCAGGCTGGGGTGATTTGTGTGATATTTCGGTGCCATTATATCCCAGTTCTCAGTCTTATCCCAATAACTCAGGGACTCTATTCATAATGGCCGGGATCCTCTGGAACTCTGAGGAGGTGAAACCATCTAATCATAGGAGTCCGCAGTGAGAGGGGCCTGGCCAGCCCTCTGTTGACATCGCCTGTGCTGTCCCAGCAGACATTACAAGGACACAGCAATTTCCAAGTGACCCTTTTTCTGCAGTGTGGGGCTCTCAACCCTAGTCACTGCAGCGTGGGAAGACTTCACTCTGAATAAGCAATGCCTCCTGAATGAGTCTGTCCCTTTTCTGAAAAAACAAAACAAAAAAACAAAAAAACAAAACCCAAACCAAAAAAACAACAAAAACAGCTCAATGATGAGGAGGGGAGGTGGTCTCGAATCTAGAATACAGCCGTGAATACCTGAGATGGAAGTCTTTTCCCTTTTATAGTGTGATCAAACAAGATAATGGAAGACAAAGTGCTCCGGGAACTAGCCCCAGCCACTACAATGGAAGATAATTAGTGTCATCATTTTCTATTTGCAACATAAACTCAATCTACTTTCCTGGTACCTCCATAGGTGATGCGCCTGATCCAGGTGTGAAAATTGTAGCTCTCCTGGTTACGTCAGTCCCTTTGTTTGTCTGCAACCAGCCAGAAGCTGAGGGTGGGGTCATTCTGCTCTTCTTCAAGGCTTCATCTGAAGATGTGCAAATGTTTTCTCCTGCTTAACTCTGTCTGCACCCTTGATATCCCGAGGAAGACCACTGCTCTATAATCTATTCTGGGGGTGGGTGGGAATAATACTTTTTTTTTTTTTTGAGTGCTCACTATGAGCTTGGCACAGGGCTGAGCTTTTCACAACCTTTATCTCATGGTATTCTCATGACAGTCCCACCAGGGCAACTACTATTATCATCTCCATTTTACAGATGAGGACATGAGGGAGTTTCCAGGGGTGGTAAAGATCTGTTTCATGATCTGGGTGCTGGTTGCACGGGTGTGCTGTGTTTGTGAGAATGTCAAACATCTGTGAGAGGGGCTCTTTACAGAATACATGTTATAGTTCAATACAGGGTAAAAAGGAAGTTAAGGCCACTAAAAAAGTGGCTGTTTGCCAGTGTCGCTGGTTAAATGGTGGCCCTCAAAAGACGTGTCCATGTCTTAACCCTTGGAACCTGTGGATGTGACTTATGTGGAAATGGGTTTTTGAAGATGAGATCACCCTGGATTATCCAGGTGGGCCCTAAATCTAAAGATAAGTATCCTTAGAAGAGACACAGGGGGAGAAGAGGGGAAGTACTTGTGAAGACAGGCAGAGTGGAGTGATGATGTGGCCACAAGCCAAGGAATGGCAGGGGCCACCAGAAGCTGGAAGAGGCAACAAAAGATCCTCTTCAGAGGGAACCTGGCCCTGTGATACCTTGATTTTGAATTTCCGGCCTCCAAAACTGTGACAGAATCCATTTCCATTGTAAGCCAAGCAGTTTGTGGTCATTTGTTATGGCAGTCCTGGGAAACTAATACAGCCAGATAAACTTGGTCCTCTGTGGGCATGAGTACAGGAGATTTTTCCTGTAGGAGGTAGCAGTGTTTCATGTGATGAGTTCAAAACCTCATTCTGGGTTTCTTGTGGAGAATGGATAGGAGAGACAGGAGGCAGGGAAACCAGCTTTGTCCTTTACTGTATAAAAAACACAACCTCATGCATCAATTCCTTTTTAAAATGCCATTTTCTTTTCTGACCAAAATTCACCTGGGAGGGTGGAAAGAAGAAAAGAAAGTGGTCAACTCCCTCCTTTGGATGTGAGGCAGAGTAGTCAATGTTGCTTTCTTAATTTCAATGTTATTGAGGTATAAACTACATAAAGTAAGAGCGCAGATCTTATCTGTACACTTGGATAGTTTTGATGAACCTACACAGTAGACCGTCACATAACCAACCCCTTGGTCAGCATTTCCAGCATCTCACATCCTGCCCCAATCAACCACTGATTTTGCCTGTTCTTGAACAAACTCCCTATAAATGAAATAATACATTTTCTACTCTTGTGTCTGGCTTATTTCATTCAGTATAATATTTTTAGAAATTCATTCATGTTCTCACTCTGTACTTTGTACATTTTTATTGCTGGGTAGCATTCCATTGAGTGAATATACCACAGTTTATCAGTTCTCTTGTTGATATAAATAACATTTTGGTTATTTTCAGTTTTTTCAGTAGTGAATAAAGCAGCCACTAACATTGTTTGTGTGGACATATGCTTTTATTTCTCTTGGATAAGTGCTTAGGAAGATAAGTGGATTATAATCTGTATAAGAGGCACCCAGTGGTTTTGCAAAGTGGTTGTATCTTTTTATAGTCACACTAGCAGTATATGAAAGTTCCAGTTGCTTCACATCCTTGGCAACACTTGGTATTGTCAGTCTCTAGTTTTAGACATTCTAGGGAATAAAAAGTGGTGTCTCATTGTGGATTTCATTTGCATGTAGCTAACAACTAATGATGTTGAACAACATCTTTTCATGTGCTTTTTGGCCATTTGTTTATCTTCTCTGGTGAAGGGCCTGGTCAAGTCTGTTGCTCATTTTATTTATTGGGTGGTTTCTCTTATTATTGAGTTGTAAGTGTTCTTTATATATTGTGGATATAGGACCTTTGTCAGATTGTGTATTGAAATATTTTCTCTCAATTTGTGGCTTGTCTTTTTCTTTTTTTTTTTTTTTTGAGACAGAGTCACTATCACTCAGGTTGGAATGCAGTGGTGTGATTTTGGCTCACTGCAGCCTCTGCCTCCTGGGTTCAAGGGATTCTCCTGCCTCAGCCTCCTGAGTAGCTGGGATTACAGGCGAGTGCCACCATGCCCAGCTAAGTTTTGTATTTTTAGTAGGGACAGGGTTTCACTATGTTGGCCAGGTGGGTCTCAAACTCCTGACCTCAAGTGATTCACCCACCTCAGGCTCCCAAAGTGCTTGGATTACAGGCATGAGCCAGCATGCCTGGCAGTCTTTTCATTTTTAACATGATTTCTTTTGAAGAGCAGAATTTCAAATTTTGGTGAAGTCAAATTTATGATTTCATTCTTTTAGGGTTAGTATTTTTTTGTGTCCTGTCTAAGAAATATTTGCCTACCTCAAGATCACAAAGATTTTTCTCCCAGATTTATTTTAATCTTTACTTTTGCATTTAGGTCTCTTTTGAATTAATTTTGTGTATGGTGTGAGGTAGGCATCCAGGTTCATTGATGATTTTCAACTAAATTGAAAGGCACAGGTGTACAAGTGAAAAGGCAGGTGAGGGTGATGTTGGTTTTCAATAATAAATTTACCATTTATTTTGAGAATTTACTGGGTACCAGTCACTGTGCTAAGCTCTAGGGTTTCATAATGGTGGCAATATGGATATGTCTCCTGCCCGTATGGAGTTTATTATCTGGAGAATAGACAGACACACATGAAGGAGTCACACAAATAAATATGAAAAGACTAGTGTGGTAGGAATAGAAAATAGAGGTCCCTAGTGTTACATATAACAGAGAAGACTTTGCATGATGACATGAAGACATCATGGTTGAGTTGAGATTTGAAGGAGAAATAGGTAACTAGGCAAATGGGTGGTGGCGGTGGAGAGTGCAAGGGCATCAGGCAGGGGAGGAAGATGGGCTGAAAGACCTGGGTGTGTTTATGTGTCTGGTTGGAGGCCCCAAATCTGAGGTTTTGTAGGCAGCGCTGAGAATTTTGCTTTGATCCTTAGAATAGTGGGAAGGCAATGAAGGGTTTGAAAGTGTGTGTCTGCACGTGCATGTGTGTGTGTGTAAGTGTGCATTTTGCACACATTTCTCCTCTGCACAGGGAGGTCAGGCCAGAAGGCTGGTGTTGATGGGGGTGTGGTTCTTGGGGAGACTTTGTGTTTTGCTGCAGGTGAACCTGGCCTTGGGACAGGAACCATGGTAGATGCAATTGCAGTGACAGCACCAAGGACAGACCCCCAGGCCCCACAGGGAACAAGGAGAGGAGGCACTGGGGCCATGTTTGACAGTTTGTGAAGCCTTTTTATACTCATCCTCTTACTTCACTGCACAACAATTTGATGAGAGAGGAATTATTGTTTATATTTCTTAGAGTTTTCTACTTTCCGGAGAAGGAACCTGAGGCTGAGAGAAGGTGGGCTGTGCTTGTGATTATTTAACCAGGCAGTGATGACACCAAGATGCGGTCCCTGGTCTTCCTGCTCTAAAGGCCCCCTCTTCCTCCAGTATAACCCGTAACCAGGAATCGTGTTATGGGTTAGAGGCATTTTCCCAGGCTCTAAATTCTCCCTGGGCTCCTGCTGTGGGGCCATTCCCTTGGTTCAGAGCAGCTGTTAAGACAACTGGGCCTGGCAGCTTAGGGCCCAAAAACAGTCTTGTGTGAAGACTGAAAACCCACCCAATGATTCTCAGTTGCTCTACACCCACCTGGGCAGACCCAGCCAGGAGCCTCCCAGAGGTGTGATGGAGAGAGCCCCAGACTTGGAGCTGGGCAGACCTGTGCCCCAATCCTGTGCTTCCACCTTGCAGCCATGGTGCTTGGGCAAATCGCTTAGACTTTCTGGGCCTCAGTTTGCTTAATGTGTAGAGGGCAGACTATAGTAGCGTCTACATTACCAGGTAGTTGTGAGAAGAGAATGGGAGAACTGTTTCAGGCGAAAATGCTATCCCTGTCTGGTTCATAGTAGGAGCTTAATAAATGCGAGTTGTTGTGGCAGCAGCATTGTTCTTATCATTTACTAGGGGGAAAAGGTTAGTTGTACGGTTGTGGTGCCATTATCATCATCATTACTAGGGGGAAACAGACACATTGATTTATCCTGGAAAAGTTCTCTTTTCCTGCTGGCCAAACGCCTGACTTGGAACGACTCAGAGCTCTGAGGGTGCTTGCAGTTCCACACCATCTGGCTGATTTGTGGTAATAATCTTTTATGTGCATGGAGCATTTTTTCCTTTGCAAAGCACCGTCACATCTCTTATTCCATTTTATCCCCAAACAACCCTCTGAGGTTGGCCGGGCAGGGGTGATTATCCCCGTTTTCTAGATGGAGACTTGTAAAACAAACACAATTTGCCCAAGATCACAAGGAAAGATGGTGATGAAAGGCAGGGTGAGAACTTGGCCAGGTCTCCTAACTTATTCATAGCAGTGTGGGCAAGAGGCATAGGCTGACTCTGCAGCATTCTTTAAGAAATAATTTCGGCAGCCACTGTTTATTGAGCACCTACTGCATACTAGGCCTAAGGGGAGGGTAGGTGTGTCATGTATGTATTTACTCATTTAATCTCCTCACCAATCCCATGGGGCTGATATTGTCCTCATTTTACTTATGAAGAGACCAAATCCCCCAGAAGTTAGGTTAGTGGCCCAAGATCCTTGAGCAGGTGAGTGAGATTTGGGATTTCCATTTCAGCCAAGACAATGGCAAAATTGGCCCTCTCTTTACTCTCCTGTTTGCCCCTGAAAAGAGAAGAGGATGACAAAAAGGTGAGCAGCAGGAACTGCCAGAATGGACATGAGTTTGAGGAGTTTCCTATTTCTAACTGGGCTAAATGAAACCTTTATCTTCATGACGGTCGCTATCATGGCTGGGTTGATGTCTGGGTATCTGTTTAGGAGCTAACAGGTTTAGTTTTATTGTTTTGTCAAAATACTACAGAAATCAATATATCTCCATAATTCAGTGTTATACCAAGAGGCATTTTTTTGCCATATATAGCAAAAATTGTATTATACTTTTGAGATCCTAGGTAATGATGACAAAGTGTTCTGTGTTCAATTCTAGCATTAACGTCTGGTTTGAACAAAGCTTGAAATATGATCTTAGAGCTAAAAGGCTTTAATATTAAGATCTTTAACTGTAATTTATGTGACAGAAGATAGGGTTTAGCATAATAAAATGTAATGGGCTCTTCAAATGAAGAGGACGAGAGACAATTGAAAACAAGGTAAAAATGGTAAATTATAAATAACGGTAAATCTACCTTTATGTTGTTACTTCATTTATTTTTGATTTGTTAGATAGGCTCTATAATTTCTCATTTTCCATGTTTCAGAACAGGGCATTTCTCAAATGGTGCCTATTTGAAATGAGAGCCCAGAATCACCATTAGCCTTAGCTTGCTATTTAAGGGGTAAGAACATTTCCACCACAGTTCACGTTTTCCATTTATGCTAAGATTTGATCTGATTGATTCTATTGATCTCTTGTTCTCTCTTCCTTTGTCCCTTTTCCCTCTTGATATTTATGGGTTTATTTATATTTTTCAAATCAGCTTCTACATTTAAATGCCATGATGTAAATTTGTATGCAAGTTGTGTGAACATTAAGGAATTTAGGCCAAACTCTACAAAATTAAATTCACAGAAAGAAGAGCAAACAAATTTGTTAACCGCAGGGATGCCAGCACTATTATTCCTATGTATTCAATTTGGTTTTGAGCTTCCCAGATGCCAAGGGCATGATGGTTCATGGAATTTTTATTACACTGTAGAAAATAAGGTAGCAATTCTTTGAGAAAGAGAGAATTTCCTGGAACTTAACTTGTGAGATCTTGAGTAATAAACTTTTATTTTTTAGTCTTGCATTCTCAATTTGTTTGCTTCAAGATTTGGAAATAAACAGACAGAAGTGACGTAGAAAATTAAGAAAAGTCTTAATATGACGTTTGGCCTCCAGGGCTATGTTTTTTGTTGTTGTCGTTTTTGGAAGAGCCTTGATTCAGTCAGTTTAGCATCGATGAGCCCAGGCCCCCTGCTGCCAGCATTATGTAGAAGTCTCGCCCCCAGGGTAGGAAAGACAGACATGGAAGAGAACTCAAATTTACTTCCCACTATTGCATTTGGTAAGGGCATTGGAACATATTCTGTACCATTTTTGAAGCATTCACTTTGACTTCAAAGTGATATAAGAGGAGTTAATTGGCCTGGATCTTCCCTCTCCTTCCCTCAGGGTTGAGATGGGTCTTGGCAGCGCAGGTCAAATGTGAAGGTGTTTCTGTCTTGGACCAGTTGATGGACTTCCTGTGACGTCACCAAATGCATTCATGCTACCCACTCTTACATTGCACTTGCCTACTGGGGATGACTTTTGCCTGAAGACCTCCCAAGCCCTACAGATCTGTCTTGGTTATAGTTTTCTCCATCTCTCCAGGCAGTGATTTTCTATTTTATTAAATAAAATAAAATAAAAATTAGTTTTTTTTAGAGACAGGGTTTGCTATGGTGCCTAGGCTGGTCTTGAACTCCTGGACTCAAGGGATCCTTCTGCCTCAGCCTCATGAGTAGCTGGGGTTATAGGCACAGGCCACCCAAGCAGTGACTGCTGAGATGTAAATGTCTTGGGAAGGGCGGGGAATCTGCTATCAGACACTAATGGTCCTGGTAAAGTAGTTGGTGGGAACTACTTTACCAGGGCCATTTCCTCCCATGGTGGGAAGAACTTCGGGTGGGTGCTTTTAGGTCTTCCAAGTAGAAAAGGAATCTAATGCAGGGGATTGGAGGTTCTTACGGTCAGCAGAAGCGCTGGGAAGCAGCTGCTTGGTAGGTGATTCAGTGTCTCCCTCAAAAAGTGCCCATCCTGGGTCTCTGTAACCTCAGCAGGGCTGCCTTTGCACTTGCTTGTAGCTCCAAAGTGGGTGATTTAATCTCAGTCCCTAGATTTGATCTCTGTCCACTTATCTGCCTGCATCTGCCACTGGAGATCAATAAGGAGTTCTCCCTTCTTTCCTCCTTCCAGATCTTACACAGCAAGTTCATTGGTTGACCCTAACCCAGAGGCACATAGGAACAGGGGTTCTGGGAAATATGGCTTTTCCCTGCAGGACAGAGACATGGAAGGTGAGGCTGGGATGCTCAGGGGCCAGTGAGAGCCCAGGGCATTTCCTCATCTCTGTCCAGGGACTGTGGCCTTCCTCTCCTTCCCCCACTGCCACCAGCCCATGAGGGCCTGGTTATGGGTGCAGGGTAGAAGATCTGTGCTGGGTATGGCCATGCTCAAATTTCCACTCTCCTACCCCAGCCTTCTCCAGTTTCCTGGGTCTGGTTTTCTTTCCTCTCTTGAAGTCCTGGAGTGCTCTGGTGTCAGCTTTGGTGTCACTCTTAGGGGAATCTGACCCCTGAGACTGGGCAGGCCCCATTGTTTGCTCTTATGGGACCCCGTGTGTCTCCTTCATGGCATGCATCCCATCTGCAGCTCAGTGCTTATCTGTGGAAGGACTTGTTTACTCTTCTGGGTCCCTGCTCGGCTAAATTCCACGAGGTCAGGAGTTGTGTCTTTCTTGTTCACATCTCTATTCCCAGAATTCCTCACAGCGTGGTCCTCAAAAAATATTGTTTGAATGGAAGGGTAAAGTCACATTGTCCATTTTTTTTTTTCAAAGCTAGGTCACTGCTTAGGAAGCTTTGTAGGACAGTTAATGATGAAATTTAATAAGAATGGTTCATCATTTCTCCCTAGTGGTAAAGAACTCCACCATTTACAAATCGCTTTCTCTGTATTCATTCATTCAGTCATTCATGCATTCATCTAGGAAGTCTTTTTGAAATGTCTACCATGTACCTGACAGAGTAGGTCTGCTGTTTACTGAGTGATTTTACAAACTTAAGATAGGCTCAGCACCATGGAGGGATGGCTTATTTCTAAGTGGCTGAGAATCAACATATATCTACCTTATTACTTTGCCAAAGGCCCCAGCAGTGGGCCTTTGGGTGCCTCAAGGAATATGTAAATGTAAACAAAACAAGTGATGGTAGTAATTATTATCAGCTGTCCTGGTTATACCCTCTAAGTGGTAGATTCATAGAAAATGAGTTTTAGGAATAGAGTCATCAGTAAAAACTGATGATTGAAAGCAGGTATAATTATGATTTTTAGCGTCTTCGCTCCTCTTGGTGCAAATGCAGTGTATTTAGAATTGATTCTGTGCTTTTGAAAATATCAGCCTGCTGAAATCCCTTATTAGCAGGAACTCACTGTGGATTAAATGAAATTCTATAGCCTAAGGAAATGTATCTGTGGCTCAATAGTCTGGACACATGAGAAGTGTTACACAAGGGAATGTGATTTATGAAAAAGTTTTCTGACTTGGCTGCAGTTTTCCTTGAGTCCATAAATGCCAAAACATTTAGGCAATAGTCTAAATATTTACCTGATGGGCATGAACTGTCATAGTAAGGGCTGGGTGTTGGAAAGCCACAAGCAGTGGGGGTGAAGGGGCGTCCTTGACCCATGCTGCCCCACAGCTCTCTCTTGGGCCTCCCTTCCCGACCCCTCTCCCTCCCACCCTTTCATCGGGCTGCTTTCTGGAGATCTCAGGCCTGTGCCAGCCCCACCTCTGCTGGGCAAAGCAAGTGAGGAGATGCTGCCTCTCAAAAGAGAGACCCAGCAGAGCCCTGAATCTTGCAGCTAGCTTGGCACGTTTTTAGTTCCAGGGTCCAATCAACACTAGGTCTCCCAGCTGTAAGAGAAGTCCCTGAGACACTTTTTGTGGCTTTGTTGCAAGGCTAAAAGGACAGTTGTGTGATCCCAATAGAAATGTCTGCAGGCTTGAGTTCAGTTGAGTCCTCAGCAGAAACTGGCAGTTGTATCACGGAGCTGTTTGCTCTGTGCTGTCACCCACTCTAGCCAGAGGCATCGGAAGGGGCAACTCTGCCCCAACTCCTCCTTGGTCAATGCTGGCAAAGAGATGCCAACAGGGTGAGGCCGATCATGGTTCTCAAGATGGGGCCACCCTGGTCAAAGGTTCTTGGAGGGCTCATGTCCTGGGCTGGGGGCAGCAGGAAGATCGATGCTGCATTGAAGGCACTGGCCGCTAGTATTCAGTAAAGAATGGGTTCCATCCTGGCTGACTTGGAAAGTTTTGGACATTTCCATGTAACTGTCATATTGAAGCTGGTTCACTGAGTTCTTCCTCGGCCTTTGAATTGCTGATTTTTTTTTTCCAGTTAAAAAAGGACAAGTAAACTGATGAGCTCTTGGGTGGCATGTGCTGTTCTCAGCCATGGGAGGTGGTGGTAAGCTGGGGCCACACAGCATGCTGGGTGACTGTTGAATTCAGCCAAGGCCATGCTGAGCAGGAGGGGGCATGGCAGAGTCACACGTGTAGAAGGTGCCCACCTGAGAAGGTGAGAATGGAAATGTTTCCTTGATGGGTTTGCACAGCTCCCTGGAAAGAGGAGACTTGCTGAGAGCAGCAAGGTGACAGCAAAGGTTCACAGCTGCAGCACACTGTCTGAATCAGTGCTTGCCCCTGTGGAGTTCTGTATGGATTTTATAACAAGCCTGTGACACTGGCACCATGTGCCTGCCATGGGCCACCACGGAGACCTGCCAAGTCCCCATGAGGAATTTGGGGTATGGGGGCCTCCTGCTTTGGTGCCATCCCTAGTGATCTCTGCTTGGAGCTGGTATTTCTCCCTTTACCTTTGAGTGGGACCACGCCCCTCTGCTTGCCCAAGGCTCCCTGTGCCTCCTGACTCTTCTCTGCTGCCTGAAACCCTCCTCGACTCCTCCCTCTCCCTCTGCATTCCCCAGGGTCTTCAGGGTCAAGCTCAAGGTTTGCCTCACCTCCAAAACCCTCCTCAGCCACATTGCCTAATTTATTCCTTTTGCCCAAATTCTATAACTGAGAAGAGACCAGATCATCTAAGCGGCCCCAGGGAGGCAGCCCCGGGGCAATTAGAGCATTGTGTCTATGGAAACACACATAGTACTGGCATCCCCCCCCCCACCAAGCTCTGTACCCTGTGAAACCCTGGGCCCACGTCTATTTCCAGCCATCCCTGCTCCCAGGAATCACGCCATTCCTCCACAGTTTAGGTACCCGGCCTTGACCTTTACCCCAGCAATTCCATCCGGGTATTTCAGAATGCTTTGCAACATGCAGGTGGCTTCTTAGGAGTGGGGGTATTTGCCAACAAACCAACCATGAGCCTGCATCCAAAGAAAGCCTTCTACAGCCACATGAAGACAGTGTGATGCTCTCGATGCTTGGGAAGGCCTCGCAATGCACATGGGGGCAGTGATTGAAGGAGTCAAAGAGAATTTCATCTGCACACATGGCGGTGGCTAGCTGTCCAGTGTGCAAATCCAAAGACGTCTCCAGTCACACCTATGCTTCCCAGCCCTTCTTTCCTCCTGTGATGGAGTTAACCCATCCCTCCCCAGTGGTCCACAAAACAATAGGCTTTCCCAGTTGTTCTCAAGAGCTCCTCTCCCCTCTACCTGAGGGCTCCCAGCCATAAGCCCTCTACCTGAGGTCTCAAAGGGGTCTGGAAAGGCTCTGGGCAAGCCGACAGCAACCGATGTGAAAATACGTGGTTCACTCGCACACTCAGCTCCCCATCTGGTCCACTCTAGTTATTTATTTCAAAAATCTGAGAGCAGCTTTTTTATACACAAGTTTCCTTATGTGGGGAAAATGTGAATAACATTCGTTCTCATTGGGGTGGAATTGAAGATATCTTTAGGTGTCACTTAATAGTCGGTGCTGAAAGGGCCATTTCACCCTTAGCTAATTTTTCTAGGATTTCTATGGGACCAAAGTGGGTAAGGGGACAAGTATATTTGGTTCTGGGGGGCTCTTATCTCCCAGCATCGCCTTGTATTGACTCCTTTCAAAGTAGAAAACCCTCCCAGTCTGTTATTTCTAGAAGGAAGCCTTGCCTTTATCATCATCTCACTACCATAATCACCATCATTATCATCACCATCATCATCACCATTATCACCACCACTATCATCATTATCACCATCATCATCACCATCATCATCATCATCACCACCATCACCACCTCCACCATCATCATCATCCTCGTCGTCATCATCATCAACATCAACATCATCTTTTACTAAAGTGAGAGATAGGGCCAAGTCCATTGAACTGTGTACCTTTAATTCTGACAAGCTTTCCCTTCCTCTCACTTTCTCCAGCACTTTTCTGAGCTTCTGGTATAATAAGTTTTAGAATTTGATTACAGCACCATCTACTGGGTACTAGACTTCCCATTTTTCTAGGCCTTTCCTATATGTTGACGTTTGCTTCTTCTTTCTGTTTTTTCCTCCGCTCTCTCCTGCTTTTTCCCCCATGAAAGTAACAATTGTTAGAAAAGGTTCCATCAATTAATTCCTAAAAGTGAAGCTGTTCTAAAATGAGGAAAAGCTTACATCCCTTGCCAATAAATACTCACAAAGACAATGGCCGATGCTTACTGCGATGCATTTCATATAATTATTTCCCACGATCAATAATCTCATCAGTAGGCTCAGTGATGGGGACATCACGGTAATGAATGGCTGGGTCCAGCGGCCATCAGAAGTGCTGTCCTTATCCCTGTCACCTCTGAGCTGCCCAAGGGCATGACGGGAATCAGGGCTCTGCCTGGCCAAAGGATTAATCACAGTTACCCCCAACTCATATTCGTGTAATTTGCCTTCCTAATGCAGCCTGCCCTGAATTGATCAGCATGGATTTCTTGCTGCACAATAGGCCACTCTTGTGGTGTAGAGAAGAGTGAGAAGGACTCTGTGTACATGGCAGGGGAGGGACAAATTGGATTAGTCACGCTCAGGAAGTAACAAAAACTGAATCACACCAGACCACTGCTGAAGCATGTTTCTGGAAGCCAGGCTAGAACTTCTGGGGACTTTGGGAAGGGAAGGAGAGATGGCTGCATGCACTCACAGTGTTCTTTAGGGGCCAGGCAGAGACGTGGGCCTCCCCGTCTCAGTCAGGGCCACAGGAGGAGCAAGGAGCAAGGACAGCAGGAAAAGGGACTTTCTTGTTGTGATCTTTTAATTCCCAGTTCCTAAAGGGCACCTACTGTGCTTTTCCAGAGACCTTTAAAAGAAAAGTCCCAGGATTTGGAACTCTGAGGTGCTGCCTACTATGGAATATGTAGGGATGGAGGCCATGGCTTCACAGTTGTAACTGAGTGGCTCAAATCAAATGCAAACCGCAGGATCCTTCCTTTTGCCATAGCAAAGGCTACTTAACCTCTCCATTTCTTTCACTCTAGATGTAGTTGTGGTGGGTAGTAGGGAAAAGTCTCCATCCATGGAGTATTTCCTACTCTTAGACAATGGTTCCCAAGTTTGGCCCTGGCTGGTCCATTTGGGGACTGGATCTTACTGCTCTCCACATACTCTGAACCTTTTCTCACCTCAGTGCCTTTGCATAGGCTGGTCCCTCTGCCTGGAATGCCTTTCTCTCCATTCTTTCCCTGTAAAACTCAGCTCAATTGGCAGCTTTGAGGTGAGACCTTTATTGTCTCCCAGCAATTAGTCTGAATCCTGTTGTATCTGGTTCGTCCCTGGGGTGTAGGATGTGCCACCTTCCCTTTTAGTTACTTGTCTGGTGCCTTCCTTCCTATTGAGCCAAGAGACAGGAGACCCCACCTCTTCTACCGTGGTGTCTGTACTAGTTTGTTCTAGCATTGCTACAAAGAAATACCTGAGACTGGGTAATTTATAAAGAAAAGAGGTTTAATTGGCTCACGATTCTGCAGGCTGTACAGAAAATGTTATTCTAACATCTGCTTGGCTTCTGGGGAGGCCTCAGGAAACTTACATTCATGGTGGAAGAGGAAGCGGGAGCCAGCACTTTACATGGCTGGAAGAGGAGGAAGAGAGAGAGGGAGGAGGTGCCACACTTAACCAAATCTGAAGAGAACTCACTCACTATACCGTGCCAAGTGGGGATGGGGCTAAACCATTCACGAAAACTCAACCCTCATGATCCAGTCACCTCCCACCAGGTCTCCAACACTGGGGATTATAATTTGACATGTGATTTGGGTGGGGCCACAGATCTAAACCACATCAGTGTCTCTGTATCCTTGTAGCCTAGCACACAGTGCTCTCAATCTCAGTTTGTTCATTTGTTAGCTCACTTGTACTGAGTGTACTGAGCACCAGCTTGGTTCTTAATGCTGGGGACATGGTGATAAACAAAGTGGTCTGCTTCTGTCCCTGTGCAGCATGTAATCTCGTGGAGGAGGCAGACGTTAGTTGAATAGCCCCATAGGTCTGTTCAACAGGAGGATGAGGGCCTCAGAGACATTCAGCAAGCACAATAGGAACTGACCTGGTATATCAGGGGAAGCTTCCTGAAGCAGGTGACTTTTGACCTGAAATCCACAGGGTGGGGCAGAGGGACAGAATGAAGGTGGGTGAGACAGTGGGTAGGGAAAGTGTGTCAGCAAAGGGAAGGTCTTGCAGGAAGGGTCTGATCATGAAGATGTTTGGCAGGTATGGGTTGAGTTGCATCTCCCTAAAAACTGCTCAGTCCTGGTACCCGTGAATGCAACCTCATTTGGAAATAGGGTCTTTGCAGATGTTATCAAGTGAAGATGAGGTCATATTGAAGTAGGTTGGGCCCTAAATCCTATATGACTTGTGTCCTTATAAGAAGAGTGGAGGGAGACACACAGGGAGGAGAATGCCATGTGAGGACACAGACACACGAGGGAGGTCGCCTTGTGACAGTGGAGGCAGAGAGGGAAGTGCTGCAGCCGGAAGCCCAGAAACCCCAAGGGCTACCAGCCACCCCTGGAAGCCACGAGAGGCAAGAAAATGTCCTCCCCTTCAGCCTGCAGAGGGAGTGGGGCAAAATCCACACCTTAATTTTGGACTTCTGGCCTCTAGACGGGGAGAGAATAAATTTCTGCTGTTTTAAGCCACTAGGTTTGTGGAGATTTGTTATGGCAGTTCTAGGGAATATAGAAAAGGTAGGTTTGGGGAAATGAGAGTGTGGCACAGCATGGCTGGTCTGAGGAGCGGGGAGGAGAGAGGAGAATGAGATGAGGCTGGCGGTGTGGGCAGCAGCCAGCATCATGGCGGCGTGTTGGTTGTATTCAGGATGTGCTTTTCATCCTAAGAGCAGTGCATTTTAGGAACACACCCTTCTCTGCTGGGGTATGGGGTGCCCTGGAGGCCAGGACTGAGAGCAGTGTGGATGGATCCGGGTGGCTGGTGATGTCCTAAACTAGGTGGCAATGGAAGGAAGCTGAGGGATGGGAGAGATAAATGGTAAATGGTTGAATTTGGAATAAATAAGAGAATGAGTGGGACCATGCCACCTACAGAGGAAGAATGAAGACCGACTTTCAGGAGAAACTCCCTGCATTCTGGAGCAGAGGAGTGACCTTGGGACTGAAGAAGGGTTGTTACCTCTCTTCTATAACAAGGATGATTTAAGTATCATCATTATGGGTCCTGCCCTAAAGGTCCCCACAGCAACGTCATGCTATCTCATGAAAGCTGCCAAGAGGCTGCTGCTGTCCCCAGGCTACAGATGGGACAGCCTTAGAGAGGTTCAGTAACTTCCCTCATGTCCCCAGGGATGGCAAAGTGCCAGCACTGGAAACCAGTTCTCCATGCTTCCTCAATGCCTGTCCAACTTTCTTCTCACCGCGCGACTATCAGACACCTCCTGTGTGTGCTCCCTGACTCCATCAGCACACACCAGCCAGGCCAGAGCCTACTGAAATGGTTCTTAATCTTTTTTCTCTTTTAAATGTTATTTTATTCTGTCACGTTATCTGCATCTTGCTTCTTTGTGGGGGTGGAACAAGGGGAGAGTTAAAAGAATGCAACAGATACACAACTAAAAGAAACAGAGGGAACAGAGGGCCAGATCAGATAGCACTGCCTGCTGACAACACCTCTTGGAGTCAGCCGGTGGCACCAGCACCTTCAGAACATGAAGTGTTTCTACAGAGGAGGAAACTGGTCTCCTGGGTGGAACTTAATAGAGACTTCAGGTTTAAGATGATGGTGACATGGAAGTGTAGATCTGGTGCCTGGTGCTCAGTTAAAGATGAAACAGGACAGAAGCTTGGAGCATCTAGTATCAGTCTTGGGCTGTCTCACAAAAGATCTTCCCCTTATGATGAACAGGAGGATTCTGTAGCCTTCGGGGATAGCCTGGAGGGACAGGAGGAGGCAGTGACCAGACCCATATTCCAATCTGGCTCTGCTGCACCCTTGCTGTGTCTTTGGCTTCTCTGGGCCTCAGTTTTTTCATCTGTAAAATGAGGGACCGGACGAAATGACCTTATGTTCTACTCAAAAATGCAACAATCATAATCTTATTCTTAACATATCATTAAGACATAAAATTAGAGTTTATGTATTCCCTGCCAGTTTGAGTTATCTTGAATCCACAGCATCAGAGCTCACCACTGCCCTCTTGGTTCTGGCTTTGGCCTTAGCTCTCAAATGAAATGCAATTCTTGGATTCAAATGCTATCAGTAGGTCAAGTTTTTTGTTTGTTTGTTTTTTTCTAGTGTGTTTGTCAAAGGGAAAGGGAAGGAGCTGCTGCTGTTGGTGATGTTCCTATATCACGTCATGTCCTGTGCAGGCCCAGGGTCGCTGACCACCCTTCTGGTCCTTGTTTTCCTTTATTTCTGTTGTGCTATACCACCAGCCCACTGAGGGTATTTCTGTTGCTCCATCCCACCAATCCCACTAAATGACAAAAGCTAACAAAGTGCATTTTGTGGAGGTGGGTGTATCCTCTAGAAAATTCTAGTAGTGTAATGGCCAAGGGAATTTGTTGCCAAATTTCCTTCTAAAGGGGTTGATTTTGCTACTTAACGAACAACCCTAAAACTCAGTGGCTTAAAAGAAAAATCATTTATTCTCCTGGGCCTTCAGGTTGGCTGGAGATCTGATCATGGCTGGGCTCATTTGTGTGTCTGGGAATCTGCCAGGGATCAGACCATCTAGGCTGGGCTCAGCAGGGTTGGTTCATCTCTCCTCCATGTGCCTCTCATCCTCCCGGGGGCACTGGGCTAACTTGGGTATGTTCTTATGGTCATGGCAGAGGCCCAAATGGGAAAGCCCAACTGCATAAGCACTTTACAAATGTTTGGCTACATCATATCCACTCACTCTGTCAGCCACAGCAAGTCACATGGTCACTCCAAAGGCAAGGACAGGGAGGTATCCTCTGCCTCTTTAGTGGGGGAAACTGCAAAGTCATGTGGCAAAGGGTGTGGACACAGGGAGGAACTAAGAAGCAGGACCCTTAATGCACTTTGTATTTCTACAAATCACATGTGCATACTGATACTATCTCTCTTTCATATTTGTACTTTCCTTCTCCCAGTGACAACTGTGCTTCTCATCTACATCAATCTAGTTGCTCATCCTCAAGGCACCCAAAATAGTGTCAGAATTACTATCCCAAGAGCACTACCACCAACAAACTCACTAAGTTAAAGTGCAAGATTTTTTTGTAGCTATTCTTATCCTTTGAATACATCCCACTAAGTGTGTAGAGTCAGAGCACTGAGTTCAAAAATTACTTGAACTAATTCTTTTTTCTGAATGGTTTTAAGTTTGATATGCATATAGAATCATTTGTTTCTGTTTGTATTAGATTTTAGGGTTTGCTTTTGTTTATCCTTTTTTACTTAGTATTTTTTAAATATGTAAAACATGCCATGGTTCAAAAGACAAAACCAGGTAAAAAGGAATACTCAGAGAAATCTCATCCCTAAACCTCCTCTCTCCATGCCATTCCTACTTACTCCCTATAGGTAGACATTTTTATTAGATTTTGGTTTATCATTCTGTGTGTCTTTTTATGAATGAGCACGTGTGTGGGTATAATATGTATATATGTGTATACATATGTATGTTTATTAACTCTATTGAGTGGATATGCATTAGTGTATTCAAACACTCCCAGGGGTGCACATTTGGTGGAGGTCAGTGTATCGTTAGGAAAAATTCTAGTAGCACAATGGCTGGGTGAAGGGAATTTGTTGCCAAATTTCCCTCTAAAGGCATTGTGCTATTTTGTAGTTGTGCAATCAGCATATGAGAGTTAACACAAGCCCTGTCTTCATGAGGATATTGAGGGAGAAGAAATGAAAGTTTGGGTAATTGTCCAGTGACTTGAGCTTTTGTGACAGGGAACTTCCAGTTTCCCAAATTAGTAATTGTGCGGCACAGGTGTGATTGGTTAGAATTTTCTCTGTGATCACCTCAGAACATCCGTTTTGCCAAAAGCGTTATTCCCTTTTTCTGTTCATTTTCTAAGGCTGCTTTAACAGATGATCACAAACTTGGTGGCTTTAAACAACAGAAATTTATTTTCTCACAGTTCTGGGGGCCAGATATCTGAGATCAATATTGATATGGTTTGGCTCTGTGCCCCACCCAAATCTCATCTTGTAGCTCCCATAATCCCCACATGCTGTGGGAGGGACTCAGTGGGAGATGGTTGAATCAATGGGGTGAGTCTTTCCCATGTTGTTCTCGTAATGGTGAGTCTGTCGCATGAAATCTGATGGTTTTAAATGGGAGTCTCCCTGCACAAGCTCTCTTTGCCTACTGCCATTCATGTAAAACATGACTTGCTCCTCCTTGCCTTGTGCCGTGATTGTGAGGCCTCCCCAGCCACATGGAATTGTAAGTCCATTAAACTGCTTTCCTGTATAAATGACCCAGTCTCAGGTATGTCTTTATCAGCCACGTGAAAATGGACTAATACAGTGAATTGGTACCAGTAGAGTGGGGTGCTGCTGAAAAGGTACCTGAAAATGTGGAAGTGACTTTGGAACTGGGTAACAGGCAGAGGTTGGAACAGTTTGGAGGGCTCAGAAGAAGATAGGAAAATGTGGGAAAGTTTGGAACTCCCTAGAGACTTATTGAATGGCTTTGACCAAAAGGCTGATAGCAATATGGACAATGAAACCCAGGCTAAGGTGGTCTTAGATGGAGATGAGGAACTTGTTGGGAATTGGAGCAAAGGTGACTCTTGTTATGTTTTAGCAAAGAGACTGGCAGCATTTTGCCCCTGCCCTAGAGATTTGTGGAACTTTGAACTTGAGAGAGATAATTTAGGGTATCTGGCAGAAGAGATTTCTAAGCAGCAAAGCATTCAAGAAGTGACTTGGGCATTGTTAAAGGCATTCAGTTTTATAAGGGAAGCAGAGCATAAAAATTTGGAAAATTTGCTGACAACGTGATAGAAAAGAAAATCCCATTTTCTGAGGAGAAATTCAAGCTTGCTGCAGAAATTTGCATAAGTAACAAAGAGTGGAATGTTAATCCCCAAGAGAATGGGGAAAACGTCTCCAGGGCATGTCAGAGACCTTTGTGGCAGCCCCTCCCATCACAGGCCCAGAGGTTTAGGAGGAAAAAATGGTTTCGGGGGCCTGGCCCAGGGTCCCTCTGCTGTGTGCAGTCTAGGGACTTGCTGCCCTGTATCCCAGCCACTCCAGCCATGACTAAAAGGGGCCAAGGTATAGCTTAGGCTGTTGGTTCAGAGGCTGAAAGCACCAAGCCTTGGCAGCTTCCACATGATGTTGAGCCTGTAGGTTCACAGGCATCAAGAACTGAAGTTTGGGAATCTTCGCCTAGATTTCAGAGGATGTATGGAAATGCGTGGATGCCCAGGCAAAAGTTTGCTGCAGGGGCGGGGCCCTCATGGAGAACCTCGGCTAGGGCAATGTGGAAGGGAAATGTGAGGTTGGAGGCGCCACACAGAGTCCCCACTGGGGCACCACCTAGTGGAGCTATGAGAAGAGGGTCATCGCCATCCTTCAGACCTCAGAATGGTAGATCCACTGACAGTTTGCACCATGTGCCTGGAAAAGCCGCAGGCATTCAATGCCATAAAAGCAGTGAGGAGGGGGCCTATACCCTGCAAAGCCACAGGGGTGGAGCTTCCCAAGACCATGAGAACTCACCTCTTGCATCAGTGTGACCTGTATGTTAGACATGTTGTCAAAGGAGATCATTTTGGAGCTTTAAGATTTGACTGCCCCACTGGATTTTGGACTTGCTTGGGGCCTGTAACTCCTTTGTTTTGGCCAATTTCTCCCATTTGGAACAGCTGTATTTACCCATGACTGTACTCCCATTGTATCTAGGAAGTAACTAACTTGCTTTTGATTTTACAGGCTGATAGGCAGAAGAGACTTGCCTTGTCTCAGATGAGACTTTGGATTGTGGACTTTTGAGTTAATGCTGAGATGAGTTAAAACTTTAGGGGACTACTGGGAAGGCATAATTGGTTTTGAAATGTGAAGACATGAGATTGGGGGGTGGGCAGGGGCGGAAAGATTTGGTTTGGCTCTGTGTCCCCTCCTACATCTCATCTTGTAGCTCCCATAATTCCCACAGATTGTGGAAGGGACTCGGTAGGAGATGGTTGAATCATGGGGGCAGGTCGTTCCCCTGCTGTTGTCATGATAGTGAGTGAGTCTGATGAGATCTCATGGTTTTTAAAACGGGGGTCTCCTCTCTGCACAAACTCTCTTTGCCTGCTGCCATCCATATAAGATGTGACTTGCTCCTCCTTGCCTTGCGCCATGATTGTGAGGCCTCCCCAGCCATGTGGAACTGTAAGTCCATTAAACCTCTTTCCTGAATAAATTACCCAGTCTCAGGTATGCCTTTATTAGCAGTGTGAAAATGGACTAATACATATATCACTGGGATGGAATCAAGGTACCTGCAGAGCTGTGCTTTCTCTGGAGGTTCCAAGCAAGAAGCCATTCCTTACCTCCTCCAGCTGGGGTGGCTGCTGGTAGTCCTTGGCTTGTGGCCATGTCGCCCCAGGCTCTGCCTCTGTGGTCACACCTCCTTCTCCTCTGTGTCTGTGTATAAAATCTTCCTCTGCCCACTCAGATGAGGATGCATGTGCTTGAGTTTAAGAACCATCCAAATAATCCAAGATAATGTCTGTCTCAAGATCCTTAATTTAGTCACATCATATCTGTAAGGGTTCATCCTTTTTAATGCCATATAAGGTAACAGTCTCAAGTTTCAAGGATGAGGATGTAGATATATTTCGGTGGGGGCATTATTAGCCTAACACAATCACTTTTAATTTCTAAAGTGCTTCTATGCACATTTTCTCATGTCATTCTCAAAATTTTCATGAGAAGGATAAATCCTGTCTCACTGTACCGACTCCACAGGTGGGGGACAGTGACTTAGAGAGCTGAGGGCAGGTCTAGAAGAACTTCTGGGGCCAGTTTGTTCCCAAGAGGATGACTCCAGAGAGAATCGCCCCATTTCTGAAACCAGCAGGGTCCCAGATGTTGGCCTGGACCCTGCCACTAAATAGCTTTGTGCTAACTGATATCTACTAACTATATGGGGAGGATGAAAAAGCATGTTCTTTGTAGTCAGACAAAGCTGCATTTGGCTGTACTCAGTGAACTTGGGGGTTACTCACTTTCCTTGAGCCTTAATTTCCTCATCTGTAAAATGGGAATCATAGGAGAGGTGGGATAACATTTGCCAAACATGAATCCACCCTTAGACTTGAGATGCAAAGAAACGTTTTCTTTCTTTATGTTTCCACATGAAATCCCACCTGGTTTCAACTTGACCACTTGGCAAGAATCCCCCAGCAGTCACCCAGGGCCACTCTTCTCTTCCCGGGGACTTTGTTGAGATTCAGGGGGTAAGCAACTCAAGAATGGGCAGGTGAGGACTTGGGAGGTGAGGCCTCAGGCAGGTGAGGCCAGGGCCATTCACTCACCACCAGTAACTCCTGGCCCAGGTTCTCCCAGCCCACTGGAAGGTTTCTCAGAGGTTGTGATCTTGAGCAAGGCCACAAGGGGCTCCTGGCACTGTCTCCACAGGGGTCCTCCCAGGTAGGTGAGGTCCCAGTGCCCACCACTCACAGGACCCTCAAAAGTGCATCCTGTTCCAGTCCAGGTAGGCCCCCCATTCCCAACCTATCTTTGAAACCGAGAGCCTGACCCTCCCCTGCCCTCAGGGATGACCTAGAGAAATACCCTCAGGTTATTCAAAAACAGGTTCTGTTTAGGGAGGTCTCTTGGAGGTCCTGACAAGTTCTCTTCTTTCCAGAGATTAAAACCCCCAAAACCAGTGTCTGTACCCCCCGAACCCCACAGGGAGTGAGGAAATCTCAGACAGGAAGAGTCTGGTCCCGCTGGGGGTGAGGTGGGTGTAAGGAAGAAAATTCCTTTTATTCCCTAGAGCATATAACAAAGAAAAAAAAGAACAAGAAACAATTCACTTTCCAGTGCACACCCTGGGACGCAGCAGATGTGGGCTGCAGGTGACTTCCCTGTCACGGCACCCCACCCCCTGCATTTTCCCTGGCCACCGTCCACCCAGAACCCGGAAGAGCATGAAGGCCCACAGCCAGTCAGTGACAGTAATGGTGATGGGGGAAGGGGCTGCCTCTGTAGTTCATCCCCTGGCTGGGACTTCGTAGAAGGGAAGGTGGTGGCATTGGAAGGCGGATCCACTAGGGAACAGTGGGCTCAGCTATGGGAGACAAAATGGAAGGACTGAGTGGCCCGGGACCCAGGCCTTTGGGCCAGTGGGTCAGGGAGCCCTCTCTTAGGCTTTGTTGGGAGAAGACAACGGTTAAGTGCTGGCCCCTGGAAAGGGAGGCCCCTGGGAGAATGGGAGCTCTCTGGGAAGGGGGTGTCAGAAAGTAAACCTGAGAACAGCTAGGGCTGGAGGGTATGTTTTCATCTTCTAGGAAGTTGCAGAGAATGTTGGTCAAGCTGCAAGGGTGGGTGAGTTCTTAGAGGAGTGTTTGCAACTGTGGGAAGAGTCTGCCTTTGGGAAGCTGGCGGCGCCTGCACAATCTCTTTAGTGCAACTCAGCCTCACTCACAGGCTCGCTGAGAGGAGCGTGTGGCTCTACGCCTCTGGTTGTTCTGGAACAGTCTGAGTTTGGGGAAGAGGGTTAGAGTTAATTTTTCAGCAGAGGCAAGTGCTGTCCACACTCTCTCTAGTTTTCTATCCAGACCATGTGGAAGAGAATAAATGTGGGGCCGTTGGGGAGTCTCCGTGGTTCTTTTCGGGTCCCAAGCCCTGATTGCTTCTCACGCTATCGCTGTGGCCCCAGCAGTACTGGTAAGGAGCCAGGGTTCGGGGGGAGGTGCTTGATCTGTCACGCAGGGAGGAAGGAACAGCTGAGATGCAAGCCAGGTATGAGTGCTCCCCAGGGGTCCCCCCATATCTTAGCCAGCACGTGGTGGCCAGATGTACCCAAGACAGTTGTCTGGCAGCACCACGGGACTGGATATCCACTTAAACCTGAGGAGCCTGTACTTGTCTTGCCACCTGGGTAGGGTGTGGTATTCTGCGATGTTATCCATGCTTCTTTCTCTGGCATTTCCTCCTCTCCTTCTTCCATCTCCTAATATAGGCAGCAGAAGAGCAAAAATACAAATAATCTGCTTTTGACTTCCAGCAGCTTAGGTCTTAGCACAGGAAAATATTTGAAAGAATGCTAATCAATCAAAGCCAGTTCTTATTGCCCTGTGGCTAGATAACTTTTGGAGGGGATTGAAGGAAGAAGTGAGAGAAGAAGAGAGAGCTTTGGTGCTTGTGGGAAGGGAAGGAGAAGCAGACCCCTCTCTGGATCTGGGGACTGAGAGCAGAGGAGACACGCACCTTCAATTCCCCGGGGGAAGGCCTGGGAACTTGTGAAATCTCAGTACTGCCCTTGACTCATTACGGTGCCAGAGCTATAGGGCAGAAAGAGCCAGGCGTGGGTGTCTCAGTGCAGGGAAGTTGAGAGTCCCCAGAGAGGTACAGAAGCAGCCAGATGGCTCCTCAGTGTCGAAGAGGGGTTGGAGACAGTAGGAGTGGTGGTGGGGTGGAGAGGGAGAGAGACCATTTGGTTAAGCTGGGAGGCAGGAGCGAGGTAGGAGTCTCCATGGATCATCAGGACTGGCTCATGAACTGAGACCAGCAGGGAATGAGGACATGTTTGTGGCCATGCAGTGAGATGACAACAAGGACCAGACCCCACTGCCTGACATCTTAGCCACATGTAAGCCCCAAGTACAGCCCCAGGGCTGGCTGACGGCACTGAGTTAGTTGAAAATCAGTTTTAGAGAAAGGGGGCCTCAATAGAAATTCAGTTCACTTTCTTTAAGCAGAAGTTACATTTCTTGCTTTTCTGGTTTCCTAATGACTAGATTTTTCTAGCCCAATTTTTCCAGCAGAGAATTAATTCACCTTTGAAGCCACCTGCTTCTGGTCACTTAATTGTAGAGGAACAGACAGAGATCACACACACTCATACACACTGACACACACCCATTACTGTAGAGGAACAGAGTCACACACACTCATACACACTCACACACACCCCAGTTATTGTAGAGGAACAGCGATCACACACACTCATACACACTCACACACCCCCATTATTGCAGGGGAACAGAGATCACACACACTCACATACACACCCCCATTATTGTAGAGGAACAGAGATCTCTCTCTCTCTCACACACACATTATTGTAGAAGAGCAGAGATCACACACACTCATATACACTCACACACACCCCCATTATTATAGAGGAACAGAGATCACACACCCTCACACACACACCCCCATTATTGCAGAGGAACAGAAATCACACACATACACTCACACATACACCGCCATTATTGCAGAGGAACAAAGATCACACACACTCAGACACACATACACACCCCCATTATTGTAGAGGAACAGACAGAGATCACACTCACACACACACACCCATTATTGTAGAGGAAAAGCAATCACACACACTCATACATACTCACAAACCGTCATTGCGAGGAACAGAGATCACACACACTCATACACACTCACACATACAGACACCCATTATTGTAGAGGAACAAAAATCACACACACTCATACACACACGCGCGCATTATGGCAGAGCAACAGAGATCACACACGCTTATACACACTCACACACACGCTCCCATTGTTTCTGCAGAAAGAGTTGTGCAGACTTGCTTTCAGTATTTCAAAAACTGTGAACAATGCTATCATTTGACAATAAAAGCACAAAAAGAGAGACATTTAAAAATTATTTCCCCCTCTGCAATTACTACCCCAGGCCTTTCCATGGGCTTAGAGATGAGGGGAGCAGAGAATGATGCCCACCTCCACCCCCTCTTCTCATCCAGTGTGGCTCTGAAATATCTCTTAATAAGAAGAAAGGTAAAATATTACAGAATGTATTTGTTTATTTGACAAATGTTTGGTAAGAACATAGCAGACATTTACTGTGCATTTACTGTGGCCGTGCAACCCTTTACAAAAAGTTGGCTTCCTGTAATCCTCCTGACAAGCCCTCAGGGTCATGGCTGTGATGTTTGGCCTGTTTCAGTCCTGTGCCAAGGGCTAAGGATTCTAGAAAGAGCAACACCCAACCTGCACCCTGCAGAAGCTCATAGTTCAAGCAGCAGAGGTCAGTTCATCTCCCCACCCCTGCCAGAACGTGTGGGCTATGCAGACAGAGAAAGGAGCATCCAACTCTGACAGGCAGGAAGGCTTCCTGGAAAAGGTGATGCCTGAATTGGGACTTAAAGGATAATCAAGAGTTTGTTGGGGGAAGGGCAGTTGGCAATATGATCATGTCAATTTTACCAAATGCACCAAGGCCCTCTAGCCATACAAATTCTCCAACATGCCATAGATTGGCTACCCGCAGTCTCTGTTCCCTTGTCCCTGTGTGGGGTGCTCTCTGCCATCACCTGATTAATGAGCTCCCCCTCATCCTTCAAGTCTCAGCTGAGTGGCTGCTTGGCTGTGCTGTTTCCTGGACAGAATGAATCACATCCTCTCATACTTTCCCTGCCTCATCTAGGGAACGAGGTTGGATGAATGAATGATTGAATGAATGAATGCACAATTATCTAACCTCCCCACCCCCAAAAAATGAGGAGGAATTGGAATGATGTTGTTCTGCAGGGTCCCCTTAGATCATTATATTAATCCAAGTGTTTTTAATTACTTGAGGAAAAGAGTACTTTGTGTTGCAAGTAATGCAGAAGGCCAAATTACACAAAACAAACAAACAAAGCAATGCTGGGGCTCATTGTGAAAAAAAGAAATCACTGGCTGGGAGTGAGGAGATCCACATTCTAGTTCACGTAACTCCCTTCTTCAAACTTGGTGAACCTGTGACACATGCATGACACAGAGAATGAAAGATACAAGACACAGCGTGGTGCTGCAGGCTGGACTGCAGGCTCAGGTGTGAGCTCCAGGACAGCTCCCCACGTGGAGAGGGCTGAGTCCTAGTGAGGCCCAGCTGCTGCACCCATCCATGCCAATGGCAACTTCCACTTGCGTGCCATGCTGGAGACTCAGGTTGGCATCCCCAGCCCCCAAAGATGCTACTGTCTCCAGCTGGATGTCTCCCAGGCTCTTCAGAGTCACATTGTCCCAAACACCCATGGCTGCTTTCTCCAGCCCCCTTCAAGCCTATGCCTCCTCCCTGTCTCTGTTACTCCCACAGTCATGCACTCAGGTGTGCCACCTGACATCTGGTCTTCATAGTCTCCTCCCCCTCCTCTGGGCACTGAGGAGGTTCTTGGAGGTGGGGGATGCCCCATGATATGGTTTGGCTGTGTCCCCACCCAAATCTCATCTTGAATTCCCACATGTTGTGGGAGGGACCCAGTGGGAGTTGGTTGAATCATGGGGGCAGGTCTTTCCCATGCTATTCTCTTGATAGGGAATAAGTCTCAGGAGATCTGATGGTTTTATAGGGGGGAGTTTCCCTGCACAAGCTCTCTCTCTGCCTGCTGCCATCCATGTAAGATGTGACTTGCTCCTCCTTGCCTTCCACCATGATTGTGAGGCCTCCTCAGCCACATGGAACTGTGAGTCCAGTAAACCGCTTTTTCTTCCCAGTCTTGGGTATGTCTTTATCAGCAGCATGAAGATGAACTAATACACCTCACTCCAAGGGAAGAAGGAACCCCCTTCTCCCTGCAGTCCCTGGAGCCTCAGCCTGGCCAGAGAAGGGTGAGGAGAAAGCTTTGAGTTGGGCATGAGATTGGAGTTTTAAACTAGACACAATTTTAATAATGAAAATAACCTAAAAGTTTTAGAATCTGCCCAAGAGACCCTTCCAGGATATGCTGAGCCCCCAGGAAGGGACAGCTGGTGCTGCACCATTAGAGTGGCATTCAGGGAAGTAAAATGACTTGATATGCTCAGGCCACTCAGTGGAGGCTGGGTGTCCCGCTATTGCTGGTGGCTGAGAACTGCTGTCCTGCCTGGGTTGGCATGGATGTTCTGGCTCCTGTCCACCTCTGGGACCACACAGACCTCCTACTGGGCCTCCTGATGGGGAAAACCAGGGCCATGGCCGAGACAATCAGGCTCTGATGGTCAAACTGAATGGCCGTGGACAGTCCACAGTGAGATGGCAGGTGTCTGCCTGGCAGGTGTCCAGGTGAAGGAGCAGTGACCAGGTCCACCTGCGTTTGGGTTGGGCTTCTGGATGTGTTGTCCACATATGCAGGTGGAACACGGGACTGTTATGTGGCTTCCCTGTCAGACACCTGAGCTGGCTGCCTGCATTTATCTGGCTCGACACCAGGTACTTCTCGACACCAGGTACTTCCCCCAAACACAAAGCTAGGCTGTTAATGACAGCATAAAGATGGCACAGGATGTGCATAATCCAACTGAGGCTATTACAAGAAAGAAAATTTGGTGAAAGATGCCCAATGCATTGGGAAAGATGAAATGCCTCTCCATACATATGAGTTTTATCCAGCTAGAAATAGACTGTTTAAATAACTTTCTTAATTAAATAAAGAGGATATTTTAAAGTTAGATCTGGAAAACCCTCATACCTCCAGCGCATGGTTTCAATGAAATATCCCTTAACATGAAAATATAGACAGTTAGTTTTTTCTTCCAAAGTGAAATGCTGAGAGCCTTCCATTCCTGGTTTATTATGCTTTCTGTATCTCTGCTCATTTTTCACCAGTATTGCATTAAGTATTGATATTGATTTCTTGTAAATGGAACTGAAATAGATGGCCCACAGTTTTTGTTATTGTTCGGTGGCACTTGTATGTAATTTATTATGGCTGTAATGGAGGCTGCCCCTCGCTGCCACGGCTTAAATTAAATGTGCCACACTCTGGCCTCTGCTCGTCACCTGCATCTCTCATTTGATAGCAAAAATTATTATGTATAAAGTTTCTCTTTCCTTCTCACCCCTTCCATAAGAAACAATAACTATGCCCTTTGTATTGTTTTGAAAGTTTGTGTTGATGACATCCATCATTAGTGAAAAATATGAAAGTAGGAAGGGAGAGGACAATTTCCTCCTGGCAGCTGGGTTCTGTTTGGTTTCTGGGATGCCTGGCAGACAGGAGACCTGGAGTCCTGGCCTGGTTTTACTTCAACTCAATGGAGTGACCTTGGGCTAGTCCTCTTCTCCTTCAGACTGTGGTTTTGTGAAGATGCATCCATGGCTCACGTATGTGCAGGGCTCCAATGACAGCCCCTGCAGTCCAGGGCCAGGGAGCTAAGGTGCCCTTTGTCTGTGTGTTTTCCCTGTAGGGAGTGGCCCGGGATAAGCTGGTGAGATGGCAGGGTGGCACCTGAGTGGGCTTGGGCACCAGGCTGGCATGGCTGAGGACATCTCCTGAAGGCAAAATTGCCTGGGGACGAGCAGCTTTGAATGTCCCATCCAAGGTGCAGTGCAGGTCCACAGAGAGGAGGCACATCTTGAAGCCAGAGAGTGGCCCCCTCCACAACAGGAAAGGAAAGAGCAAAGCAAGGACAAGGGGAAAGTGTCCTGGCAAAAAAACAAAAACAAAAACAAAAACAAGACAAAAAAACACCCAACCCAAAACTGGAAATTCTCTTTCTCTTTCAGTTGAACCTCTTGGCAGGGCCAGTCCCGAAAAGCCACACCGAATAATCTTGGGGAATAGCTGTGCGACCATCCTTTCCCAGCATGCTCAGGATTCTGCAAATGTCCTCTGCCTTCTCTAAGGCCCCCATCTCCCTTTCAGGGTTCTGTAGCGTGTGTTCAACTTCTGGCCTGTGTCTTTCACTGTGTCGGGGTATTTTTAGGGGGATAGAATAGGGTGAGAAGCACCAGGAACCATCATGACTCGGGGGAATAGGCAGGCCCAGTATTAACGTGGCATGTGTGTGTGTGTGTGTGTGTGTGTGTGTGTGTGTATTTGTGTGAATGTGTGCATGTGTGTTTGCGTTTGTGCATAGCACCTCAAGTGTAGGCATCTTTATTCCCAAGACAGCCCTTGCCAAAGACAGGGTCAAGTCACATGCTCTTAGACCTGATAATTCTGCTTATGTGATTTTCACTTCAAATGATTTCCTGTTAGGCATAAAGGTTTCTACTAAAGAAAATTTTAAGGTCCTCACACAAGCCACTTCTGCTCCTCCACTTCTTAAAGAACCAAGTTAGATTTTAGTGCATTCAGCATGGGGCAAAACAGTGTCTATTAATTAGACTTTCATTTCTATTGACAATGGGGCCTACAGGCCTTGCACTGAGGTGGACACAGACCTTTTGTGGTGCTCTGTTGATCCTGGTTCTGCTCGTGGAAAATTAGGCCTGATTGCCCTATGAAGGCCCCTTCTCTAGTTTCCCTCTCTCACCTGCTAAGTCTCCATTCTTCCTCTAACTGCTTTAAATAGGTCAGCTGAGTTTCATTCTTCCTGTCATCAGGCCTTTGGTGAAGGCATCTGTGCTCTTGCTGAAGTCTGCAACATTTCCCAACATGCAGGCCAAGGGCCCTTCTCTTTCGGTCTGACCACTTGTCTGTTCATGCATGCATACTTTCATTCATTCAGAAAATGTATCAAGAAAAGAGCACATGATTTGGAGGCAGAGGTAATTCAGTGGTGTGCCGGAGTGGGATCTTTCCAGCTTGCGAAAGCGGATTGCTAAATTTGTAAGTGTTTTGCAGCTGGTTTTTAAACATATATTAAAAATGAAATTGTAGAAAATTGCAATTAAATAAATTATATCAAAAACAGAAAATAAATACTCAAAACTCATCATTTTCTAATTATTTTATAACATTGTATTACCATCTGTATCAGAGGTTTCCAAAGTTTTTCTATGAAAGCGCAGATAGTAAGTATTTTAGGCTTTCTTGTCTCTGACACACTATTCAGCTCTGCTGTTTTAAGGTAAAAGGAGCCACAGACAATGCATCAAAGAATGGGCATGGCTGTACTCCTGTAAAACTATTTGTAAACAGGTAGCACTAGATTTGGCCCATAGCCCAGGTCAAGTTTGCCAACTCTTGATCTATGCTTTTGAGGTTATTTATGTCTGTAATATCCTCCTGGTGGAAATACTGTATAATGGTTGCTCCCCAACTCTGCCTTCCATGAGCCCATGCTGGCAGCTTGGAATCAGCCATGGTGGGAGTATTTACACCACAGAAATTGGCAAACACTAACAATCAGTTCTCTTTTCCCAGAGAATTGGCTAAACATTCACGGGGACACCACTGGCTGCGTCTGAGTCTTGACTCCATGTTGTATTAGCTCCGTGGCCTTAGGCACGTGATTTACTTTCTGAGCTTTCGTTACCTTCAATAAAGGCAGAGACTGCGCCTATCCCAGAGCACTGGCAGGGGCTGAAGTGACACAGTGTGACCTAACACGTGTAAAGCACACAGCATGGGGCCTGGTTTAAGGGGGATTCACAGTTGAGACAAGAACTGGCTCTGGCCCCAGGAATTCTCAGGGTCCCGGAGGGAGAAGGTATAGCTCAACCATAGAACGTAAAAGAAAGAATCATAACCTACAGTGGAAAGATCTGATCAGCCACTCTCCAACCTGGGGACTTCTGACAGCTGATTCTTGGGCCTCAGAGCTATGGTTTCAATCTCAACCACGACCCTCCAGGCAAGCCCTCTGCAACCCAGCTCCTGCCTCCACTTCCCACTGCTGACCCGACCACACACCCTGAGACCCTTCGCCCTTCCTGATGCACAGTCACGCCCTAGAGTCCTTGTTTCCACTACCCCCCTCTTCCTGCGCCTCCCATCCCTGCCCTTGTCTCTGGACTCAGCTCACAGGCAGCCTCCCTCCGTAGCTTCTCAGCCACTCCCAGAGAGATCTCCCCATCTACAGGCTTCTATATCCTTGAGAGGGGATTCCACCTCTTCCCCGTGGCCTGTGAGGCCCTGCATGCTCTGGACCCCTGTATGAATCATGTTTGGTATTTTCTATATTTTATGATGCTTTGACATCTTGGGGACCTTACTGGCCAGAAAGCAAATTGCCTGCAAGCCCACCACTCACATGTAACCAACCAGTCCAGGGCCCATTCTCCACTCACCTTCTCTATCTCACTCACACACTAACCAATATTTCCCCTGCCCTAAACTACCCCTGAACCAGGTACCGAGCATCTAGAGACCACCCCAGAGTCCAGAGCTCCCCCAACACGATTCAGACTAGCTGGTCCTGGGCTGTTTCCTCTGCCTGGCCTGGCCTTTCCTGAGGAAACCACAATGAGGGCTCTGCTGGCCTAGGCTTCTGCCTCACTCTTTGTGTCCTGGCCCTACCCAGTCCTTCACCTCATGGTTCTCTCTCTTGTCACTCAATTGCCTCTATAAATTAAATGTGGGGTACAATCCTGAGACACCCTCCATCATCTCCCCAGCCTCCTCTCCTAACCCGCCCCCTGCACTTCATTCCAGATGCACTGGTGGCATGCCACCCCTCAGGCGTGCTGCACTTGGGCCTGCCCCAGGGCCTTTGCACTTGACTTTCCCTCTGCCTGCACTGCTCCACCCCCAGGTATTCTCACAACTCAGCCCCTCACTATGGAAAGACTTTGTCTTGTTGGTGCTTTGTCAGAAGACAGCCCATGTTCTCTAATAAAAAACCCATTCTACTACCACACTCACCTGGCACTCCCTATTCGATAACCTGCTTTGTTTCTCAATCTCCTACCAACACCTGGCATCAGACACATTTGTTTATTTCTGCCCCTTCTTCTTGAGTACAAGCCCATGAAGGCAGGAATAGTCTTGTTGAGCTCACGGCTGCATCCCTAGGACTTAGAGCCATGCCCAGGGTGGAGTAGGGGCTCAGGGAGTATTTGGTGCCTCCACTGGGGAGGGGAAGGCACCTCTGCACACCTTCAAGCCAGTACTGATCACCTGCTCTCAGTCATGATTTGTTGGTGCCCCCTCTGGGGCAGACACTGGGCCCCTGTGTCTGGGCATCTCCCTGGCACAGTCAGGTGAGTAGGGAGGCCCAGCTTGGGTTTGTGGACTTCTTGGTGTCTCCATATCAGGAGAGGGCTCAGAGCAGGGAGTGGACATTTACAAGTATGGGAATGAGGGAGGTTTCTTGGAGGGAGGGATGTGGGATTGGGCAGGAAGAGAAGGGAAGGGAGGTACATGGAGTTGCAGGCACCAGGTGTGCAGGGTGGAGAGAGCACTGTGGGCACAGTTGCTGAGGTAGGCAGGGGCTCTGGACCAACTGCTGCCCCATTTCCAGCCTCAGTTTCCACTCCAGGCCTTGGACAGTCTGCTCCCCGCGTAGGTATGCTCCCTCCTGCCTCAGGACCTTGGCACATGCAGCTGCATCCTGTAAAACATCCTTCTTGCCCCCGACTCCACCCCCAGCAGCACTGTCCTCTTCATGCATCCTTCTACTCTCAGCTCAAAGGTCAGAGAAGCTTGCTCTACCCTCCCAGACCCTGTCAGGGCCCTCTCCCACCTCCTCCCGCAATACTGCATTTTTCCTTGGTTAGGGATGGAATATTACAGTTGGAGGTGAGTACTTCCAGTAGGATTTGAGCTAACATTGCTCTCCCTCCCTGAATGGAAGTGCAGGGAGCACAGGGGCCATGTCTAATTTGCTCAGAGTAAAATCTCCAGCTCCTAGCACATGCCTGGCACATGACAGGCCTCGGCATGCAGGGGTTGGCTGAGTGAGTTCCAGCCTGGGAGTCGCCTGAATGCACTGGGGTGTCACAGGAGACCAGTCAGACAAAGCTGGTGGGACTTCCTGGAAGGATTTGAGGCACAGCCACAAAGCCCCTCCTGCCAAATGCCCAAGATCAGAGCACGTGAGTTTATGGGGGTCCTCTATACAGGGGTGGCATGGGTCCCCACACCTCCTTTTCATCAGCTCTACCTGGGAGAACTAGACCAGCTTTTGGAAACCAAACCCACGTAGGCAATAAGTTTGTTTGAGGCTTTAACAAATCAGGCCTTTTAACATCAGAAAGCCAGGCAGCGTGGCTGCAAATTGGAGAGATCATTTTTGTTTAGCTCCTGGTAAGTAGCTTTGTATGGAGGAAAGTAGAGCCAGGCCCAAGAGCAAGAAAAATACAGGTCAGGAGTCTGGGTCTGTCTAAACCTAAAAGATGCAAAAAATCTTGGATCCTAAGACCACGAGGCTCGGTTTTGGAGCTGTGGCACATGTAGGCATTGAGCCTCGATAGCTCTGAAATTGGGGCTGGACCTCCAGCCAGCCGCAGAGGCCTGACCAGTGCCTCGTTAGGCTCAGCACCCAACACCAGGGTGCCTGTATGTGATGTGTGGGGGCTTGCAGAGGCTGAAGTGAGGGGTTCTCTCTTCAGCAGCTTCCACTGTGATTTGTGGGGCAGGCTCTCACATTCCTTCAGAGCATAGAATCGGCTGGCCTGTTCCCAGGATATACCCAGGGCCTGGGTCAGCATCCACCCTGACCTCCCAAGGAATCAAGGGAGGGAGGGAGGAGGGAGGGAAGAGGGAAGGAAACAGGGAAGGGGGTTCCTTATTCTCCCCCAGCCCCATATTTTACTATGACAAGGACTTCTCGCCTCTCTCCTGCTCATGAAACTTCCTAGGCAACATAACCTTTTGGGTGGAGCAAAGTCACTGGATCCCTGAGGCTGCCATCCCCTTCCAGATCCCAGTTCCCCTTCTCCTCCTTTGTGGCTCCTTTGCCTCAGGAGGAATCTCTGTTTTCTCATCTGTAAAGACGATAGCTCACTTCTTTCATTATTTGGTCCGTTGAAAGTCAGAACTGAAAGTCAGAACTCAAAAGAGGAACAAGGCCACAGGCAGGGCCACACAGAGGTCAGTCCAGGTGGCAATGTTATGGGAGATTAATTTGGGAGCCCTTAGACACTCCTCCTAGTGCTTGACCAAAAAAGGAGAAGTGAGTATTTCATCTGGACTCTCATCTGCTTCTTATGTTGGTTTCCCTGCCTGAAGTTTAACAGTAAATCATGCCTGAAAACACAAGCCAAACGAGAGACTCCTGTCTCTTCCTTCAGGCTTGCACATGTTTCTGTGAAACTGGGGAACTGGCTTAGGATCTTGGTAGCATGCGGTGTTTGAAAAGCCCACCAGAAGGTATTTCCAAGCACAGCTGGAATATGGAGCCACCAGCAACTGGCTGGAGGGGACACTGTGCTTCAAGCCCGGCAGCATTAGAGAATGTATTGTGTGCCAGTGGGCCCCAGTGTCACCTTTTCTAGAGAGTCTACAGGCCTCTATCCTTGCGACCCCCTGTTGATCTGATAGGAATGGCACCACCACCATGATCATCATCACCACCATTTACTCCCTCAGGTACTGAGCGCTCATAGTGCACCAGGCTCTGTGGCCGAAAGCCCCTCACTCCTGCCAGGATGCCCAGGTTTTGTGTTGGCCCGAGATGTGCTTGTTCTGTGACCTTGGATAGGTTGTTCAATACAGCCTCAGGTATCTCACCTATAAAATGAGAATAATAATAATACCCACCTTCAAGGTCATCATGAGGATTAAATGAGCTACATACATAAAACTCACAGCAGACCTGTGGCTATAGTAAGTGTTCATTAAATGTTAGTTTCTGTTATGAATGCTAATGGTCCTCCCAACAACCCTGCATGGTAGGTGATTATCCAAATCTTCCATGTGAGGAAACTGAGGCTTACAGAGCTTTGGCAACTTGACCATGGGCTCAGAGCTGGGAAGTGGTGGCGCGGGGATGAAAAGTTAGGCAGGCTCACTTTCCAGCTCCCATTCTTAATCATGACTGTGAAGAGTTCCATATGTTTCCCTAATCTCCATCATCTCCTTTTGTGAGAAGACTAAGCAGCTTACAAAACACCACTAAGCAGTGTCCCTCTTGTTGAACATTTTTGCACACATCTCCCAGTACACACATACAAGGACATGTACCCAAGAGAGGGATGATCATGTCGTAGGCAGGATGACAATATAACTTATTGTTCAATCCAGGGCACTTTTGAGAGTAAAAGGGGCTGCTAATATTTATGCTGGGGCAACAGGTGTTTTCTCAGGACAATCCTAGTTTACCATGTACATGCATTTTAAACAAAATCTTTAATGAAGAACATAAGACTTTAGAAAACTTTTTAACCCCCAGGCAATCCCCCCCTGTACTTCATACTTATGACTTACAGGCTGTGGTTTTTTAGTATTTTAGTTCAGTATTTAGTTAAAATAGAAATTTGTGTAGATTTACCTGTATGTTTTCCATTTGATTTGCTCACAGTTTCTTCTCGTAGCATACACACATTTTCTGTTATCTTTTATTTTTTTCCCTGATGAATGTCTTTTAAATGTTATTTTACTGACTATAGATCTGTTGGTGGCAAGCATTTTATTTTTTGTTTATAAAATTTTATGAAATGACTTTTTATTTTGAACTATGTTGGGTACAAATTTTAGGTTAACATTTATGTTCTCTCAGTACTGAAATGGTATGGTTCCACTGTTTCCTGGTTGTTATTATCATTGTTGAGAAGTCTGCTGTCACTTTAATGTCTTTGTGGGTGGTCTGTCTTTTCTTTCTGGCTGTTTTTAATATTCCGTCTTTGTCTTTGGTGTTCTGCAGTTTCAATGCACTATATCTACACATATCTTTTATTCTTTTTGGATGTATACTTCCTGGATTTATGGATTCATGTCTTTTATCAACTTGGGAAACTTTCTTGGCCACTTTTCTCTGAAAAAATTCCATTTTCTGTATTCTTTCCTTCTGTGATTTTTATCAGATGTGATTTAGAACTTTTAATTTTAGCCTTCATAGATCTTAACTTCTCTTTCATATTTTCCATCTCCTTGACTCAAGTGCTACACTAATAGGTAATTTCTTCAGCTCTGTATTCCAATTCACTAATCTCTCTTCAGTTGTGCCTCATCCATTATTTAACTCATCCATTGCATTTCTGATTTCAACAATAGTTTCATTCCTAAAAGTTTCATTCCTAAAAGTTCTATTGGGTTATTTCTCAGATATCTTTGGTTATTTTGATGGTCTTTTCAAATTATTTTTGTAATGCCAATTTTAATTTCCTTTAACAGTTAATGCAACATTATTTCATATTATCTAACTAGTAATTATAATTTCTGAAATATTGGCAGTCCAGGTTTATTGTTAGATGTGTTTGCTAACTTTAAGTCATAGTGACTTGTTTTCTTGTGTGTTTGGTGGTCTTTTATTACAGGGCCATGTTTGTATGTGCTTAATTGGTAGGAATCCTATAGATCTAAATGCTTCCCTCTGAAAAGTCTTTGTATTAGATTTCTTTCTGGGACCTAAAAACGTCTACAAATTTGGGGTCACTTTAGACTGTTGATGGTCTGTAATTTAATATGGTAGTTTTAGGCTTAGCCCCTCCACCTTGCTGATGGCCCAGTGATTAGTGTCTCGGTTGCAGAGCTGATATTGACATTTGTGCTCAGTGCAACCCCATCTTTCCATCTGCTTAACGCAGGTTTTCTTTAGCTCAGGTTTGTTTTTCTTTGGGGTGAGGAGGAGGTCCTTGGACATTAAACTTATTTCTTACAAATCTACCAATAAAATAAGTGCAGCAGGACAGCCCTTTGGATAATATTAGCTTCCGTATTGCTGGAAACAGAAGTCTAGATGCATACATTTTCCAGGGATGAAGTGTCCATATCTAGAAAATAGGCAAGACAATATTGACTCCTTCGTGAGACTGCTTATGAGATAAAGTAACTGATGACTAAAGGAGTGGTGGCTTTCCAGAGCAGTGGCTACTGATGTTCCCTATTCTCCTGCCCCACTCCTATTTCCTGAAAGTGGACTGACCTACTCTTGACTCACATTTCTGATGAGCCATAGGCCAGGAAGTCTTGAATTCTGGGGTTTTCAGACCATTGCTTCAGCTACTCACTCCCTCCTTCTCAATACCCTTCATCTCTCTACAACTGATTCTAACCTGCTTCCACTTCATCTTGTCCCGCAGTCCTAAACCCTTGGCTTTGTGACTCTGGAACCTCTCTGTTTGCTTTTACTTCCTTTTCCCCTCTGCTCTCAATGTGTTAGGCACCCTTTCTGTTGCTGGCATTTGGACCTCAACTCTCCTAGCTCTGACTTTACTAATCTCTCCAGTCTTAGTCCCTCTTGTCATCTTGGCAAGAAACTCTTTGCACTAGCCTCACCCTATGCAGTCCAGCCAGTTCCAGGGGCTGATAGAGGGAAGGGGGATGTTGGATATGTTAGGGGCATTTTTATGGTTAACTTCTATGGTGGAAAGATCATTTGGAAATCACACTGAAGATTATTGTTGGGTGAGTAAGTTGGAGGGGATTTTACTTTGTATTTCGATATCTGTTTTTATTTATAAGTCACACATACATCTGTTTCCCACTCCACTCCACATCCTCATTTTCCCTCCAAGCATTTAGGAACAAAGAGGTTTCTAAATCCAGTGTAAGGGAAAGAGCCTGAAAACCTGTCAACAGATTAAACAAAGAGTAAATCTTCATGATTTGGGTTAGACAATGACTTAGATACGACATTCGAAGCACAAGCAACAAAAGGAAGAAATGGACAAATTGGATTCATAAAAACTAAAAATTTTTGTATCACAGGTGGTGTCATTAAGGAAGTGGAAAGACAATCCATAGAATGGGAAAAATATTTGCAAATAATATATCTGATAAGGGACTTGTATACAGAAAATATAAAAACTGTACAACTCAAAAAGACAAATAATACAATCTTACAAAAGGGCAAACGATCTGAATAGACATTTCTCCAAAGAAGATAAACAAATGGCCAGTAAGCACATGGAAAGATGCTCAGTTTTGTTAGTCATTGAAGAAATACAAAGCAAAATCACAGTAAGAAACCACTATGTACCCACGAGATGTCTAGAGCCAAAAAGAGACAATAGTAAGTGTTGATGAAGACGGGGAGAAATTGCAACCTTCATCCATTGCTGCAGCTACTTTGGAAAACAGTGTGGCAATTCCAAGTTAAATGGAGTTACCATGTGACCCAGCAATTCCACTCCTAGGTATATATCTGAGAAAGGAAAACATATGTCCTCATGAAAACTTGTCCATGAATGTTCATAGCAGCATTATTTATAGTAGCCGCAAAGCAGAACAACTCAAGCGCCCATCGTCTGATGAATGGATAAACAAAGTGTGGTTTATTCATACAGTGGAATATTATTTGGCAATAAAAAATAATGGGAAACTGATATAAGCAACAATACTATGACATTAATGAATGTTGAAAAAGTTATTCAGAGTGAAAAGAAGACATTACAAAATACCACATACTGAATGACTTCACTCATACAAAGTGTCCAGGATAGACAAACCTGTAGAGATGGAAAGCAGATTCCTTGTAGGGCTGGGGGTGACAGGTGGGAGTGACTGGGAGTAACTGCTCATGGGTACTGGGCTTCTTTTTCAGGTTATGGAAATGTTCTAAACTCAGGCTATGGTTATGGTTATACAATACTATACTAAGAACATTGTTTTGAGTGAATCATATGGCTGATAAATTTTATCTCAATAAAGCTGGTTTTATTTTTATTTTTTTAAAGTCAGCAATTCTTTTCCTTGTCTAGGAATTTAATTCATCCCTGTTAACAAAATGTTCCATTAAAATTAGGGTTGCCAGATTTAGCAAGTAACAGTACAGGAAGCTCAGTTAAATTCAAATTTCTGACAAACAAGCGATAATTTCTTAGTTATAAGTTTGTCCCAAATATTGCATGAGACAAACTTATAATGAAAAGTCATCTGTTGTTTATTTGAAACTCAACTGAGCATCCTGTTTTATCTTGTTCTCCCAATTAAAATGTAATGCAAACCACAGCGTTTTAATATAGAGCTACATTATTTTCAAAATCATCATCTGTCTCTTCATACACATCCCCTAACTCCAGTACCAGAGGTAACATTGTTTCCATTTTACAAAGCATGAACCAGACCTAGACAGATAAAATGAATGTGACCCTTCATTTTATCCATGTGACCCAGTAGCAATGCCGTGATCTGAACCCAGGTCTGCCTGACTCCCAAAGCCAGGCCCCCTCTACTCAAAGTGCAGGGCCCATGGCCACCTTGCTGTGGCCAGTGGTGAGAAACCTGATTCTCTCCTCGTTTGTGTAAGGCGTGGGGGGAGTCTGAAACCTTCAGTCCCCATAACATTCCTAGCAGGGGCTCTGAAGCCTGGTTGCTGAGGGTGCTGGCAAAACAGAACAGCAAGTTCCCATTAGAATGTTCTTTTCTGGGAGAAGATAACAGGATAATAGGTATGTGACTTGCTTCCTGTAAAATGATGAGTGACAAAGAGTCACTCCAGATTAGGGTAATTCAGAACGAGTTAAGCCAATACCTGTGCTCCTTAGAGATCAATTTTTATTTTGAGGTGAGGAGAGGAAAGATGAAAGAGATTTAAAATAAAATTCAGTGTTCCCTTCCCAACCTCAAAAAAGCTTGGGAGCTTTGGAGGGAGGTCTCTGAGTGCCTGGTGAGAGATGGTAAATGTGGATGAGGGCAGAATGTCCCTGAAATTAAAGACATGTGGCTTAGGGACAAATGAGACCTCTGCACTGGATTCCTCGATATTTCCTGCATGAAATCTCTGCACTGAATTCCAGTCTCAGGAAGAAACTGGATGTATACATGATGTTTTAAAGATGTTTAACATCTTGAACAGGGTACAGTCAAAAACTAAACAGGCCATTGGGGGATAAATGATATTTTCTCCCTTTCTTCAGGCATCATAACAAATTCCCTGATGGTTGGGTCAATGGAGCACCCTCTTCTAGGGCAACCTACCGTAATGCAGTAGCGAGTTTCACTCTGGTATCTTCTATGATATGGATAGTAGTTCCTAAATAGTGGTCATTGAACGAGTGTCAGACTGCATCTGAGTCATCGAGGAAGATTCTAAAATATGAATTCCCGGACTCCATTCCTATAGATTCTGATTCAGCAGGCCTGGCTTGGAGTCTAGGAATCTAAGATTCTTATTAATAGCAAGCCCCTAAATGGTTTTGATGAACAGCCAGACTGGAAATCCCTGGTAGAGGTGAAGTGTCAAGATGCTCTATGTCAAAATTAAAAGGTTTGCATTAGACAAGGTCAGGATGTCAGTGGTCTTTGTTTTTTGCAAAAAGACCTTGCTTTTTGCCATGGATCTATTCATGACATGAAAACAATTTTTTTTTTAAGAAGCCAAATTGTGCTGTAAATATATTAGGACAAACGACTTTTTAAGGAACTCCTGCAGGGAAGCTTTTTCTAAGGCATAGAGCCCATTTGTCATCAAAATCTTTTCTCCCAAAGCAAATTTGCTGGAATGGAAAGCACCGCACCCCAGGAGTGCAGACAACAGGGTCTCAGCTGCAGCCCTTCCTGATTTTCAGCTGGATGAACTCGGACTCATGGCTTAATTGTCTGGGACTCAGGCTTCCGAGGAAGTGGAGGGATGGTGGGGATGGAGGCAGCCAGCTAGGGGAGTAAAGTGGGAGGTGAGTGGAGGATCTCAAAGCCTCTTTCCAGCTTCTACACTTTCTTAGGGAATCCTATTATATTTTTCTTATTCTATTTCAGTTTTTGCAAAGCAGTTCATGATTGCTTCTACTGCCAAATAGCCAACCCCCCTCCCCAACTCCAGCCCAATTTGTAATTAGGCGTCACGGGCAGGCAGGCTGTTCTTGACTCCTGGCCAGAAGCTCTAGTCTTTTGTATAAATACATATGCCAGATCTTAAGTGAGTATGTGTTATTTAAAACCCCAGAATTTCAGGGTGACTTTAGTCTACCAAACAGATTCTCTTGTCCATAGCTGTAGACTTTTTTTGCTTGATCAGACGTATGCTTCTCCCTTTAGTCTCCCAGTGGCTCAGGAGTCCAGTGCACCTGTGGGATCTTGAAGGCGGTCAGAGGTGCTTGCTCAGCTCTTTCTCACTTAAATAGCCCTTCCATGAAGCTGCCTGTGCAGACACCTGACCAGTGGCATGGGGTGCCTTCTGCCGGGGATCTCTTCTTCACTTGAGGCCTGAACATGAGGCCAAATTCCTCTCCAGTGTCACCAGGAGAACACATTTATTTTCTCTGCATATGACCTTGTCACTTTTCCCTCTGCCCTCCAATTTTCTAGCTAGTCAGAGTCATGTGCTGGGCTCGTGAGGTCTTCCTTATTTGATTATATTCATTGATTGTAGCCTGGTTGTACTGATGAGGCTTGAGAGTTCTGGAGTTCTCAGGAATTGATCAACAGCACGCTCAGGAAAAATATCAAACTTGGATAAAAAGCACATCTTAAAAAGCAGCTCTGTCTGATTTCTGATGTTGTTGTTATAGCAAAGTGATGTGCTCACCACCTGCTTCTGACAGTGTTACTGGTTCGAGTATCAATTGAACCTGCAGCCAAGGTCAGAAATAGTGTGTGGTTGGGATGCAGGAAGCTGGGAATTAATCTCAGTATCATCCAGGCACTTATGATGCAACTGGAGTTTGATGATCAATGTCTTTTTGAATACCCTTGATGCTGCGTTCTTGGGTCTCAGTATCTGTTGTTATAAAATCCATTCTGATCACTCAGAAACTGTATAAATACACATTAGTAATCCATTTAATCCAAAGTTGAGGTCACAACTATGAAAGTCACTGCAACGCTTTTAGTGGGAAGAGAAAGGGTTGCCTGTGATGATGGAGACGTCGTCAGTTGCTGACTTCACCCCAGCACAGAAGCCAGTATGGAGTTTAAAGGGTGCTGAGGTGTGGTCAGATTTTAACTCATTTCAAAGGTCCACAAAATAATGGATATGTAGTTAAATTTTATCCGTGGCCCTGGAAAAAGTTTGTAAATTGCAGGGGTGTAGCTGTCACACAAGCAACCCCTTTGAGAATTTAGCCAACGGCTAAAGACACCAGACGCACCCCAGCGTTTAGGAGTCTGCTCACAGAATGAGAGAACAGGGCAAGTTTGCAGCCATCAGGTGCCCCCAAATTCTGCATTCACGTGTCTACCACTGCTCCATGCCTTTGCCTTGCAAGCAAAACCCAGATTTCTTAGTTACCGAACTTGTGGAGAGTTAGGTGCTAATTGGCTGCCAGGGAGAGTGTAGAAATTCCATGGATTACCCTTCACATCAAGATAGCACAAACAGGTGTTCGCTGAATTCTCTCTCTACCAGAGGAATGCAAATAGGACTACAACCACTAAATATTTAAGGATAGTGGACTACTCTACTTTATGTCTTATAATTTAGGTGATTCCAATTGCTCGCCCTTAAGAGAAGGAAGGAGAGAGAGAGAGAGAGAGAGACTGACTGATTCTGTCTCTTCCTTGGAGTATATCTGGGATAGAAGCAGTGAACCTGACATTCCCACCCTGTCTCCATTCCTGTGTGTTGTGGTGTCTGCCCCTCCCAGTGAGGGGCATCTCACGATGCTATGTGAGATTCTGTGGTTTAAAGATAGTTGTGCAATATTGTTCCTAAATGCAAGTCAACTCGGTGTTCAACTTAGGCTAAAGGAAACCTAGCAGGGCTGGATTTTGAGAGACAGAATGCTGGCGTCCAACAGGTGCCCCCAATGGACTTTCCAAGGCTGTGGTTGGCTCTAGGTGATTAGAGCCCCACACAGCCTTTTAGAATCTAACCCCTAATGAAGTTCACCTTTGAGGCAATTCTTTGCTTTTCATCAGCTGTACATTTAGGGTAAGAGTTTTGTATCTCATTTCACACCCCAAACATCCTCTTGAAGTAAGTAGAGCAGGCATTTATTATTACCCCCATTTTCACAGATGAAGAAATGATTGGATTTTCCCAATCAACAGCACAGGGCACATGAGTCACAGCTGGGCTCCACCCCAGCCTTTATATCCCTAATCCCTCACTGTCTCCACTTTGCAGGTTTCTTCAGGATGCTGAGTCTTAAATTCTTCTGCCAGCCAATAGGCAAGTCCACAGGCCACAATATTTACCTCCAAACCACCTGGCAACAGTCATTATCACGGTATCCCTATCGGGCACTGATATGGCTAGGATTTGTGTCCCCGCTCAAATCTCCTGCCGAATTGTAATTCCCAGTGTTGGAGGAGCCCCGTGGGAGGTAATTGGCTAATGGGGGTGGTTTCCTCCATGCTGTTATCATGATAGTGAGTGAGTTCTCACGAGATCTGGTTGTTTAAAATAGTGAGTAGCACCTCCTGCTTCTCTCTCTTCCTTCTGCTGCAGCCGTGTAAGACGTGTCTGCTTCCCCTTCACCTTCTGCCATGATTGTTTCCTGAGGCCTCCCCAGAAGCAGAAGCCTGTACAGCCTGCAGAACTGTGAGCCAATTAAACCTCTTTTCTTTATAAATTACCTAATCTCAGGTAGTTCTTTATAGCAGTGTGAGAATGGACTAATTCAGGCACTTAGGGTTCAGACAGTGTGCTAAACACTTCACATACTTCATATCATTTGATTTTCTGAGAAACTTATTGGTTAATTATCATTATTATACCCATATTACAGGTGAGGAAACTGAGGCTTAAAGAAGTGCGTAGTCTACAGACACTGAAATGCTCACTGTATTTGCTTCCTGGGGCTGCCATGAAAAAGTACCACAAGCTGGGGGGCTTAAGACAACAGTGATGTGTTCACTCACATTTCTGGAGACTGTAACTTTGAAAGCAGGGTCTCTGCAGGGCCATGCCCTCCCCAAAGGCTCTGTGAGGGGATCCTTCCTGGCTTCTTCTTAGCTTATGGCAGTTGCCAGCAATCCTTGGCCTCTCTTGCTTGCGGCAGCATCACACCATTCTCGGCTTCTGTCATCCCAGGGTCTTCTTCCCTCTGTGTCTGTCTCTGAGTCTCTCCTCTTCTAATAGGGACACCTGTCATATTGGATTAAGGGCCCCCCATGCTCCGGGATGACATCATCTTAATTAAACTAATTACACCTGCTACTAATCTATTTCCAAATAATATCACATTCCAGGGCTCTGGAAAGGACACACATTTTGGGGGAGACACTATTTAACCTGGTACATTCTTTAATCCTGTTTCTTCTTCCCGAACACACAGGAATTCCACTCTTCCTAGTCTCCCTTACAATTAGATTGGGTCTATGTTCCTGCATTTTGGTCAACAGAGTGAGAGCAGAAGCAATGTTCATCATTCCAGGGTTGGCCATAAAACACCTGTGTAATCTTCCACACTCTCTTCACTCATCAACAGATTGAATTTGGGGGATGACTCTAAAGAGGCCCTAGAAGCTGGAAATGCCCTCAGATGGAAAATGCAGAGATCCTGCATCCACAGCTTGGAGGGCCTGCTTCTGAGGACTAAGTGGATTAAATAAACCTTTATGGGGCTAAGCCTCAGACCTGCAAGCTGCTTGTTATAGCTGTTAGCCTCACTAATACAGACATCTAACTGGTAAACTGCAGAGTGGGATTCAGACACAAGTGCATTGAACCCAAAGCCTAGGTTCTCAATTGCTATTTTGTTTCCTGACCATTGCTCTTGCTAATTTAGCTAGTGTTTTCTTTCTTTCTTTTCTTTTTTTTTTTTTTTTGTATATGCACATCAGTGGTTTAGCAGCTGAGGGCACTTGTTTCCAAAATGACCTATTGCAATATTGCCCACTAGTGATCCATGTGTGAATGTGCATCGTTAGGGGGGTAAGAAGACAAAGTCCAGAAGTGCTAGAATGTTCTAGCATATTCATCCCCAGCTCTTCGCAGAGGAACCTACCAAAGAACTTCTGCATCAGCCTGTCCTTAGAAGGTCACCCATTTTTTTCGTGTTGTTCCTCTTTATATTTCTAGGTGATGTCATGCCTCTTTGTAACCCACCTCTTCCTCACCGGCCCTTCCAGGAATCTTGGGTGGGTCCTTGTTCCACTCGTCCTGAAGCTTCTTGAGTGCACACTGTCTGCCAGGCACCAAGGAGGCACAGTGAAGGAAGCTCTGCTGTCTCAGGGTTCCTATTCCCGGGGGAGGCTGAGATCAGGTCCTGAGGCACAGGGTCCTTCATGGGATTGGGCCACAAGACACAAAAGTGAAGCTAGAGACAGAGCAGGTGTAGATCTGTGCCTCGACCTGGCTGGCAGTCGAGAAGGTTTCCCAAGGAGTAGTATTTGGGGTGTCACCAGGTGAGGACGGTCTGGGTGAGCTGGGTGTATAGGGAGATGCTCCAGAGCAGGGCAGGGAGGGGCTGACTTGAGCAAGGAAAGGAGACTGGGCCTTTCCTGGGCCTGGGCCCATATGATGGGGGCATGGCACTCAGGGTAATTTTGTGCAGCTCTGAATGCACCTCCAGAGGGTGGAACCACCTCATCTTAAGATAAAAGTTTGGAAGCAGCCCTTTATTTTGGCTGAGCTTTTAGCTTCTAGAACAGTCTCCCAGGCTTCTGAATGAGCATCAGCCATTAGCATAGACCCAGGAAAATGCATGTGAGGTTGTTGGTGATTCTGTGGCCTCAAATTTTCTATTTTGTGCATTGCTTTTCCTCATTTCTTGCTATCTATCTAGGGCCATGTTTTATAAACTAAACATTTCTCATGCTGCGCAATCAGAATCTCGTGTATTGAATTATGAAATACTTGACACATGCAAAATATTACATAACATACATGGAAGGCATGTGAACCAGCCACTCAGCCAAAATTATAATTAAACCACTCATCCCGTGTGCGAGAGCATTAGTTTTTTCCTCACCACTTTCTATTTTATTTACTTTTTTAATTTTTAAAAATGAAGGTTACTTATTAATGGTAGAACCCTTTTGCTGTGAATAAAATTATTGTGACTAATTTTATAAGAAAAAGATGTGGTTCATTACATTTTAAAAAGCAAGTTTATTGATATAACAATAAACTGCCTCTACTTAAAGTGTAAGTTTTGACATATGTATACACCCTTAAATTCATCTGTGCCATCAAGATAATGAACATGTCTATCTCCCCACGGTAGCCCCTCCCTCATCTCCTTGAACCTCCATCTGTTTTCCATCACTAAAGATTAGCTTGCATTTTCTAGAATTGAATATAAAAGGAATTATATGGTATGGATTCCTTTTTGGCTGGCTTCTTCCATGTAGCATAATGATTTTGAGATTCATTCCTGTTGCAGTGTGCATCAGTAGTTCTTTTTTATTGCTGAGTAATATTCCATTATATGCATATATCACAATTTGTCTATTTGTCTCTTGATGGACATTTGATTTGTATCCAGTTTGGGTATTACAAATTAAAGCTGCTATGAACATTCATGTACATCTCTTTGTTTGGAAATAGGCTTTTATTTTTCTGGGTAATTTTATTTTATTATAACTTTCACCTCTCTCATAGTCGGATATCGTCTACTATATACCCACGGCTTCTGCACAGACCAAGCAGGACCGGAGTAAGGGTGTTTTTGCATTCCAATTTGAGACAACTTTAGCCACTGGGTTCTGGTCCGAGGAATGAAGCTTTAACTTGGCCTATGAAGTTGATGAGCACATGCAAATTATAATAGCTAAGTTAGTAAGAACGATCGTCAGGAGACCATTGTTTATGACAACCGACATGGAGGAGGAGAGGAAGTCTTCCTTCATCTCGTCTTAATCACATTTTCTCCTTGCCATGAGATTAGCAAACGATGCCCAGGAACAATCTGTAGGTGAAACACATCTTTTAAGGGTTGTTCATATCCGTTCCCAAAGTAAATGACACAAAACCAACATGAGTAGAAGCCAGGACAGGCGTAATTAATGGTGTTTATTTTTCATTAGGACGCCAGAACAATTCCCTAATTGCTAGCAGATTCTAGGATCTGCCTTATTTGTAAACAGTGGTTCACAAAAAAAGTCATTAACAGAATAAACAGCCAATTTAGAGGAAGCAATTGCAATTATAAAATGTGTTTAACGGTTTAAAGAATATTGGTGATATTTCGTAGAGGCTGTCTCTCCCACATTTGAACAGCTACACTTGGCCCACCAGACACCACCCACAGACCCCAACAAATCAGGACTATCCAGCTGGTTTGATCACTTTCTTAAAATGTGAATTTTCTGATTATAAAGCTAACTCATCCTCATTATAGAAAATTTGCCAAATACAGAAAAGGATGACAAAGAAAAAAATCTCCCATATTCAACCTTTTAGTATTAACTATTAACATTTTAGTTTATTTCCTTCCTCCTATGGAATTTATAGTTGGGCTTGAACTCTATATACCATTGTGAATCATGACTTTTTTCCCCTTGGCATTATTGCATAAACATTTAATCTGTTTATTAAAGCTTTTTCTTTGTAAACACATTTTTAATGGCTAAAACATATCCCATTGTATGGACAGCCTATAATTTACTTAACCATTGCCCTTGTTGTGTGTACTTAGGTGTTTTCTCATCATTCCATAGCATAAAGTATCTGGGCAAAAATATTTTTAACTGTATTTAGGATAATTTCCTTGGAATATTATTCCCAGAAGTGAAATTTCTAGACCAAAAGGTATGAAAGTTTTTGAGGTTCCTGATACAAATTGAGCTCTGGGTGTGTGTGTGTTTTTTTTTTTTTTTTTTTTTTTTTTTTTTTTTGGAGTCTCACTGTCTCACTTAGACTGGAGTACAGTGGCACAGTCTCGGCTCACTGCAACCTCTTCCTCCTGGGTTCAGGTGATTCTCCTGCCTCAGTCCCCCTAGTAGCTGAGACTACAGGCACATGCCACCACACCTGTGCCTGGCTAATTTTTTGTATTTTTTTAGTAAAGATGGGGTTTCACCACGTTGGCCAGGCTGGTCTCGAACTCCTAACCTCAAGTGATCACTTGCCTTAGGCCTCCCAAAGTGCTGGGATTACAGGCATGAGCCACTGCGTCCCACCAGAAACTCAGCTCTGTGTTTAATGCAGTCTCCCAGTAGAGGTGATAAAAGACTAAACCCAAAGGCAATGGTCATGGTTAAATAGATTGCCTTGTGTGGGAGCTGGTGTGATGTGAATAAAAAATCTCCAATTTCTTAGTTTGGAAAGAAGACAGAGGGTCCTGAAAAAAAGCGGCACTTTCCAAGAGGCAGCAGCACTCAGACTGGGTGTAACGATGTAACTTGGAGGGAAACCCTGCTTCAAAGATGGAGATAAAGAAAAGGATGCAGAAATGAGATGTCTGGGTTGTCCAAGTTTGAGGGGAATGCTGGAAGCCTACAAAATGAAAGGCAGAGGCCATGCCTCACTCCCAAGACTGGGGTGACCATCCACATGAGTCCCCAACAATCAATGTCTGTCTTCTGTAGTTGCCTCCTGAGGGTCTTAATGGATTGTAACTCCTTCGAGAGGCAAAAGTAGTATTGTTGTTGTTGTTACTATTTAAATCCCCTTTGCTTCAGTATATGACACAAGGTATACAACAGGTGCTTACTAAATGAGACTTTAAGTTCCCCGAGGTTAGGATCAATGTCTGTCTTCTCTATTCCCAGTGTCTAGCACAGTTCTTACCATATAGTAGACGTTTAGTAGGCATTGGTTCAACAGAATATATTCAGATAGTTGCTGTCTAATAACCAGTCATTCAGATTCATTTGTACAAAAGCTTGTGGGAGAGATAAAAACCCACTAGGTTTGGCTGAATTCCACCCTCTCAATTTTTCTTTCCTACCCCTCCTTACTCTGCTCTGAGTCCCCCACAGGGCTGAGCTATGAACCTACCCAACCAGTGACTAATACTATGATCAGGTCTGTCAGCCTGAGCCTCTAACCCAAGCTCGCTGAGATGGTGGTATCTGTTCTTTAGCTGCTTAACTAATGAGGAAGCAAAGTTGCTGAAGTGTCTTTCTCATCAGAAGTGATGAGCTTGCCCATGATTCAGAGAAACAATTCCATCTTTCTCCCAGTCTTGTGGGGGAAGCTGAGTTGGTTATTCATTCCACCTTTCTTTCTTTCCTTTCTTGTTCTTTCTCTTTCTTTTTTTTTTTTTTTTTTTTTTGATGGTGTCTTGCTCTGTCACCCAGGCTGGAGTTCAGTGGCACATCTCAGCTTACTGCAGCCTCTGCCTCCTGGGTTCCAGTGATTCTTCTGCCTCAGCCTTCTGGGAGCTGGGATTACAGGCGGACACTATCATGCCTGGCTAATTTTTGTATTTTTAGTAGAGATGGGGTTTCACCATGTTGGCCAGGCTGGTCTCAAACTCCTGACCTCAGGTGATCCGCCTGCCTCAGCCTCCCAAAGTGCTGGGATTACAGGCGTGAGCCACCGTGCCCAGCTTCATTCCATTTTTCAAAAACTAGTAACTCATATTAATTAGTTCAGTAACCCAGGACTTATTTCAGATTCCGGCAACAATGTCCTCTCATCATCAAGCTCCAGACTTCCAAGGTAAGACTGAGCCATGTTGCCAGCAGGCTGACATCTCAGTAACCATCGCTGTCATTGCTATCATAGCATCTAGAACTGTGCTAGTCTTGCGTTCACCATGGCAACAGGACAATGAGCAGCCTCTGCATTTCCATTATCTTTTGTTGGTTTCCTAAAAGTGGTATTTTCCATGCCAGTATTTTCTTAGCTTACCAATTACACTTTAGAATTCTTTTTGTCTGAGGTTTGCTTCTCTAGCATTTGGAAAACAAATTCATGAAAAATGGTATAAATTCCAAATTGTAGGAAATGGAAGTCAGCTTGGGCACTGACTGGTTTTACAATGTGTAGTCTTAAGTTTTTCGAGACCGTATATAGAAAAAAGGTTAATTAAAACCATGTCATATATTTTTATGTAGAGAAATCAATTCCTGTCTAAAGTGTGATTAGTCTTCTAATCTGCCTGTGTGAGTCAGAATAGGCTGGATAAAGTTCAGTAAAAAATGACTCCAAGTTTCAATGGCTTTAACATGATACAAGTTCATTTCTCTCTCAGGCTCTTCATCCATTGTGGGTCATCAAAGGGCTTTGTTCCATATAGTCACTCAGGGACCCAGGGTAGCTAAGATGTCATCAGGAACATTGTGTTTTCTGTGGCAGTAGAGGCAGAGAGACGGTTGTCTATCAGCTCTTCTAGGCTTCAGCCCAGAAGTGGCACATTGGCCAGAACAATTCATCTGACCACTCCCAACTATGAGGGTAGCTGGGGAATGTGGGGAAGCAGATGGACTATTTTTTGAGCACCATTACTGTATCTGCCAAGGCTGATACAAGCAGTTAATCCTCTGGTCTATTTCTTTTAAAGGAGAGTTGAGAATTAGCTTTTCTGTTTTTTCCACCCCTCCCCTTCTCTCCCCTCCTCTCTTCTCTTCTCCTCTTGGAATATCTATATCTGTATGTATCTCCAGTTACAGTTTGAGCTCCATGAGGCTAAAATTTTACTTTCTTTTTGTATTCCCAGTGCCTAGTAGACTGTCAGGCACTTAATATGTATATAGTCAGTGGTTACTGAATAAGTGATAATTGTGTAAATGGAGGTTTTACCTTGCCAGAAATGATACCATAATATGGTCAATGAATTATAATCGCAGAATTCTACAGTGCCAGAGAAGGAGAGAATCTTTTTGTCTAGAACTTTTGATGGCTCATTGACCATGAGGACACCGTGGCTGGGACAGCCAGTCAGTTGTTGGGCCAATGATGCTCTTCTCTATGCGGCTTTCTTGGAAGCTGTCTTCCTAGAGTGGACAAGCCCACGTCTTCATAGGAAAAAGATTCGTGGAAAGTGGAATCTCAGCTTTGGTATTGTACCCCATCCCCCCACACGCAGCCCCACTTTTCATTTGTCACTTCAGCTTCAGCACTGACGCAACTTTCCCATTATTCAAATCCTAGGAACTTTGTCCAGGTCTCAGGCTTCTCTGGGACTTACTTCTTGAAGCATCGTAGCATAGTGGAAAGGACTTTGACTTCAAGGAATAGTGTTGGGGTTTAAATCCTGACTCTTGCAAGGTAATTTCTGCATGGCCTTGGGCAGGTCACTTGCCCCTCAGCCAGGGCTCTCCCCTGGGAAGTGGGAAAGTGCCGTGTGTCTCACGGGGTTGCTTCGGTGGCTAGATGAGACAAAGTATATGTAAGTCCAACCGGCAAGCAACAAGCTGAGCAGGTCTCTTGATGTGAGCACACAACTGCAGCCCATTGGAATAGTAGCAGTTGTGGCATCTGTCCTTCAGTGACTTAGCTGATAAGGAGCAAAGAAGCCAAAGTTTCCTCCTCCTTATGAGATAACTGGCATGGCCAGAATCAGTGTGGCGTGGGACTCAGTTCACAGGTATTGACAATAAGAACAATAATGATAGAAACTTGCTTCATACCCTTCTCCAGCTTCTTCCTGTTCCCAGTCCATAGCCCCTCCCCCTTCAAATAAAAGCAGAGCTGCTACTCAGCCTTCCTGAATGAAGGAGAGGTGACCTTGTCCAGCGTGCCCTCTGGATACCATGAAATGTCAGCTTCCTCCCCACCGGGTTGGGGTGGAGATTGGCTGTTTAGAGATCTGCAAACTTGCTTCACTCTCAGAGGAGAGAGGAAGTATGTTTTCTCAGGCATTGGGAGATACCCATCCAAATTCCACACACCTTGTCTGGGCTGAATTTTACAAAGCATTTGAAATGCTTTGTAAATTTAATTGTCTTCAGACAGTGTATTCAGATTGATTAGGTAATCAGTGCATTTGGTACAGTGGTAACTCGTTTTAATATCTAAGTAGAGCTGGTGGGCTTTCTTATGCACAAAGTGCTCCCCAAGGTATTCAAGGCCCAGTCGGAGCCACACTCCTGTTGAGCATCACTCAGAGGCTGGGGAAACATCAGGCGGGAGTGCAGGGAGTGCAGGGAAACATGGCGAGTGCAGGGAGTCTGCGAGGTCGTTGAGCCCAGCTGCTCTCAGGGTGCTTTGATTTCCTTTCAGACAATTCCCTGTGTGCTCTAACAAGCCATGGAATCTTCACTGGGTAGTTACTGGCGATAAGACATTGAGCTAGGCTCAGAGGAACTTGACCATAGGAAGTAGTAGAAGAACGGACAGGAGGACCAGAACTGCTGTGCCATGTGCTTTTCCTGTGTCCTCTTGTTTTGTTTTTTAAATTAGAGATGGGGTCTTACGATGTTGTATAGGTTGGTCTTGAACTCCTGGGCTCAAGCAATCCACTCACCTCGGCTTCCCAAAGTACTGGGATTACAGGTGTGAACCACCTTGCCCAGGCTGTCCTCTTGTTTAATACACACTATGAGGTACAGGGAAGCCGAGGCTTTATGAGGGTTAGTAACTTGTAATGCCACCACTAGTGGCAGTCGTTTTGGACAACATAGATCTAGATGAGGGGTCTTCAAACTATGGCTCATAGGCCAAATCTGACTTAGAGTTTAAAATGATTATATAAGTAACTGATTTTGCCTATTGGCCTTCAAAGCCTAAAATATTTACTACCTGGCCCTTTAAGGAAGAGTTTGCTGAGCACTGGTCTAGATAAAAGCACAGTGGACACTGTGGCGTTTGGCCAGTCCCCTTCCTTTCCAGCGTCTGGGGGTGTGGGCTGTTGGCAGCTCATAGTTGGATTCTTCTCTGAGAAATGCACTTGGCCTGCCCAGCCCAAGGTGAAATGCACATCCAGTGAATGGTCAGTGAGTGGGTACAAAGCCCAATTCCCTTAGCTCAACTTGGAACAATTCTGCAGGGCCAATCCAGCTGCAGAGCTCTTGTGGGGTAGGCTAAGGTCCCTGTGGTGACTCACAGCTCCATTCCTCCCTCCATCCCCCCAGCCTCAGCCACTCCTGTACAGGTGTCAATGCTGAGAGCTGTCTCCAGGAAACCTGCCCACAAATCTCTGCTCTGCATCTTCTGTTTTCCAGGAAACCATCCTGTGACAGCAGCTCTTCCTCACTCCCCTGCAATGAGCAACTTGGAGCCCAGTGGGGCTAGTGAGGAAGACTTTCCTGCTGGGGAGATAGGAAGGAAGGGAGCTATGGAACTTGGTCTTGAGCTCCAGTGCCTTCCTGAAGGCAGAGGCAGAGCTGGACCACTCATTAGAAGACCTTCAAGGCCCTTTGTGCTCTGGCCTCCCCTTCACCTTTCCGGCCCCATCTAAGCCAGTGCCTCAGTTCTGTACCCCACCCATCAATTCTAACCACCAGCCCGGTGGCATCTCTCATGCTTCTGTGAAGCCCCCTTCTCTGTCTTGTCACCTGACTTTTGCACACTGTGGTCCCCCTGGGAATACCTTGTCTATTCTTTACTTGCCTGACTTGCCTTTCAGTGTTACAGTTGACAAAATAATAATAGATAGCATGAAGCTCTCACTGTGTGCCAGGCATCGTTCCACACACGGTACATGTGATACCTAATTTCATCCTCTTAATAACCCTAAGCCACAGGGTCTTATGGTGGATGAGGAACTTGAGGCACAGCAAGGTTAAATAACTTGCCGAGGTCACACAGCTCAAAAATTGTGAAGCTAGGATTTGAGCCAGAGATTTGGGCCCTGAAGCCCAGCTGAGCTGTATACTTGGAATTGTCTGTAAAGCATCTTTCTTCTAGAACAGCTTCTCTTCTCCAGTGACCCTGCCACCAGTCATGGCTCAACAGTCTAGAAGTGGGCACTTGACCCAAGCTAGGCTGATGAGTGGCTCCCCTGGGTACAGATTCAGGATGGTATCTCATCAGTGTAAGTAAAACATAAGAGTATTTCGTGGTTATATTTCCAACTACCTGGAAGAAATGAATCTGTAAGGCGAAAGAGTGGGCCGGTCCTCACACGTAGAGAAGATGGGGAGAGGGTCCTGGAGTCACTGGGCTATCTGCCTCCAGCCTGTCCCAGAGGCCTGGCTGCAGCCTGCTCTTCATTAGATTCTGGGAGCTCACATCTCCTCCATTTTGCCTTAGCAAGGTCTGCTTGGGTTTCTGTGATTTGAAAGGCCCAAATGAAATGTTCCCTGAAGAAACGCCTCGCTGTCACCGCCTTGCTGCAGTCTGGCTCCGTAGGAAGCTCAGGGCCTGGGTTTCCTCTGATGACAATGGCTAACAACAGTCACTTGGCCTGGACCTTAGGATCCCAGGCAGCTGTTTTCACATTTCTCCCAGCTGGGCAAGGGTGGCCAGAGTGGTGGGTACTGCACAACCACAGACTTAGACAAAATCAACACCAAGATCCAAAACATTTTAAATGGAGCATTCTGGCTTTTGCCAAAGTGCACAAAGAACAGGGAGTGTGAAAATGAGGCTGTCCCAAGGAGGAGGCTGCACAGAGGCGCCATCAAACGTGGGGCTAATGAGATCTGGGCCCTCTCGAGGGTCATCCAGTCAGATGAGCCTGTGGTTTCACCGAATTGACTTCAGCTAACTTGGTCAGGCACCCAATGCATAGGGCTTGTTATATCCCAGATGTGATGCCTTTCCCCAACAGAGATGGTGGTAATTGATGAACAAACTGGAGGCTATGGCAAGGTGCTGGAACTCAAGATATACAGAGAATAATGGGCTGATGGTTCATTCTAGAGAACAGAAACAAAGAAATGGAGAAGGCAGAGGGAGGACCCATGGAGGGGTGGAAGCCATGAGCTAGCAGAAATCCTGCATAAGAGGCAGTAGGAGCAGAGCATTGCTGAGTTGTCATAATGTGGGAGCCCTCGAGTCAGGATGAATTGATGTTGTCTCTGAGCTACCACGGTCACCAGGTGGCTCAAGCTTAGAGGTGTCCTGATTGACCTTCTTTTCCCAAGTTAGGCGTGTCTCTGTGACGCCAGGTGGTGCCATCACTGTTCCTGTCATCCTCCTGGACACTGCTTAAGGTCACCTGAGAGTGTCTGTGTCCTGACACGTAAAGAGCTAAACCAACATAAAAGACAAGGGCTGGCGAGGATGTGGAGAAATTGAAGCTCTTGTGCACTGTTGGTGGGAAAGCAAAATGGTGCAACCAGTGTGGAGAAAATCATGGAGGTTCCTCAAAAAATGGAAAATTGAAAATTGAATTACCATATGATCCAGTAATCCATTTCTGAGTATTAGGAAGAACTGAAATCAAAATCTCAAAGAGATAGTAGCACCTCAATGTTCATTGCAGTGTTATTCACAATAGCTAAGATGTGAAAACAACTTATGTCCATGGATAGATATATGGATAAAGAACATGTGATGTATACATACAATAGAATACTATTCAGCCTTAAAGAAGGGAATCCTGCCATATGCAACAACATGGACAAATACTATAAAATTCCACTTATATGAGGAATTCAAAATAGTTAATGTCATAAAATCAGAGAGTAGAATGATGGTTACCTGAGGCTGGGGGGAGGAGGAAGTGGGAAAATTGCTGATCAATGGGCATAAATCATCAATTATGCAAGCTGAATAAGTAGAGTAAGCTGCCCATCACGCTGGTGGTTACTAATACTATATTGTACACTTAGAAATTTGTTACGAGGGGCCAGGTGCAGTGGCTCATACCTGTAATCCCAGCACTTTGGGAGACCAAGATGGGTGGATCACCTGAGGTCGGGAGTTCGAGACCAGCCTGACCAACATGGTGAAACCCCGTCTCTACTAACAATACAAAAATTAACCAGGCATGGTGGTGTGCACCTGTAATCCAAGCTACTCAGGAGGCTGAGGCAGGGAGAATGGCTTGAACCCTGGAGACGGAGGTTGCAGTGAGCCAAGATCGCACCACTGCACTCCAGCCTGGGTGACAGAGACTCCATCTAAAAAAAAAAAATTGTTACAAGGGTAGATCTCATGTTACATGTTCTTACCATAGTAAAATTTAAAAAATGTATTTTAAAGTGCTAAACCAGCAAACAGAACACAGGATGTCTTGGGGCAAAGGTGTCAGTCAGGGAGGTCCCGCTGAGCAAGGAAATGCTCCTGACCCCGAGCAAGTGCTGGCCCTTGAATGACCATCAGGAGAACCTGACCATCACCTTAGTTTCTTCTTCCATTCATTAATAACAATTGATGATACCTAAAAATTTTTTGTGAAATTTACATAATATAAAATTAACCATTTTAATGTGACCAATTCAGTGGCATTTTAGCACATTTACGAGATTCTGCAACCACCATCTCCATCTAATTCCAAAACATTCTCATCACACCTAAATAAAACCCCATATCTATAAACCATCATTCCCCATTTCCTCCTCCCCCCACCCCTGGTCTGCTGTCTCTGTGGATTTACCTATTCTGGATATTTCATGTAAATGGAATCCCACACTATTGTGACTTTTGTGTTTGTCTTCTTTCACTTAGCATAGTGTTTTCACAGTGCGGCCACACTGTAGCATGTTTTGGTACTTCAATCCTTTTTATGGTTGAATAATATTCCATTGTGTGGATTTACAACATTTTCTTTATCCATTCATTAGTTGATGGATATTTGGGCTCTCTCCGCCTTTTGTGTATTATGAGTGGTGCTGCTGTGAACATCTTTTGACGTTTTTGTAAAATCACAGCTAGAGACAAGTTTAGGGCCTGGTGCCCTGGACATGCCAGCTTTTCCTGGTGGTCTCCTGTACACCGTTAACATGGAAAAGGGCACTTTACCTCTACTCTGACAAGTTTAAATGCAAAAACTCAGGGACAGTGTCTCTGTAGGCGTCTCTCAAACCCACCTCTTAAAAGCCCACCCTGAGGTTGCTTAAGAAGTTACTAGGTAATTGAAGCAATAACTTTCAAGACCAAAATATATATTTTCCTCTTCCACAGAACACAGTGCCCATAACTCCTGTGATGCTTCTAGCTGTTCTTGGGAATAAACTAACGACCCCTCTCCTTCCCTTCTGCTGAATGAAGCACCGGAAGGAAAAAGCGCAAGCCAATGGGAATCATAAACAGAGAAGAGAGAAATGCTTTTTAAAAAAATTCTCAAAATATTTAAACCCAGAAAAGTGCAAATAAAATCCAGCACCACTGGCCCCAGGAGTCGGAGCGCTGGTCTTTTCTGTGCGTCCTGAGGTTTGAGTCTGCAGTTGTGGGCACGTGGGAGGGAAGGCTCCTGCTGTCAGCATCACAAGCAGATACTCATTTAAATTCCAGTTGCATGCCTGAACGTTGTTTCTTCCGGAAATGTCAGCTCTTAATTCTTTCCCCTTTTAAACAGATCCAAATGATTTCCCCTTGATTGAAGTAAAAAGAGTGTAAATATTTTAGCATTTCATAAAACTGGAAACATTAGAGGCTACTTTCACAGTTATTTGAATAACAGCAAGCATTTCCTACACATTCTAATCAATTAACTTTCCAGGGTAATTTTTCAAGGGAGCAGAATGGTCCAAAACCAGGCCAGTCACACTGTTGCCTGCTCACATTTCTGTCACTTTGGTCATGGGGAATTTACCTATAAAGGGAAAGGGAGACTTCTCTTGCTTTGACCACAATAAATTGAGTGTGTTTGCGAGGGGCAGAGTGGTGGCCGTGGAAGCTAGCATGTGTTTAGGCCCTGTCTGGGGCATGTGGAGGAACAGCTTTCTCCTTCTCATTGGCATCAGGATTAAAGAGAAGAAAATGGGTTGCTGTCTTTTCTACCTATGCAGCAGAAGGAGCATTCACAAATGAGAATTTCCCCAGCCCCAGCAGGGTGTCTAAGGAGCTACTTTGCAGAGTGTAATTTCATGTAGTATCTAAAAAAAAAAAAAAAACTCCTTGCCAGGGTTCCCTCCACTAAAGGCCATTTGGAAGAACTTGGCAAGCTTAACGATGCCCTGAAAGGTTGCGGAGAAGAAAATGTATGGACATCAGCAAGTACCAGGAAGGACGCAGCCTTTGCCCGCAGAGACTTTGGAAGGCGCTCAGGTGTCTCCTGCAGGAACCTCCACCTGTGACAACACAAGCTCAGCCTCTGGGTGGAAACCCAGATAAGGACTCTGTCACCAGATTTCAAAGCGTGGCCTATGTCTTTGGGCTGTGAGTTGGGGAGAAATGTTTAATTTTTACTTGAGCCTCGTGGAGATGAGGGGAGCTACAGGCTGCTGATGACTATTTCTGATTTGTTTGGCTCCTGGGTGGGAGGGAGGCAGGAAATTGGAACAGGTCGCCCATTAGGAGCTACTGTGTGCTTAGGTCTGGTTGGCTGAGCTGCTTTGGCTCACCTGGCCAGGGCTTCTGTGCTTCAGGAGGGGCCTCACCTTGGGAAGGTGTGAGGAATGTCCCAGCCAGCAGAGATGCCAACGTGGAAGAGGGGTTGGAGACAAGGAGGCTCCGTTCCCCTGACCTTAAAGAGCAAGTATGTGGAGAGCGGAGGATGAGGGAGGAGACGAAGTGTTTCATGTCTCCTCGCCCAAAGAGGGCTGAAGCTTTGCATCTAGCAGGTACCCAGGACCAAGAACACAGGCTGAAGTTCCCCCTCGCACTGAGAGATGCCTCTTCCCTGGCCAGAGATGACAAATGTGGCAACAGAGCCGTAAATATCCCGAGTCGGGAGAAGATGGACAGGGAGAAGTCATTAGCAGTGACAAAGGGTCTCCGTAGTTGAGCATCAGTCGCCTAAAAATGATTGCTGAGGTTAAAGCTGGCAGTGAGGGAGAGGGAAGGGGAGACCGGCAGGGAGATGGGACTGTGCCTTGGGCTGTTTTATCTGAGATGGCAGAGGTTCAAGACAGCGCAGCCTCCAGTCCGCACCTTCCACAGCCTAGCCAGGGAATTTTCTGCCCTCTCTGTTGGCATATTCGGGTTGGAGCCCTGCAGGAGAAGATTGCACACTGCAAATTGAGCAGGTCGCTGTGATTTCGCAACTGGCTGCACTTCTGCATTTCTGAATAGAGAGTGACAGGAAAATCCTAACATGAGCTCGAGAAATACTGTCTCAATTAACTGTCTTTATTACTGCATAGCACTTTGTTTTATTATATACTTTCATTGGCAAACCATAGCAAACAATTTCACTTCAGCAAACATTATGCTTGTTCCAGCTCCTTTTCATTTTGCATTTATTTTGTCATAAAAATAAAAGACAAGGAAACCTCTCATTTATCACTAGATCAAAAATTTTCCTGTCATTTCCTTGGGAGAAAAAAAAGAAGAAATTAAGAAAATTTAGGGTGATGCTTCTAGTACATAAACATGAAAGTATCAACTGATATGTTTTTGAAAATTGAAAATAAAATTGTGGAGAAAATGCTTTATTTGATTCTCTGTTTATGGGAAATTCATTTTATTTGACTTTTTTATTTGTAATATCAACTATGGAGCAGAGCACAGTTTGCAAGGTGTTCCCTGACGGTCTCATTCTTCTAAATTATTAATGCTGTGCTGTTGATATATTGTCAGCCTTGTACATACATTCTATGAAAATTAGTTTTACAGTAGGTTGGGATTTATAACAAAGCTTGACATATGCAGCTAATTCACCTACACAGTCCTGTCAGTTTTAGGTTCATAAATAATTGATACTCAGGGCTTGAAGTTCAGCTACTGTTAGTACTTCAGCTGTTAAATTTCAGCAGCATAATGGATGAATATTTGTTTATAATTTCTGTACATGGTCCCGATGTCAGCTCCCTTGCTTCATTTGCATAGGTAGATTGAGATGTTGGAAGTGTAATGAGCGTGTGAAGATGACGAATTGTTTGCCAGGATGCCGGTGCGGTTCTGTAAATGTTTGATTAGTTCTGAATGGATTACTGTTAGATTATCTGGTTCAGAGGTTAACATGAGCAGCTCTTTGCTCCCAGAGCTTTTGTGATCCCTTGCTGACAGATTTTAAAATTCATACCGTGAGATCAGAGCTGCAAAGGCGAGGGGGTGTTCTCGGCAACAGATGTTTGGTAATTAAGCATACGGTTTCCTTGTTTTGGAGAGCTGGAGGAATTTCAAATTGGCAGGATTTGTTCCATTGGAGGAAGCTCGAGTTCTAAAGAAAATATTCTTACTCCCCACCTAGGTGTTAGTGGCTCAGCTTCCCAATGACAGTAACTGGAAGAAGGATCCAGACAGAGAAATCTGGGGAGGAGCAGGCTCCAATGCCAAGGGAGGGCAGCTTCTTGTGATTTGTCCACAGTGGGAACCATGGAAGTCATCTGCAAATCATTGCCAAAGATATGTTTTAGCTGGAGACCAGCGGGCATAAAGTTTCAGACATCTCATTTGTGACCTAGAAGGTAGGGTGGTCTCTGGAGGCCTTAGAGGGAGGGGAGGGCTTTAGGAATTCCTGCTAAATGACATCTATACAGAGCCTTTCTGCTGACACGGGCCAGCAAGTGGTTAATATCAAAAAGCAGACATCGGAAGAGGCACTGACACCCTCCCACTCACAGAAAGTAAGACAGTGTGTGTGTGTGTGTGTGTGTGTGTGTGTGTGTGTGTTTCAACCCAAAGAAAGGAAGGGCTGAGTGAAAGCCATGAATCTGATCCTGTTATTCTTCTCAATGAGCTTCCAGGAGGAGGATGGGCCTGGAACCTCTCTCTAGACCTGAGGCAGCCCAGCATAGCTGGACCCTTCTGCCAGCTTGGACCCCTATTGCATTTCAAGGCTATACAAACCACCTACTTAGCACCTAGCACGGCTTCCCTCTCCAACCATGCCTGTCCCTTCAAACCCACCATCAAACCTCTGATGCTCCTCCTCTCTCCCCAATCCCACCAGCGCCGAATCAGAAAATGGAGGCAACTGGGCCTTAATGAAAAGATTTAGTGCTTGCAGCTAAACAGAACTGAGTTCCAGCGCTCTCTTGAACTATATTTTTCCAGTCCCGCATCCAGTTCCTTAGCTTGTCTGGCAATCATGTTAGTGATTATATGGGTAATGAAACACGTGCTCTTTTTGTCTGAGCCTCTGATTAATCTGCCTTCTCTTTAGCCTTGATTTATGGTGCTCAACTCTGGAGGTGAATGCTGGCCCATCAGTTCCGTAGCTTATTACAGACGCAGGGGCTGCTAAATGCCTCGGAGGCTTGAATTGTTTCTTGACAGCCAGGCTTCTTGCTACATTCCCTCCAATCTGTTTTGGTTCCTGGTGTGACCTTTCATACAGTAAAATACATTAGTTGAATAGCACAGTCTCATTAAAAGAGTGAATTAACCGAAGAGTCTTTTTAACTAAATGACAGCCAAAGCACTGAGTGCTAATAGCCACGAGCAGTTGGAAACTTAACTCATGAATCAGCCCTGTTAATACTGCCTCATGCCTGAAGCGCCGAGGGTACCGCGCTCTCTGCTGGCTCTCGTAAGAAGAAAAGCTCATTACTTTCCTCCTGATGGGAGAGAAAGAGTGAGCGAGCAATAATAAAGCTTGAATTTTTCAATACTGTTAAAAATGGGGCTGACAGATTGCCGACAATAGGAGCAACGGGCCCAGACGCTGCGTCCGGAGCCGCTGAATTAGCAATACCATATATCATACAATCTAATTAAATCAACCCGGAGAATGAAATTAGTTTTCTGTGAGTGAAATGGCCTCTGAAAGAGCTCTATTAAATGAACTGGAGAGCATTAATTAAATAATTCACAGTGAGGGATTTTGCATTTATACAAAAATTGTGCACTTAATTGTCCATGCTGTATTACAGATCTGGCCTTATGTTAACAATGTGTCGAAAGCACACTTATTGGAGCATATCAGGAACAGCTGAACACAAGCGCAGCTTGGAAAGTTTTCTGGGTTGGGCTAAGGAACCTAAGAAAAAGCATCCAGGGACACCTAGACCTCAAAAGTTAACCTGGCAAAGTTTTGTGCATCTGCCAAAGTTTGTTTCCAAGGACTCTGGTGGGCTTCCGTAGTGTATTGTAATGCTTATCCGAGATGCCCGTGGTGTTTGGGATGGCAGTCTCTTGCTGGGGCGGGTGGGGGTGGTGGTTGGAGAGCTCCTCCTGGCTTGACCTCTGTGGCGGGGCGGGTCTTGGTTAATTTGGAAGGTTGGCAAGTGTCTGGCAAATTTTGGTATCTGTAGGTATTCATCCGGGAGAATCAATTTTCTTTTTTTCTTCCCAAATGTATTACCCAGTTATATGGACTCATTCATGTAAACCCAAGCATATTGGGTGCAGTGAAGGAAAAAGTGAATTTAGATACAACATGTTAGAGAAATCAGACACCATCCTTCTTAGAGTCATGGATCTCAGGGTTGAGAGAGACCATAAAAGTCATTTAGTTGAAATCTTTCTCCTCCAAAGAAACACCTGAATTTCCTCTATAATATTCCTGCTCAAATACTTATAAGCACTGAGGAGCTTCCTCTTGCTCCAGGGAACCCACTCTATCATTTGACAGCTCTAATTTGGGGCAGTCTAGGCAGCATTGCAAAGTGGTTAGGAGCTCAGGCTTTGGGGTAGATTTCTGGGTTTGAATACCAGCTCCCTACTTGCTAGCTGTATGATCTTGGCCAAGTGACTGAACCTCTTTGGGTCATAATTTCTCCATATACTGAGACAGAGATAATTATAATGCCCAGATTGCAGCACTGTTAGGGGGATTGAGTTCATACATGTACGGCACTTAGAACAGTGTTTGGCACGTGCATGTTGGATAGTATTATTTTGTTATTACTAAGCTTCTCCTTTCACACTCCTAGTTTGATAGCTTGGGAACAATCACAGCTTGATTTTTGAAAGTCTAATTTAAAAAGTCTTCCTTGTCTTTACTGTTTCTTATTAATTAGATAATTTGGTGATTGAAAAGGTCTAAGTTTTTTTGGTTCATTTTGAATTTAAGACTTTTGAAAGTTTTAAGCATGTTCCTACTTTGGAGCCAGCTTTCTCCATCCACGCATCCATTTTCCAGGCCGTGTGGGTACTGAGGGGCTGTGGTGGACGAGCCAGACAAGTCTCTGTTTCTATGGAGTTTTCATTCCCATTTTCCTTTCAACTGTACTAAACACGTTACACATTTTTTAAAAGTCCGTAAAATGGTGAAAATTTTAAAATAACAAAAAGATAAATTCTTATAGAATGTCTGAGTAGAAAAATAGATACTAGGCTAGGCGGGGTGGCTCATGCCTCTAATCCCAGCACTTTGGGAGGCTGAGGCAGGTGGATCACAAGCTCAGGAGTTCAAGACCACCCTGGCCAACATGGTGAAACCCCGTCTCTACTAAAAATACCAAAATTAGCTGGGTGTGGTGGCACGCATCTGTAGTCCCAGCTACTCAAGAGGCTGAGGCAGGCAAATTTCTTGAACCCAGGAGGCAGAGGTTGCGGTGAGCCAAGATCGTGCCACTGCACTCCAGCCCAGGCGACAGAGCAAGACTCCATCTCAAAAAAAGAAAAAGGAAAAATAGATACTAAAACATCAGAAATCATAAGACTACCTTGCAGATAACTAAACCATCCTTAGAATACACTCCCTTTGAGTCCCATGTTTTATACCTGGGACTCCCAATCTATCTATACTACTATCCACTAAGATATCATTTTAATTCCCCAGTGTTCTTGGGCAGTTCCAAATGAAGCAAGCCACCCTGAGACACAACCAGCAGTGTCCTAAACAACATGCATCCACACAACAGTTTTGTTGACTCTTTTTTTAAAAGGCGTAAAACTTTTTTTTAAAAGGTGTTTATTTCTAGAATATTTATCTTAGTAATCCTATATGTGTTCCATGACTTTATCAACTTGCTTTAGAGATTGTTAAAAATAAGCCTAGTCTTGTATTTCATTAAAAGAAAGAGTTAAGATTTTCAATAGGATAGAACCTCACAGGACAGTTCAGTCGTCAGGGGTTGCAAACATTAACATTTTGAGCCCCTGCCATGTAAACAGGCCCTATGATTCTAAATAAAATAGAATCTCTAAGTCATCTATTTTTCCTCCTCAAAGGAAAAGTTAGCACCTGCTTGGCAGGGCAATCAAACCAAAACATAGAGGGAAAGAGAGGTTCAGAATGGAAATTGAGAGTAAAGAGGAAGAGTATGAAAAGCTTTGAGACATTTGTAGAGCCTGCCAAGGTTGGAGCGCCCAAAAGAAAGTGCCTGCTAAGCAGCATTGGTAAGGGTAATAATGTAGATTCTTTTTAAGGTCATATGAGACACTCAAAGATTAGAATTCTTTTTGGTTGCTGAATTCTGTTTCCTTGTGACAATTCTGACATTGAGCCACTTGGAACTTTTCGGGTTACAAAGCCATATGCATTTTACATACAAAATATTAGGTTGGCGCAAAACGTAATTGCGGTTTTTGCCATAATGGCACCGTTGTAGCAAAGATTACTTTTTGCATCAACCTAATAGATGGGAAATCAGATATGGCTACTTATTCACACTCCACCAAATAATTACTGAACATTTACTATTTCCACAGGAGGTACAGAGATATTCAGATAGCAGTACTGGAGTTCTAAGTCTTACATAGTATGTGCTGAATAAATATTTGTTAAATGATGAATGAATAAGTGAGTTCCTATTGAATAGAAGAACTAAAACATGTTTATTAACTCTAGTAAGGGAATAATAACAACAACAATAATAAGCAACACTTCTTAAACTCTTGCTATCATCCAAGCAAGCGCTTGACATGTGTTTATGCTTTAAGATGTGCTGTGAGTCCTAAGTGAGGCAGAGACACTGTGGGAGTTCGAAGGAGAAAGACAACTTTTTCATTTTGGAGGGTGGAGGTGACAGTCAGAAAAATCAAGAGCTGTGAATCAACTACCAGCATACATGCCAGTCCTGTGGCAATACATGATGTGAATGGTCCCTACCTTCAGAGAGCAGGGACACAGTTTGACAAATAAGGAGGGTGAGAGGTTCACACGAGGCCGTCTTTAACAGGTGTCTCCAGATGGACCTGCGACTGGTGCTGTGAAGGCCCAGTGTGAAGGGGGGCAGTCACTGTCATCTGTATGCTGAGGATGTGAGGGCAGGACTGGGGTGGTCAGACAAGGGTATGTAGGGTTCAGACAGGCAGCAAGGGAGGCAGATGACATCCATCCACAGGGTCCAGTAGGACTGAGAGGTGGGAGGTTGTTCGGGACAGAGAACAAGGAGGCCAGACTGATGGGGCAGGGATTCATGCAGGTCCGGGATGGGGAGGATTGAGAGAGCAGAGTGAGGAGACAGCTACATGCCTGAGTGTGGAGGCCCAGAGCACCAGGTAAGGAGCTTCTGTCATTGCTGGGTAACAGGAAGCCTCACCATCTCATCACCCAGGGGAGGGTGGGAGGGCGTCTTTTAGGAAATGCATAGTTGTGGCTATGCCTAAAATGGACTAGAGGTACCAGGCTAGGCAGAGATGGTTGCAGGAACCAGGTGAGAGGCCAATGCACACCCAAGTTGCCAGGGAAGGGGAAGCAGCATTGACTGTCAAATGCCTCCGTACCTTTCTAAGAGGGACCTTATTCTGATCAATAGCAGCCTTTCAGTTATGAGATTAGGCAGGGTCTCAGAAAACAATGCTGCTCCAATCCAATCTCGAGCTCTAGGACTTCAGCTGGTGGCCAGTAACAGAAGGGCAGGAGGAAATATGAATTTCCCTCTCTTTTGGCATTGATTGTTCCTGCGAATCATGTGTGGGCTTTGATTCCCTCTCCCCCCAGCCCGAGCAGGAAGGAAGGAGAGTGCTGGGCTGGGGACTCAGGCCTCATAACTCCCTGGGCCAGGGATCTGATGGGGGAGCAGTTTCCTTGGGCCAGGGACCAAGTAGAGCAAATGCAGAGTACGATGGCATCTTGGAGCTGTGATGTCCCACCACCAGCTTGGATAGTCACTGAGGTTTCCTTTGTGTGGTGGGTGGCTGGGAAGGCATGCGGGGTGCCACGGGAGATGAGCAGGGTATGCAGGAGCATGCCAGTGTAAGCCCCAGCCCCTTAGCACGTTGACGGTGTGTGGACCTCTAGTGGAACCTGAGTTGGTACCTCTCCCTGTCTCGATGTCACACTCACACACAGAACAAACACATCAGTGACCGATCCGACTGTGGTAAGGTAAATACATCATCGCAGAGAGAAAGGGGCTTCCAAACTGTGGGCGAGCCTCTCTTGTCTTGCAAGCCCTGGCCTGGGCCCCTTCCAGCAAGTTGCCAGTCACTCTTGGTCATTGGCCCAACTTGTGGTTCCTAGGAATGGCAGCCTTCCCTTTGCTCAAATCCTCCCCTGCCCAGGAGTATCACTTGCATTTGCTTTTTTGCAGGTTGAGCTCTGGTTATCCAACCTACCACCCCACGTGAGGCCATTTGGCGGGTAGGACTGTCAAGTATTCAATCATTTGCACCATTACCTTTAATATTAGCTGTATTTAGTTTATTCATAAAGGCCTGTCTCACATGAGAGGGTTCTTTCCATAATTGTGACAATTGCGTGCAAGCTCCCCTCTGAAATGTGTCATCTGTCTCCTTCAGTAAAAATCCAAATGTTCTTGCTGGGGTTGAAAAGAGAGGGATTTCTTTGGTTCTCTCTCAGCCTCTTTCCAAGAAACTCGATCTTGTCGGGGCATGAACACTGCCTGGGCAGCCCTAGATGGCCTTGGATGCAGCAGCTGCCCCAGCAGGAGGCCTCGGGTGGTGGGTGGTAGAAACGGAAGGAACCTTGGGATCGGGTATTACAAACTCGCCATTTTACAGCCATGGGGACTGAAGCCTAGAGGGGCTTTGAGGGAATTGTTTGTGCTGCCTCATCAGGTCAGTGGTGGTCTGGGTTTGAACTGGAGTCTCTTGTTCATGGGCTTTTCCTGCTGCATGTCTGGGCCACAGGCCAAGCCTCAGGACTGAGACCTGCAAAGTGATAGGTACCTGGGAAGCCATGGCCGGTGCTCTGTGCACACTGCCCTAGTTGTCACACTAACACTGCAAAAGAACTCATGTGCTCCTGGTTTTCAGCTCAATAAATGGAGGCTCAGAAGAAATGAAATTGCTTGTCTGAATCCTTACAGCCAAGAAATGGCACCAGCATTTGGATCCAGGCTTGCCTGGGGCTGTGCACTGAATGTTTATGGCCCCCTAGAATTCATACGTTGAAGCCTAACTCCCAATGCGATGTTGTTTGGAGGGGCTACCATTAGGAGGTGATTAGGTCATGAGTGGGGGAGCCCTCAGGATGGGATTAGTGCCCTTATACAAAGAGGCTCCAGGGGTTTTTCTTCCTCTCTCTCTCTCTCCACTCTGGGAGAAAACAGCCATCTGCAAACCCGGAATCTGGCCCTCAGGAAACACTGGATCTGCCAGCACCTTGACCTCAGAC